>NC_067495.1:144457953-144761832 GCF_947179515.1 Apodemus sylvaticus | reverse complement strand
CTGTCTGTCTGTAACTGTAACTGTCTGTTTCCCTTTCCTAGTAAGATCTTTCTGTCCCTTCTCAACCCTTAATCTATACATAACCTATGTGGTTTCTAAAGATTGTAGCTTGGTTATTATTGACTTAACAGGTGATATTCATATGTAAGTGAATGTATACCATATATTAGAAAATTTTTTAAATTAAACATCTTTCATTTATCTAATGGCACCAATATTATTAACAGGAAGTGACTCAAATCACCCTTAGACACTTTGCAAATGTTAGTCTTGCTTATGCCACACGTGATAGAATTACAGATTACTTTTAATTTTGTTTTTCTATATCTTACCTATATCTATATTCATTATACGTGCATGTATATGTGCATAGATGTCTTGTGTGCATGTATGAGTGAATATGTACACACGTGCAAGGACACAAAAATATGTAGAGACTATAGGTCAATGTTAGTAGTTATTCCATAATTGATATAAACTTTTCTCTTTTGAGGCAGGAGCTTATTCTGAATCTAGAGCTCACTGATTTTACTAGTTTGACAGCCAGTGGGCTTCAGCACTCTATTTCTTTTTGCTTCCCATCTCTGGGGTTAGAGGCACCCACCACTATTGGCTTTTATGTGACTACTTAAAATCTAACATCAGGTTTTGAGTCTTTTCAAGGAGACAATTTACTTACGCCACTGTATCCCCAGAAGCTCTTTTCTTCCATTCTGTTAAATTGGTGTATATCAATTGTACAAAATGATGAATTATTGTGACACTATGTATGTGATCATGTGTGGAGGTGCTCACACATATGTGTGTGTCCATGTAGATGTTCTAGGAAACCTCAGTAATTGTTGAGATAAGCTCTCTTTCTGGAACCAAGAGCTGGAAAATTAGACTAAGATAGCTGGCTATGACCCCAGGAATTCATCTATATTTGTCTCTCTGGCACTGTGCTTATAATCATGTGTCATTATATGAGTGTTGAGGAAGAGACTCAGGTCTACATGCTTTCATGTACAGGGGCTCTTCTCCCCTCCCCCTTCTCTCCACATGGTCATGGCCGGCCTCCACTTCTCTACTTTCTCTCTCTGCCTTTCTCTGCCTCCACTATACCATTAATTCCCATACTCTGCCCTGAAAAAACTCTATTCTATACCATGTCTGGGTGCATATTGTCCCTCAGGGTGAGGGGGGAAGAGGTGCCTGGCCATGGGCACGCCTAGGCACCCCCTTCTCCCCACGCTGCCGTGCCACACTCTAAACCCCTCTCTCTTTTTATGCCCCCTCCATTGGTGCCAAAACCCGGGAACAAACCCATGATTAAGGAATAGTGATTGTTGCTTCCTTTTATTTTTGATGTTTGTTTGGGTTTGTTGGAAGATTACTTTCTTGCTTTTTGTAGGATGTAGTTTCCCTCCTTACGTTGGTGTTTTCCATCTATTATCCTTTATAGGGCTGGATTTATGCGAAAATATTGTGTAAGTTTGGTTTTGTCATGGAATATCTTGGTTTCTCCATCTATGGTGATTGAGAGTTTTGCTGGGTATAGTAGTTTTGACTGGCATTTGTGTTCTCTTAGGGTCTGTATGAGATCTGCCCAGGATCTTCTGGCTTTCATGGTCTCTGGTGAGAACTCTGGTGTAATTCTGATAAGTCTGCCTTTTATAAGTTATTTGCCCTTTTTTCCCTTACTGTTTTTAATAGTCTTTCCTTGTTTAGTGCATTTGGGTGTTTGATTATTATGTGTCACCCCCCCCCCCCAGCATTTGAGTTGGGTTTTCCAACCTCAGCACTAATCACTAGTTCTCAGCCTTTGAACTTCCTGGCCCATTGTTCTCCTTAGAACAACACAGCCTCCTGTTTATTTTACCTGCAAGCCACTAGCTACACCTGAGCTGATGTCCTTTTGATCTGCCAGACCTACTCTTTCCTGAATTAAGCAGGCTACCTGCTGAGCAGTGTGAAACATTGAAGCCAACACCCATGGAGTTTTGGGGAAAAGTCTTGCCCTTAAAAGCCATATTGTGAGACCCCGATAAAACATTACATCTCGAACAGCAATGTTGTCCTGATGTCATTTCTTTCTTGCCCCCCCCCCCCCAATCTATCCCAGATTCTCTTCCAGGGACCCAGTTCACAGTAGCTGCTGGCAGCAACAATTATGTGTGGAGAGGTATTTCTGTTCTGGTCCAGGTTGTTTGGAGTTCTGTAGGCTTCTTATATGTTCATGGGCATCTCTTTCTTTAGGTTAGAGTAGTTTTCTTCCATAATTTTACTGAAGATATTTACTGGCCTTGTAAGTTGGAAATCTTTATTCTCTTCTATACCTATAATAACTTAGGTTTGGTCTTCTCATTGTGTTCTGGATTTCCTGGATGTTTTAGATACAAGATTTATGCATTTTGCATTTTCTTTGACTGTTGTGTCAATGTTTTCTATGGTATCTTCAGTTCCTGAGATTCTTCTATCTCTTGTATTCTGTTGTTGATGCTTGCATCTATGACTCCTGAATTCTTTCCAAGTTTTTTTTTTTTTTATCTCCAGCGATGTCTCACTTTGTGATTTCTTTATTTTTTCTATTTCCAATTTTAGATCCTAGATGGTTTTGTTCAGTTCCTTCACTTGATTATTTGTGTTTTCCTCTAATTCTTTAAGGGATTTTTGTGTTTCCTCTTTAAGGGCTTCTGCCTATTGACCCATGATCTCCTGTATTTCTTTAAGGGATTTTTGTGTTTCCTCTTTAAGGGTTTTTATCTGTTGACACAAGCTCTCCTGTATTTCTTTAAGGGAGTTATTTAAGTCCTTGAAGCCTTCTCTCAGCATCATGAGATACAATTTTAAATCCAACGTGTCACGGTGGCCCAGTGAAAGTCTGTAAGCATGATATTTTATGGACAGAGGCGAAAGAAAAAATGTCTCCTGGGAATAATGGACCTCCCCATATATTTAGAAGCAGATAAATCTCACTTGGCAATTTCTTAAACCCTCCTATTTGCTTATAGCTGAAACATGGCCTAACCAAGCAAATATAGATATGCTAGAATCTATCTTATAACAGAAAATTCTGCTTTGCTTCAACCATTTATGTTATTATGGTAAAAAAGGCATTCCAAAAATTCCAGTCACAGGTTCTAGTCTACTACTTTTCAGGGCAGATAGTTTCCAAACAATAGCCCAGACTAAGGATATTTACATCTGAAAAATCTTAGAGGCCCCTGCCAGATGAGTATTTGGGCAAGGTAGAATTTACATTTGAGTTGGTCCCTAGCTACCTCCCCTTACAAGTTAATCTAGTTCTGCCTGTTGACTCTTGATTTTGCTTGCAGACAGGCTATCTCAGACCCACCTGAATAGCAAGGGAAGCTTTATGAGGAATTGGCCTTTTGTGTTACAGGCCTCACGCAGGGAGCCCTTAAGGAAAACAACTTTTCTTATCTTAACCAGGTGTGATTCAGGGATTCAGGATATAGTTTATACTTACTATCTCAGAGAGACTAAATTGAGTCACACACACACACACACACACACACACACACACACAGAGAGAGAGAGAGAGAGAGAGAGAGAGAGAGAGAGAGAGACCACAAGAGAATGTCAGAGAGGCAGACAGAGAGACAGCAGATATTTTTGATTTAAAGAGAGGCAATAGATTCTCTCTACCTGAGAGAGAGTCACTCTGAGGAGGAATGAGTTAGTTATTTCATCAAGCTGCAGCCAGTTAGCTTTACCAGGCTGGAGGCTAGAGACTGCTACCAGAGCTAATTATTAGAGCTGATCGCCCAGGGCCTACGATGGCCCCAATCATGGCACAGAGAAGAATTCAACTGGCAGACTAGGCAAAAGGACTCTTAAAAGACAGCGCAAGCAAGACAGCTTCTCAAGTTCTACAATGTCGCCATTTTCGCCAGGAGGCTAGACATGAGAACTCCAGGAGGCTAGGCACGAGAACCATCCTTCTTCACCCCCTGAGCTGCCGCGACATCGAGACCAAGGGGCCCTGGACTTTGGGCAAACACCCTGTATTGCCCGAGAAAGCCTAGCTAGCCTTTTACAGATGTATATGATGCTTAATTCGAGATGTTAACTTGACTGAACTTTGAGAGATACCCGAGAAATACGCTCAGATTTTAAACCATCTCTGTGGTCATGTCAGTTTGTCATGTTTTCGCCGGACCTGTGTCTTCCTGGACCAAGGAACCCTGGTTCCCCTGTGGCAGACCCCCACATGGTCAGTAACACCAACTCTTGCTTTTCTGATGTGTTGGGGTATCTGGGACTAGCTGTGGTGGGAGAACTGGGTTCTGAAGTTGCCAAGTAGCCTTGGTTTCTGTTGGTAGGGTTCTTGTGCTTGCCTTTCACCATCTGGTTATTTCTGATGCTCGTTGGCCTTGCTGTCTCTGGCTGGAGCTTTTCCATGTAAGCCTGTGTCTGTACTCATGGGAGACCAACTCTCTTCTTTCAGGGTGTGTGCGCAGAAAGCTGTGGAGCCACCTGGCTCCCTGGTGCAAATGGCATTGGGAAAACTGTCCCAGCTGCTCCACTGATCACATGCCCTGTGTTTTCCTAGCTCTTCCCCTCCAGAGAAAATGTGGAGATCTCATCTCTGAGCTCAGAGCTGAATGCACTGCTGGGAGATCACTCTCTCCTAGCATGCCATGCACAGATAGCTGTGGAATTGCCAGGCTCCCTGGTGCTGGAAGCTAAGAGTTTTAGAGAGAGAGAGGAAGAGAAAGGAGGAGTGGGTAAGAGGAGAGGAAGGAGAGAGGAAGACTGAAGAAGACAAGGTGGAAGGAAAATGGAGCAGAAATACATGGCCTAGAGAATCCACAATTTATGAGGGATATCATAGCTGGGAAATATAGTAGTGTAGTGATATATGTGCCCAATCTGGGTGTGCAATTTTACAAGTTAAAAATGGGGAGAAGGTTCACATGAAATCACCTCAGTATGTGATTCTATCCTTGTCAGAGGCAGCCCCTCTTGGGGAAGCAGAATTAGCATCAAAATACAAATAGCATCAGTACAATCCACAACAGTGAATCACTAAGGAAAGTAAGACTGACCCCCAAATGAGGAGAATGAGGAGTGTCCCAAGAGAAGGGAATATGGAGTGCAATATGAAATAAGATACTTCTTAATCTCTTCATAAAATCATCAGAACAATTGGACATTCCATTAAATGTTGACATGTTACCAGCCCCATCTAGACACCCAGCAAATCCATTTTCATCTGTTATGAAGGACATTTTTGTCCCAGATACCTCAAGGCCACACCCTGTAGTTATGGAAATATTAATGACTGAGAATATTTATAATGACTGAGAGTATTTATACATGAGAATATAGGTAAGATGAAGGAACAGCCATGGAGAACATATACTTACATGGCAAGAAATACTACTACAAATGAGGGATTCTTTCTGACATGCTATAGTATTTGTTAGAAGCCAAATGGGAGCTACTTAGAAGTCCTGGTATTGAATTTTCTCCTTTTAGGATATATTACACTTGCAAACTGGCTTGCCCAAAGATATAGATGAAATCTATTTTCTAATGTGATGACTTTCCTACTATAGAGGACAATTCACCTTGAATCAACATATCATATATGCCATTTGAACTGCTTGTAAGAAGGAAAATTATGACCACTTTGGCCACAATAATACTATCCTTAAGTTGGTATGGTAACCATAGCCACTCACCCAAATCAGCTTTATTGGTGAGGTCATCTGGCTCATTCTATGATAATATCAATCTATTAAATGTGTTTCTTCTAATTTTTATCCTATCACCTGAATGATAACTCTCTTGTAAGAGTCAAATATCCTGGTCTTTTACTAATCATTTGTAATTGGGGTGTTATCAAAGGTTGCATGACACCATCTGCACATCAAGTGTTCTCCTAATGGGAAATAATAGTTAAAAGTAAACATTGTGGTGGATATTTGGTTTCTTGAGTAAATTATTTCTAGATGAACAGTTGTTGTCTGGTAATAATTCTTCCTTGATAATAAAGCTGTTACTAATTAAGATTTATCTATTCTTCCACTGGCATAAGAGTTTGCTTCTTCTCAAATACAGTGTATATTGAAGACCAGCTGGGATATTCAGCTTATGGACTGAACAACTATGGGTACTTTGGACTTTCCATTCACAGCCAACCTTTGTTAGACTAGCTGGACAATAGCCTGTAAGTAATTTTAATAAATCCCCTTTCTCTATATATGTATATTCATTCTGTAAATTCTGTTACTCTAGAGAATTCTGACTAATACACTCTTTTCCAATGATTTCCATTGTCCCTTTCCGTTTTCACTCCCAAAGCCTTGTTAAGTGTCTCTTTTATTACATACATTCACAGTAATACTGCAATCTGGACTTAATCCCCAGATACTTGCTTTGATTTAGGATGAATTTGTCACAACATAGACTCACTTTATAGCTTCATGAAATGCATGATTTATACAAACTATCTTTCTGTCCACTTTCCATGGTTATAGTACATAAGCACAGAATACTTTTATGTTCCTTTCAAATTATAGTAATATGCCATAATTCACAAAAGTCACTCACTTTCCTCCTAGTGCCTAGCATGTCAAATTCTGGTTAAAAAAATGAACATGTGAGTTAATTAGGTTTCTATCCTACCACTTAAGTGACAAAGTGTTGCATATTTTAGCCTGTGTTATGTCTGTGTCAACAGACCCTGCATTTCTACACTGAGCAGAGTAGGTCATACAGACCCTTTCTTCAACATTTCAGGGTGAAAATAACCATCAATGATTTTTGTGTCCTGATACAGTATTCTCCTCAGGAACTGTTAAAAGTGCCATGGGACAAGTTATACCCAAAGACTGTCACTCTGAATTCTTGTACCTGCCTTGGAAAACTCTTCCTTTGTCTTGCTGTATTCATTTAAAGACATCAATGTTCTTACTGATTATACTAACCTCTACCTGCTTTTCCTTTTGCTTGCAAATCTCTCTACACTTTCTTCCCTCATACACTGAAAACTATCTTTTAGATTACTAATTGATGTTTGTACATTAGAAAATTATAACCAAGCGTGCTAAAAATTTGTATTTTAGAGAGGGAAGAATGAACAGCTTAGGTCTGAAGTTGCTGACACATCAGTGCTGGGGGATTTCTTTCATTTCTTTTCATATTCTGGAGCAGTATGAATCACAAAATTCATTATCAAAGGGTACCAGGACTTGGACAACAAATCAGAGAATGCCAAACATGTTGTATTATGGTGGGATTATGCTACCGAAAGTCAGTCACTTGAGTTCTGGGTTCTTGGACTTCATTTCTAGCCATGACCATTTGTGTTAAGAAAGTTCCAGGTAAGAGAATGCATAAACTGTAAGATAAAAACTCAAAATCTCTGAAATGAAACAAATTCTTTTTTCTTGAATGAAGAACTATGCTAAAACTAGTGGCATCATGGGTTGGATATTCCTTCAGTATTTTTGATGTGTTAGCTATCTAGTGCAAAGATCTACTGCAAAGAGTTTATTTCATTATCAAGAATAGAAACATACAACACTTTAAAATTAACCACAAGTATCATTTTACATATATTATATACTGTTTTCTGAGTTGAACTTCAAAGCATTAGTTGAGATATCAAATTCACTGTGAGCCATGTGAGAAAAATTTGGTTTCTAAATTTGAAAAAGTGAAAAGACAAAAAAAAATGTAGTAATATTTTAGGTAAGTCACTGTAGAAGAGTTTCATTTTAGCATCTGATTACTAGAAAATGATACTGATTCAACCTTAAAATTTAAGATGTTTTAACATACCTTATAAATCAGCTCCTCCTTTACACTTAATATACTTCTGGTTTTCTAAACACAAATATCTAGTGAATGCCTTAAGAAGCTATATGGTTTCAGGATATATCTATTACATTTAACATATCTGCAAACATTAGCTGGTGATATCATAAGAAGAGCTTAAAGCAAATTTTTATTAATTCCTTATCTACTAAGTAGGTCTATATGATAATTTTATTAGAGTTCAACTGAAGTTTACAATCTCTTCTCTCTGTAGAGAAAGGATTTGCTTGGCATATTTACCATATAAATCAGATCCTAGGAGGCATGTTTAATCCACTTAAGAGTATTAAGTGTTTCTGAGACTTTTGCACAACATTTATGAATGTAAAATATTCTACTGTACATGGCAGAATGTCCTATATTTGTTAAAGGACAACCAACAAAGTGACCTTTTCTGGGACAATTATTATTATACTGCTTTTAAAGAGATTTATATGCTGAATTTCTTCCATGGGTGTCAAAAACTTGACATTTAGAATACTTTATTTAGGTCTTACTTAAATTAAATACAACTTGACATGCTGAACATGTTCTATGTTGAATTTAAATGAGAAAATATCATAAAGTTTTGGTTCAAGGTGATAATATACTGCTTACAAGGTAATGAAGTGGAAATAATACAACTAATAAAAACCATTTCATGCATATTATTTAATTTAGGAAATAAATATTTATTTAATGCTATATATAAAGCAGGCTTTGTGCTATGTGATAGGGTGATATAGCTGACAACCTGAGAGAGACATAAACTGACAATTTAAGGAGCATAGAAAGCAATATGACAGAGGAATAAACAGATGCCAAGAAGGACTATAGGATAGCCACATAATTCAGAGAGCTGGAAAGTATGGTCATTCTTTCTAAAGAAATTGGCAATTAAGTTATAACTAAAAGTTGTATACATTTCAAGATATAAAGGGGATAACATGAAGCAGTCTGAGAAAGAAAAGTAGTTTTTGGAGACTGAAATAGAAAATTCAAATGAGAGAAAGTGCCATGACGAAGGCCAGCAGGAGCTAGGTCATGAAAGATATAAGGAATTTGGACTTTGTTTTATCTTACAAATATGTGGTGTAGGGGTATGACATGATCTAGCTCCGTTTCTTTGTCTGGTATGTAGAGCAAGAGCTGTGAGAAAGTAGGAGTGAAAGCCATGAGATTAGTGAGGCTTTGGCTTCGGAGTATTCACAGGGGATACTAAGGAAGTCAATAGAGGGAGGCAAAATTTGATATCATGGATGTTGAAACAGTAAGCCATGGTGATTGATAGAACATGGTGGGACAGGGGTGAGAAAGAGAAATTTGGGCAGCTGGATAAATAGTTCTACTTGACAATTATTAATAGAGAAAATTTCAACTGGGACAGATTAGGCCTTTGTGCAAGGGGGAACTTGAGTTCAAGTGTCTGAAGCTGACAACCCATAAGTCTCTAAGCAGGGATGTCCTTCAATTAGTTGAATAAGTGTATAACCAACATCAACTGAGACACATTAACTTTGAAATTGAAATAGAAATAGTTCACATTACCATATGCACTGAGAGTCTTACAAATATATTTATGGATTCTTGAGGTGATTATTAATGTTTTCTCACATACCTCCAGACTTCAATTCTACCTGTGCAGAATTACTTGTCCTGATGGATAATCTTTCTGTTTTGATTCTGTGCCATATCATTCTAGCTGTCGAACTAAGTCCCCTTTCTTTAATTTTCACAAAAATCTCAACTCCAACCCCAATCAAACCAGGCCATTGTGCAGGTAGTGGGCTTGACCCATGACTTTGTGGAGATGAAAAGGAATTGGCAGCAGCAATACACTATAATTTATAAAACAATAGCCAGTATCCTTGTTCTTTGGCCCGTAGCCATTTCTGCCAACCTGAGTTCCAGCATCTTTCTGAATGATTTTACCCTCTCTTCTTTCCCTTTCAGAGTGTTTCCTAGTAACACAGAGAAACAAACAATAGACAATGATAGCGAAATAAAATCAAGCCTCCTACAGTGTTATGCTTATTTGTTAACTTTATGGTGATTCTGGTCTTCAAGACATGTTCACATATTCAAAGATTTGATGATGATCTCTGCTCCCAATGACATATATCTTTTGGGAATGCAAATATATTTTCTGGGAGAATTATAGACAGTTATTTCACTGATGATATGAGCAATATAACCTAGGAGGTAAATGGGCACAATTCTGAGTTTAAATATCCATTTGTTTCCCTTCATTACACACACTAGTGTATGCCTTGAGAGAAGCTTGGAGATAGAAAACCTTTGCTAGATGTAATATGAGAACATGACTACCCAGAAAAAAAAGAAGATGACTGATGATAGAAGCTGCTGTGTAGTACAGATTTGAGGCATACACTGAGGAAAATTGGAATAAAGGGAGTTCGGGATGAAAGCAGAAAAATCAGAAGGAAATACAAAAGTATGTAATGTCATGGCAGGAAGTTTCCACTCTTTTTATCAGAAAAGAGGGGCATCCTGGCATGTGTGGCTTTGTGAGTGTCAGAGTTCTTGGAGCATATTAAATGCTAATTAAAAGAAATCAAATTGAAACAAGCAATCTTGGTATTTTGAGGTTATATGACAGTTGTCCTGTGTTTCAGATTTCCAGAGCTTGTCTACCTTCCTTACTTTTAACACATTGGTACCTCCAGTTCCTCTGAAAAATGTTCTTTCAGCTTCCTTTCACTTGCTTATGGGAACCAGTATATGTCTGAGTGTCTGTTTTGTCTCTTTATTCCCATGTGCCTTAGAGAAACAGATGTCTCCTCCCTTTTGCCAAGGTTTATTTCAACGTCTACCACCTGTTCTCTTTGAGAGAAAACTCTTGTTTATGAGTTTGAGACTTCTAATGATCTGCTAACCTTGTTTCAGAAAATTCCAAGCCCTATTATTTTTACAAACCATTTGGGAGACTACATTTTAAAGCATGGTCTTGGAGTAATAGGGCTGCTGAGTAGAGAGTTTCCAAGGATAAAAGGTTGAGAGTACTCGGTCCATCAAGTTTGTTTACTCCATTTCAAAGAGAAACTTAGGGAAGGATTATTCTCCACACTTCACTTGTGCTCAAGCCCTTACAGTTTGATGTCTGTTAACAAAATTCCTCTGCAAAGGATTTCACTTGTCAAAAAATGATGCCTTCAGACTTTCTCTTCTCATCAGGCGGTGCATCTCTTTCGTCTTTTGCTTCCCTGACACTCCATTAACTAGCTTCTCATGTTTGACTCTCTCATAGAAACTTATCCTCTAATACCCCTGTTTTCTAACTGCACACTTATTTTTCAACTTCAGGCTTGCATTTTTTCATCTCTATCCTGATCATACAGACTAAAGTTATTTTGAAATTCATATATAAAAATAAATTTATGTTTGATTGGATCTTTGTTTAAAATACAATTATAAAATATGTTATAAGTTAAAATTGAATGTGGACTAAATATGATATCCAAAGATTATTATAAAGTATTCTTTGAACTTTTATATTTGTATCTATTCTTCATCTAACTTTTAAAACACTACTATTGAGTGTTAAAACAAAAATAAGAGCCAAGTAGTGAGTATAGTATTTTATACTTCCTTAACATTTCCTACTTCATAAAAAGTGTCACTCACTGGCCCCATTAAGAGGTTTGACACAGAGCACACTTCTGGGTTGGTGATTATCATCTTTATGTTCTCTTTTATAATGACACCATTTTTCTTGATTTGGATCAAAGTTCACTACTTTTATCTGATCCATTTCCTTAGGCTCTTCTACTTCTTTCCTGCAAAGAAAACCTTTACAGGAATGCTTAACTTACTCAATGATTAGGCATCCTTCTTCATGTGGCTGAGAATATATTGCCATACTTTCATTGTGCACACATTTTGTATTTTTTTTGCTTGACATCCTGGCCTGGATTAGAAGTGAGGATTATGGTTTCCTGTTCAATGACAGATATTGGTTCCTGGAAGCCACAGAATGCTTCAGTCAGCTGTAAGTTCCAATATATGAAAATGTCTTCTCATCATCAATTAAAAGCAGCGAGTCTATTTTGATCTAGCATAGCAATAATATCTCCTGGTTTTAATCCTGATTTGTGGTCTCCCTTTTCATGGAATGTTTTCTTCTGGCTGTCTTTCATGCCTTTGTCAGTATGAACTTCTAAAATCTTCTTCTCTCAGACTATCTTTCTTCCATTGCAGTTTTTAGATCTGTCATTAGGACTGCTCTATTTCCCATGATTCTCCCACTTCATGCACATAGACCAAATTTACTGAGCCATTTCTGGTCTCATCTGATGAATCTTTATTTCCATGTCAGTACTTCCGAATTTCTGAAAAGATTCTCCTGCTCCTTTCTTACCACTTCCATCTTCACATTTGTTACAATTCACTTTCTTTTGCTGAGACAGTTTTCTTATTGCACTGTTATATAAGTCTTCCATGATTGTTAAGAGCCTACATACACCATTTTTACCATTTTAATGCTCTTTCCTCTTAGAATCTTTCCTTATCATCCAATGAACATACTAAAGATGTCTATTCAGGAGCTAAAAAAAACATAGCTTTCTGCTCCATCTTCTTGAAGTGCTTGTTCTCCTACCTACTGTGTCACATAACCCTTTTCCCTTTAAATGAAAATCAGCAAGAAATTCATCAGTTTAAGAAATCTGTTTAGATTTTATGTCCTCATTTGAATTCTTATCAAGGTAGTGCTTCAAGGCCAGGTTCCTATAAGCTTCCTCACATCTTCCTGGATGACACTGGGTTTGACACCTCCCATACACTTAGTAAGTAGTTTCTTTCACCATTTTTTTTATTGTCAATGAGTAGGCTGGCACCAGAGAGAATTATAAAGAAAAGCATAGCAGGATGCAGCCTGAGCAGCTACACAGTGTTCCTCAGCTTCTTGCTGAGCAATTTGGAAATTTCAGCTACAAATGATTTTAAGAGTGATAAGGATATTACAGATTAATAAGGAAAATATTTTTAGATGTAGAAGATAAATGTGGAAAGATTGATGTAGAAAGTGTCATGATGGCAGGACTCACATTTTAAAAGTTTATAAAAATGAGCATACAAACGAAAAGCAGGCAAAAACAAAATATTGAATATTAATTTAGGAGTGCCATTAAAAATTACTCGATGTATCACTATGAAGTTTTCATAATACTTGGAAAATTTAATAGTAAATAATTAAACAAGAAATTTCATTATCTTGTCATCTGTCCCAGACCATTTTCACTTCCTCACTGGTATCATATTTGGTAGTGTAATGAACTGTTTAGAACTCCTAGTCTAGGAGCCAGAAGTCTCAACAGTTGTCCTATGTAACTGGGTAGATATTTGCTGATTCATCCATTCTCTGAACATTTACATTTGAAGTCAGAGGATTCTGTAGCAGCCAAAGGTATATGTTCTAAGATGTAGAAACATTAGTTTCCAGGTTGTATGTAATAATAATAAGTTTTGCCATAAACCAAAAATATAGTTGATGAGCTAAGAAGGCCAGAGGTAGAGAGTAGAATGTTCCTATTATATAATACTGTTCATGATAATTTCTATGTGAAGCACAAGATTTTTGTTGTTGTTGCTGAGCTAATACCATCTCTGTGGCTGCTAGTATTTACTAAGTTCAGAGAAAATTCTGCTAAATAGAAGATGATCTCAATTTTATTTTTCACAATTATTTTGTAAATATTTAATACAATTTTTATTGGTTCTGACTTTGAGCTACTATTCTGAGATGCTTTCTTTAACATAGACTTTTATGAGACAAAACTTGTCAAATTGTATTTATAACTGTTTTGGCTTTGATAATTTTATTCTTACTTAAAAGTGTATATTGATTATTTTTTATTTTATGTGCATGTGTGAGTGCCTTCATATATTCATGTACATCATGCATGATGTCTGCAGAAACTAGAAGAGAACACCAGGTACCTGGAAATGTCAGTTCTGAGTCATACAACAAAGATGTTGGAAACCAAACCTGACTTCTCTACAAAAGCAGCAAGTATTCATAACTGTTGATCCAACTCTTCAGCTCAACTGTGTCAGTTTTAAGCAATGCAAAATAATTATTGACACTACACTACTAATGTTCACAATAAATCAATCAAGTTAAAAAGGAGGCAGATGGATGGAACTAGAAAATATCATCCTGAGTGAGGTAACCCAGACCCAAAAGGACATGCATGGTATGTATTCACTGAGAAGTGGATATTAGCCATGAAGTACAGAGTATCCATGATACAACTCATATGAATGTTCACAAGAAGGAAGGCCTAAGAGTGGATGTTTCAATCTTACTTAGAAGAGGAAACAAAATAATCACAGGAGGCAGAGGGAGGAATAACCTGGATGGGAGAGGGGAATGGGAGGAGAAAGGGGGGTGGGTTCAGATATGGGAGGAGACAGAAGAGAAGCCCATAGGCCAGGAAAATGAATAGAAATATGTAGCTCTGGAGGTGGGGGTGGGGGAAAAGGGAAGAAACACTAGAAAGTACCAGACATAAGAGAGCCTATGGGGATGACAACTGAAATGCCCAGCAGTAGGGTGATGAAACCTGAAGAGAACACCTCCAATAAGTGGATAGACATGGCCCCAAGTTTAGGGATGTGGCCACCCACCCATCTTAAAAATTTTGACACTTTACCTGTCTAAAGGAAATATAGGGACAAAAATGGAGTAGAGACTGAAGGAAAGGCCCACCCACCAGAGACCACCTCAACTTGGGATCTATTCCATGTGCAGACACCAAACCATGACATTATTGCTGATGCTGAGATGTGATTGTAGACAGGAGCCTGGAATGGCTGTCCTCTGAGAGGTTCTACTAGCATTACACTGAGACCGATGCAGATACTTAGAACCATTGGGCTGAGCCTGGAGACCCTTATGGAAGAGTTAGGGAAAGGACTGAAGGAGCTGAAGGGGATGGTACCACCATAGAAAGAACAACAAAACAGTATCAACCAACTGGACCCCTCAGAGCTCCCAGGGACTAAACCACCAACAAAAGAGCGTATATGGTCTGGTCCATGGCCCTGGCACATGTGCAGCAGAGGACTGCCTTGTCTGTCCTCGGTGGGAGGGGATGTGCTTGGTCCTGTGGAGGCTTGATGCCACAGAAAAGGGGGATGTCAGAAAGATGAAGTGAGAGTGTGTGGGTGGGTGAAGGAACACCCTCTTAGAGGCAAAGTGAAGAGGGGATGGGGTGGGAGAATCATGGAGGGGGACCAGGAGGGGAGACAACATGCTATACCACTCCTGGGCATATACCCAAAAGATTCCCCAGCATGTAATAAGGATACATGTTCTACTATGTTCATAGCAGTCCTATTTATAATTGCCAGAAGTTGGAAAGAACCCAGGTATCCCTCAACAGAAGAGTGGATGCAAAAAATGTGGTATATCTACACAATGGAGTACTATTCAGCCATTAGAAACAATGAATTCATGAAATTCTTAGGCAAGTGGATGGAGCTAGAGAATATCATACTCAGTGAGGTAACCCAGACTCAAAAGATGAATCATGGCATGCACTCACTAATAAGTGGATATTAACCTAGAAAACTGGAATACCCAAAACATAATCCACACATCAAATGAAATGTAAATAAATAATTTTTAAAAAGCCCTTTAAGGGAAGATGTCTTAGTGTGTTGAGAACTCTATCATTTTTCCCTGGGTGATTTGTTTGGAGAGAAAAGCTGGTGTTTCAGTGGTGAGTAAAGTGTAAGATTGAGGCACAGTGACTTTACAGGGTCACTGTAGGCTTCCTTAGCCAAGGCCTTCTCCAGTGGAGTGTACCTTACTCTCACTCTTCCTGTGGCCCTTTCTCCCTCTACTCCTGGAGCCAACATGGACCCCATCCAAGCAGGACCAGTATATATAAAGACCCATCTCATGGGTAAGCACCAATCCCTAACACTATTAATGATGCCCTGCTATGCTTATAGACAGGAGCATGTCTCCTGAGAGGCTGACTCACCCAGAAGCTGACTCAGATACAGACACCAACAGCAAAATAGTGGAGGGATCCTGGGGACTTTTTTTTTTAATTTTTTTTATTCGATATAATTTATTTACATTTCAAATGATTTCCAAATTTCTAGCCCCACCACTCCCCGAAAGTCCTGTAAGCCCCCTTCTCTTCCCCTGTCCTCCCATCCACCCCTTCCCACTTCCCCGTTCTGGTTTTGCCGAATACTGTTTCACTGAGTCTTTCCAGAACCAGGGGCCACTCCTCCTTTCTTCTTGTACCTCATTTGATGTGTGGATTATGTTTTGGGTATTCCAGTTTTCTAGGTTAATATCCACTTATTAGTGAGTGCATACCATGATTCACCTTTTGAGTCTGGGTTACCTCACTGAGTATGATATTCTCTAGCTCCATCCATTTGCCTAAGAATTTCATGAATTCATTGTTTCTAATGGCTGAATAGTACTCCATTGTGTAGATATACCACATTTTTTTGCATCCACTCTTCTGTTGAGGGATACCTGGGTTCTTTCCAGCATCTGGCAATTATAAATAGGGCTGCTATGAACATAGTAGAACATGTATCCTTATTACATGGTGGGGGGTCTTCTGGGTATATGCCCAGGAGTGGTATAGCAGGATTTTCTGGAAGTGAGGTGCCCAGTTTTCAGAGGAACCGCCAGACTGATTTCCAGAGTGGTTGTACCAATTTGCAACCCCACCAGCAGTGGAGGAGTGTTCCTCTTTCTCCACACCCTCTCCAACACCTGCTGTCTCCTGAATTTTTAATCTTAGCCATTCTGACTGGTGTAAGATGAAATCTTAGGGTTGTTTTGATTTGCATTTCCCTAATGACTAATGAAGTTGAGCATTTTTTAAGATGCTTCTCCGCCATCCGAAGTTCTTCAGGTGAGAATTCTTTGTTTAACTCTGTACCCCATTTTTTAATAGGGTTGTTTGGTTTTCTGGAGTCTAACTTCTTGAGTTCTTTATATATATTGGATATTAGCCCTCTATCTGATGTAGGATTGGTGAAGATCTTTTCCCAATTTGTTGGTTGCCGATTTGTCCTCTTGATGGTGTCCTTTGCCTTACAGAAACTTTGTAATTTTATGAGGTCCCATTTGTCAATTCTTGCTCTTAGAGCATATGCTATTGGTGTTCTGTTCAGAAACTTTCTCCCTGTACCGATGTCCTCAAGGGTCTTCCCCAGTTTCTTTTCTATTAGCTTCAGAGTGTCTGGCTTTATGTAGAGGTCCTTGATCCATTTGGATTTGAGCTTAGTACAAGGAGACAAGGATGGATCAATTCGCATTCTTCTGCATGCTGACCTCCAGTTGAACCAGCACCATTTGTTGAAAAGGCTATCTTTTTTCCATTGGATGTTTTCAGCCTCTTTGTCGAGGATCAAGTGGCCATAGGTGTGTGGGTTCATTTCTGGATCTTCAATCCTGTTCCATTGATCCTCCTGTCTGTCACTGTACCAATACCATGCAGTTTTTAACACTATTGCTCTGTAGTATTGCTTGAGGTCAGGGATACTGATTCCCCCAGATTTTCTTTTGTTGCTGAGAATAGTTTTAGCTATCCTGGGTTTTTTGTTGTTCCAGATGAATTTGATAATTGCTCTTTCTAACTCTGTGAAGAATTGAATTGGGATTTTGATGGGTATTGCATTGAATCTGTATAGTGCTTTAGGAAAAATGGCCATTTTAACTATATTGATTCTACCGATCCATGAGCATGGGAGGTTTTCCCATTTTTGAGGTCTTCTTCCATTTCCTTCTTCAGAGTTTTGAAGTTCTTGTCATACAGATCTTTCACATGTTTGGTAAGAGTCACCCCAAGATACTTTATACTGTTTGAGGCTATTGTGAAGGGGGTCATTTCCCTAATTTCTTTCTCAGCCTGCTTATCCTTTGAGTATAGGAAGGCCACTGATTTGCTTGAGTTGATTTTATAACCTGCCACTTTGCTGAAGTTGTTTATCAGCTGTAGGAGCTCTCTAGTGGAGTTCTTTGGGTCACTTAGGTAGACGATCATGTCGTCTGCAAATAATGATAGTTTGACTTCTTCCTTTCCAATTTGTATCCCTTTGACCTCCTTATGTTGTCGAATTGCCCGAGCTAGTACCTCAAGTACAATATTGAAAAGATAAGGAGAAAGGGGGCAGCCTTGTCTGGTCCCTGATTTCAGTGGGATTGCTTCAAGTTTCTCTCCATTTAGTTTGATGCTGGCTACCGGTTTGCTGTATATTGCTTTTACTATGTTTAGGTATGGGCCTTGAATTCCTGTTCTCTCCAGGACTTTAAGCATGAAGGGATGCTGAATTTTGTCAAATGCTTTTTCAGCATCCAATGAAATGACCATGTGGTTTTGTGGACTTTTATGGAACAATAGGAGGAGGGTTTGTGGGCCCCGAGGGGAATAGAAACTCCACAGGAAGACCATCAGAGTCAACTGACCTGGACTCTTGGACCTTTCAGAGTCTCAACCACCAATCAAAGAAAATACTTGGGCTGGACCTAGGCCTTCTTGAACATGTGTATCAGATGTGCAGCTTGGTGTTCATGTGAGTCCTGAACAACTGAAACTGGGGCTATCCCAAAAGC
Organism: Apodemus sylvaticus; assembly: GCF_947179515.1. Lineage (NCBI taxonomy): Eukaryota > Metazoa > Chordata > Mammalia > Rodentia > Muridae > Apodemus > Apodemus sylvaticus. The sequence goes on along the minus strand of NC_067495.1, from coordinate 144,743,405 downwards.
TTTTGCCTGTATGTGGGACATGTTCTTCTAGCTGGGCTGCCTTGTCTGGCCTCAGTGGAAGAGGAAGCACCTAGTCTCATAGAGACATGAAGTCCCAGGGTGGAGGGATACCCAAGCAGCCCCATCCACTCAGAACAGAAAGGAAGGGAGATGGGGGAAGGATGGTAGGGGGGGAGGGCAACTGGGAGGTGGCCAGTGAATGGGATGTAAAGTGAAAAAGTAAAAAAGAAGAGGGCATTCCCCTGTTTCGACACTGAAATTTGCCTGAAAACTGAGCTCTTTCTGGGCCAAAGCTTCCTTTTTAAAAACTGCTTCTTTGTGAATTCCACATCATGCACCCTAATCTCACTCTTCTCCCCATCCCTCCATATCTGCCCTCTACCCATGCAAACTAAGGAAAATGAAAAATAAAATAAAGCAAAACAACAGCAGCAGCAACAACAACAACAAAAAACCAAAAAAGCCCTTTAAAAGAAAACACATGTATTAATGTCTTTCGAAAAAATAATTTTGTATAAAAATCACTAAACATTTTACAAGGTGAACTTTTGTCAATCTCTTTACGACTCAGATTAAGATTTTAGCTTACTTTAAACAAGATGCACCAAGATGCATTTGATGAGTGATTCGTAAGGATTTCATATGAATTTCATATGAGTTTTACATGACTCCTAGGTGGGCTTCAAAGTGAAATTTTTTAAATAATTAAAAGTACACAAAGTGTAGTTCAAGATGGCCATCAAATTTAGAAACCATGTATTGGCATTTGAATACTTTTGTCTTGAAGTTAGCTTCTTAAAATGGATTTGAAATACAATTAAGATCAGATAAAATATTTGTAAATTTAAAAGTGTATGGGATAGACAGAAGGCTCAGCAGTAAAGATCAGATATTGCTTTTCCAGAAGACCCCTATTTTGTTGTCAGCGCTCACAATGAGAGCATGTGACTGCCTCTGATTTCGGCACCTAGGAATGTGATGCAGCGTTTTTGCCTCCATGGTAGCAGCTACACTCACATGCTGGGTGTGCACACACAACAATTACCTTAAAATCCTTTAAAATGTACTATTGCTATTTCTGTAAGTAGACATTTACTTCTTTCTTTGTTGTTGTTCAAATTGTTTTCTCCATCTTTGATACTAGTCCAAAACAGACTGATACCCATGAGCATAGTTTAAATGTAACCAAGAAAAGAGTTAAACATTAAGGAAAAAAGGAAAGAAAATCTTTTCTATACCAACCTTTACCTATTAATTCAGTTTCTGATTAGAAGAACTAAACACATCTTTTTCTTAATTTAATTTAGTATGAAGTAATAGAACTTTTATGATCAACTTCATAAACCGTCGTTAAGAAGAAAACAAAATTTTAAGTGGGTGTCACCATATTTACCAGTGAACTGGTCTTCTTGAAGTTCTGCTATCATTAGAACAAACAAGTCCAAGCCCATGAGGGCAAAAGGGACCTCAATGGCTTTGACATCCAAGTGGGGGGCCACATACCACATATCACAACAATGAGAGTTAATGCTCTTACCCTCTGAGTCCATGTAAAAAAAAATTACTCTCATTCAAACGAACTGAGGTCAAAGAGTTAAAAAGTAAGAATGAAAAATGAAACTATTTTCTCTTCACATAGAGAGGGAGACTCCTTCAGCTCCATTTAAAGTGAATCCTGTGCTGAGTTCCTGCTCCTACAGAACAGTAAACTAAAAGTCAGTTATTGCTAGCAATGCTCCAGTAGTCCCTTTCCCACCTCAAACATCAAAAGATGTTTCGCACAAAAACACTATTGGTTTGGCTTGAAGCCCTCTGAGGAGGTATTGTGGAGGTAGAGGCATGCTGGTATTCAAGGCCTATCCTCTTTAAGCCACCCTGTGCTGGTGTTGGCAATTTCCCACCTCACTGTCTCTGTGAGCACTAGAGGCTCCCACAAATATAAAAGGGAGCAAACATTGTTATGTGGTCCCACTGGGGGGAAGAGGCACCATGCATTACCAACCAAAACCCAGTGAGCAGTCAAAAGTCCAGAGAATTAAACTCAACTGGCTAGAAGAGCAGCTTTGGAAATACCTATCTATCCAAGCGTGTGGGAAAGCCAGGGAAGTGTAGGGCAACACCTCTGACACACGGGCAACAGTGACTTGGGAAAAAACATGTAACTAAGCAGCTGATAAGGCCATTGCTACTGCTACTACCTCCTGATATCTGTGCTTGGGCAGACATTAAGCAGTGGGAACTGAAAAAACTGAGGGTTGGAAGGAACTGTAGACAACATAGGACTCCTAGCAGAAATGAGAAGACACTCAAACACTTGCTTGTCCTATTAGCTTTGAATGTTCTGTGTCAGGCAAAGAACTTTGGAGCATGGGTAGGGTTTCTAAGAACAATTGGTGAACAGAGATGGAGTAGGATGAGCATTGCTCCTGTAGGCAACACTGGGCTGAGGATAGTAGCAGTGCTACATCTTCCAGATTGCTGAAGAGCAGGAGAACAGGCTTTATTGAACTTTCTCATTCTTAGGGAACAGGATTGTCCTGCAGAGTCACTTGATTTTCAGAAAACAGTGCACATCAATGATAAGTTTCAGGCAGAATCATAGGTCACCTTTGTTCTCAAGGGAAGGAAAACTGAAAGTCCACCAGCTAGACTTTTCATGGGCAGTTTATGTACTGGTATCCTTGGGCTATTTGGACTGTCTGGCCAGGTCACTGTTTGGCAGGCAGAATTACTAACTGGCAGGTGCCTTGGGAGTGTTCTACACCAACAAGAGCTGGGGCAAACTTTCCATAGGGAAAATTTTTAGTCAGCAAGTAAGCTCCATAAACAGGCTAGAGCCATGATGCTCAGCTCCAGTGTGCTAAACTCTGTTTTTCCTGTTCTGGGCTCCGACCACCCAGAGACACAGAGATGCTGATCTGATCTGGAAGGATCCCTGAACAGTGCTCCCTAGTATCAAACTGGAGATAACAAAAGGATCTAAGGGGTTGGAAAGCAGAAGACCAGTTTACATCAGACATTGATTTTTGAAAATCTTTTTGAGCTAAGGAAACTGGAGGTAGATACCATGCAGAAAAGCCAGCCCTGCTGTCTGTCCATTGGTCTATCCTGAGCAATTTTGAACATTCCATACATAAATGGGGTGGTACCACTTAGGGTTGATGATTTTCCAACAAGTTGGGCACGTGTTAGCATTCTTAAGGGAATCACAGAGACACTAGCTACAGAAGACATGACCACATTCTAAAGACACAATGAGACACCCATTCTGCACAAATCTCAGAGTATCCATCCATGCAGATTGGACAACTGATGGTACCCGAGAGCTTGAGTCCAGTAGCTCTGTCATCCTTGGTACTTTGAGGAGTGTGGGTAGTCATGTATACATCTTTGTCCCTAGACAGTTCTTCATCATTACTGCTCACCACACAACTGTCAGCATGGTCTTGGCGCAACCTCCTTCCATTTCTCCTTGGTCTTCTCCTTTCTTCAACAATCGCAACAGAGTCAGTATGAGTCAGGTCCACAATCACAGGCTCTAAAGAGTCACAGGTGAGGTCCACAATTTCATCTCCAACAGTTTCCACAAGTTCTATGGGTTCTGCTTTCAAGAAAATCTCAGGATTGAAGTTGTTTCCCGAGTTTGCTTCTGGGTTTGTCTAGAATTTACAGTTCCACCACTCAGTTTTCTTTGAGGATTTCTTGTACTCACTGTGCTTTCTGGCTTCAATCCACAGAAAAGGAAATGATCCAAGGTTTTTGGTCTAGTAGGATGTTCTCAATCTCTCATGCCCACTGAATACTCATCCTGTGGTTTACAATTTGGAGCCAACTAGATGTCCAGTATTTCCAAATTTTGGAGCTGGTGTTATCAGCTAGACGCCTTGGCCAATGTGCTCGAGCAGGGACATACGTACTCCAGCAGCTGCTGAGGAGACCCACTTAAGCCGACATTTACTTCTTTATGAACTGAATATGCACCACAGATCAAAGTACATTTCTGCTCAGCAGGTTTCTTACGTTTATTAAACTAATGGTTTTATAGTGCCACTGAGATCTAGCTGTTTTCTATTTGTATTGCTAGTTTGAAAGAAAAACCCTCCACTTAGATATTGATTTTAATGTTGAAAATTTAATTAAATTCACATGGGCATGTGTTTTTAGTATTATTAACATCCAAACTGTTTCTTAAATTTCATGAATTGGATCAAGAAAATCAAATAATTATTGGATATTTTCTTTGACTGTTTTAACTGTCATTTTTTAAATTCTCTGATTAGTTCTACTAATGGTAGAGACACATTAAGTATTGTGGTATTATTTTTCTCCAAAGCTCTAGAAAATTTAGAACAAAAACCGATTAATTTTATCAGGTACTTTGTATAAAAACCATGCTTCACAGAATTATGTATAGACATACCTTCTGAAACTGAACATTTTACTTGGGGAGATTGTTTATAGAGTAAGAGCTCACATTTCTAGGTAATACCCATGCTTTCTTAGACTAAATACATTTTTTCATTTCTTTATTTTTTGCGATTATAATTAAATCATTTCTTCCCGTTTTTCCTTTATTCCTTTTATTTTCTCCTTCTAACTGTTCCATGTGCCCTACATTTAACTCATGGCCTCTTTTAATTACACACACACACACACACACACACACACACACACACATATATATATATGAAATACATATTTCTAAATATATAAGTACAACTTGCTCAGTCTGCATAAGTTACTTGTATGTATATATTTCAGAGATGACCTTTTGGTATTTAGATAATCACTTGGTGTGCTTTTCCTTGGGGAAGAATATTTTTTCTACTTCCAATATTCTTTACAAGTCTATTGTACTTTGTATAGGATTGAGGCCTCATGGACTTTTCCCCATCCACTGTGGTATGTCTATTGTTGTTGCCCTTGTTAACTTCATGTTTAAATAGCCATGTTGGCAAGACTTAATAGGTGTCACTGATGCCATTCCTAGGAGACACAATTAATGGCACTCCCTGATGCTCGGGCTCTTCTGAGCATTAGGCACAGGAGTTATTTTGTAGATGGGTCCATTCAGAACTGTGCTCTTGCAATTCTACATTTTGACTGGTTATAATATTCTGAAATGATCTCCATGTGTTGTAAAATTTTTTCTTGATGAAGTATGAAGACTGCATTTATGTGTGGGTATTATGACAAATGTTTTGAATGCAGTTAGAGATTATACTGGTTTAGTACATCAGTAGTTACAAGTTATCCTCTGATACCCGTGACTTTACTAGCTCAGGGTAGTTGGCTAGCTTTCTAGTACCAGGCATGATTTTCCTCAGGTTGAATGAGTCCACTTAGAGAGCTGCTGCCAAAATGTGCATGCCGCTACTGAATCGTTAGGGCTATCATGCTTTGTTGTTTTTTGTTGTGTAGGCATTCTAACTGCCTACAGCTCTTGGTTGCAACTCTCTTTTTGAAGCTTGTACAGTGACTTCTCTCCTACAGTGAATGTTTGCCCTTAGGCTTTCAGGTTAGATCAAGATCTGGGGCCTCTGACTCCTATACCTAAAGCATAGTGGTGTCTTTAGCAATAGGCACTTCTATTCCACCTTTGGAGGGGGATGTAACCAAGGTCAACAGCTGTTTTGGAAGCCTCCAACTTGGACAATGGATGACAATGTTGGTTGTGATTTTCTTTCTTGGATGCTGGACAAAGCCAAATATACTTAGACATAGGAGGTTCATAAGGATAAAGTGGGAACAGTTTTGAGAGCAGGAGAACTGTAGAATAAGACAAGGAGAGACAAACATTCAACTGAAATGGTAACTGAGGGAAAGTCATCTTTACCCACACAATTCTCAAATTGCTTTCCCAAACTGACTTCTGATGTCAGTTTTCTGTCATCCAAGAGTGGAAAATTTTACCTCCTTATTCCCATGTATATACAATTAGTTAATTTTAAAATGCTCTGATTTCTCTATTGCTGCTATAGATAAGAATTAGGAGAATGTAGAATATTTTCTCTAAATTCTAATCATTCCTTATGGCCCACCCTCTTCCCAAAACATATTTTGTAACTGTAAACCATTTAATTCAACTTTTGGTTATCTATTGAGTTTGATAATTAAGAGTTGATCTCTTTCAGCCTGCTTTTATGTGAGAAAAATCATTGCCAAAGACTTTCTCCTGAAGGATTTCATAGTATCTTACACAGAAAAGTAGAATAGCATTGATGAAAGGAATTGGAGCTATGAATTTGCATCAAAGTTATATCTTCTGGGAAGATTCATTTCTCTTTTCAGAAACTTGAGTTTCTCATATGTGAACTAAGGAATAATGCAAATCTGTGACACCTTATCACAATTTAGCTATGAGTAACAATTCCATACTATTGTAGAATGGTAGAGAGATTCTATTTTATATTATGTAGCATTCTCAACAACGATTGAGATGATGTATGCTAGTCAAACGTATATATTTTAGCAGCAAAATATATGGACATCAACACCAATTTGGATAAAGGGTATAAAAAGCTTACTTCCAGATCAGGTCAGATTTTTCTCTTTCAGAAGAAAGGGCATTCATTTGGTTTGTAGTCTTAACTAAGATATCACCTACCATGTCAAGAGAATCAAAAGGATGAGTCCAGGTAGACAATAAAGGGAGCCGTGTTTGTGAGATGAGAATGCATTTAGAAAGAAGCAGCAGAAAAGGATGAGATTTGAAAACATGAGCAAGGCAGAAAACCAGCCAGGTTTAAGATAAGTTTGGGGATTTTAAAGTCACAGATAAATTACCTCAGATAAAAAACTGAGGTAGAAAACAGCAGACAGGGAAGGCAGTTGAATTGCATTTGCATGGTACACAGTCATCTGAGGGAATTATGGTCAGATCACAGGTCCTACTGGCCTAAGTTAGGAAACAGTCTTTCATGATAAACACAGAAAAAAGTATTTTTGCAGTCTTCAGGCAGAAGAGTAGCATGTCGAGCTAACTAATGTGTTTGCTGGCTAATATGTTAAGAATGTTGATGAAAATAGAGAGGCCCAGGGAGTGAGCAGAAAATCAGGAGCTAGAGCTGAGGCAGTCTCAAGAACAAAAAGTAAATTTTGAGGAAGGTGTCAACAACTGTGCTAAAAACTGATGAAGAGCTGAAGAAAAGAAAAAAAAGAAAATCAGAAAATTTCACTGCACTTGGCAATGCTTACCTCAGATAGTCTCAGTGGAGAAATGAAGGCCAAAAGCTTCTTGGAGCAGGTTGAAGAAAGGAAATTAAGCTTCGAGAGAGAACAGAAAGAGTACTTGGACCATGGTTGAAAATGAGGGTCAAATGGTCAGGAAGTGCTGTGATCTCATGTGCAGGGCCAGCTCATGGGTGAGAGCTAGTTAGAATGCCAGTCAGATGGGAAAGAGGATGGAAGAAGATCGGACCTGATATAAAATAATGTGGTCAACCACAGGTGATAAACTCCAGACCCAGTCGATGCTGCTAGGACTGCCAATAATAATTCATGTCAGCTCAAATGTCTGCTTCAGGCTTTCTCTTGCAAATGTGACTGGGATTGTGCTAATTAAAAACATTTGAGAAAATGTCATTGTCTGAATACAAATGCTTCCCATCTCATCAATCCCATGAGGTCACCTCTTCCCTTGGTCAGTTTTTATCTGAGGTAATTTATCTGTGACTTTAAAATCCCCAAACTTATCTTAAACCTGGCTGGTTTTCTGCCTTGCTCGTGTTCTCAAAGCTCATCCTTATGAAATTAAAATAATCTGGCGCTTATCAACGTTTACCAGCAGACTCCAGGTTTCTTTCTCTGGGAGGGAAAGAATTGAAGGCATTCATCTTTCCTTGTGCTTGATGTAAAACAGGGCAACTGCATTTTTTACTCAACCATTTGACTAGCAGGGTGAGCCATAGTTATTGGCCAAGTATTTCTCCAGGCAAAACTGTGGGGAGTTTGCCAGTGAGGCAGCATGCTGGCTATGCCTGTCCAAGGACTTTTGTTTCTTTGGAGAGATGACTATCACTTTCACCATGTGCCAGGTACTCTGTAGAGCATGCTCTCCACATGATACCACTCAGCCTTATCTGTGAAGTACATTCTCTTAGCATTTTCCTTCACAGATAAGGAGACATGATCATGGAGCTAAAATAACTTGCCTCCAAACACAATATTAGGAAGTATTAGAGCCGAAATTCTGGGGATTCACTGTTTGACAGAAATGTTGGCAGTGAAAAAAATGTGCTGTGTCTGTAGTACCCAGCAAGTCATTAACCACATGCAACTTTTGAATAGGATAAATGTTGCTGTGTAACTGAGGAACTGTGTCTTGAATTTTAATTAAATTGTTTAGGAATGCATCCCTGGAGTGTTGAATGTAATCTGTAGTCCTTAGCATACATGGTAACCAAAGGAAATTATGACAAAAAGAAACACCCAAAGCTGAGAAATCATTTAGTGACTCTGACAGAGGCTCTCAACCTTCCTAATCCTGTGATCTTTTAATACAATTCCTCATGTTGTAATGACCCTCAACCATAAAATTATTTTGTTGATACTTTATAATTGTAATTTTGTTACTGTTATGAACCATAATGTAAATATCTGATCCCTGATCCCTGTGGAAGTGCTGCTTGTCCTCCTGGGGGATTGTGACCCACAGTTTGGGAACAGCTGGACTATGGTGGTTAGCATAGCAGTTGTTCTCCATCAGCCCTGATATCAAAGCCATAGAAGTTGTGTATTACCTAAGCAGGCTTAATCTGGGTAGTAGTACTGCTGTTGATACTTCCTGCTGACTAGTGCTCAGGGCTGGTATCATTCCATTTTCCTAACTCCTCTATCAGTTCTTAGCAGTTCCTAGGCCTTAGCTTTTATTAGAGGCCCAAAGAGTGTCAAGTGGCCATCATTGCTGACCAGAATAATTTCTATTTTCAGGTCAGGATCATGTGGTGTCTATCTACGAGATCTTTTTGGTACACTCCTATCAACTTGTTTGGGTTGAAGAGAGGGAAGCATTCTATTTCTCTCCTTCCCTCCCTCCTTCCCTCCCTCCTTCCCTCCCTCCCTCCTTCCATCCCTCCCTCCCTCCCTCCCTCCCTCCCTCCCTCCCTCCCTCCCTCCCTCTCTCCTTCCTTCCCCCCTCTCTCTGTTTAAAGATATTTGTTTTGTAATCTATGAGTGAGATGCTAAGGAATTCAGGGTACCCTTATCAGTAAAGCAGTGAAAGTGTTGTTATTTTTATGTTTGTTGTTAAGACGGGGCCTTTCTGTGTAAGCCCAGGTTTACCGGAAATGTGCAGTCATTCTGGGGCAGACCCTTGAGTGTTAGGATTACAGGCATATGCCATTATGCCTAACAATAAATCACTTTTTATATTGATCTCTCTTCTTAGTTTGTCTTTAGGGAGTGAAAAGTGTTTCTCTAAGGTCTTTATAATGATGTTTTTCTATCCAGGACCTTGGAATGGAAACTTCCCCATATAATATATGCAGTGCTGTGGTGTCTGGAGCATTGTCTCTAGGCTCTCCAAGTGCTGTATATCAGAGCCTACATGCTAGATACTGTGCTTGCTTCTTTTTACCACGGAGGGCCACAATTTTAAATGATGTGGTTCTTAACTAACTGTTCAATCCTTTCTGTGATTTAGGGGAAGCTGTGAAGGGTCAGTAGCCCCCTTCCTTTAATTCCCTTACTCCGATTGACTTTGTTTCATGCTGTGCTTTCACATTCACATTCTCTCAGAATCCACATATTCATATTCTGCTTGGTAGCTTGCACCCAGATTCTTTCTCTGAATATGGGGCCAATATTTCTCTACTAGAATTCTTTGGGGAAATAATATATATATATATATGTATATATGTATACATATATATGTATATATACATATATATATGTATACATATATACATATATATATATGTGTGTGTGTGTGTGTGTGTGTGTGTATTCTTCTTGTGATTGGCCTTCATTCCTGTTCAACCTTTACTATTTGAGCATGGAAAATGTGTTGTCTTTCAACCATGCAATAGATGTATGCTTTCAGAATTTGGCCAGCCTGACTTTAAAATTAAAACTGAAAATTTTATGCATATAAGTCTCTAACCCTCACATTGACACAGAAATTTGACAAGAAATAAGGGTAAATCCTGTGGTATCATTGCTAATAGAGTCATAGTCTTATATCTAATATGCAATATTTCTTGTCCCCTCCCCATCACCTTGATATTTTGGCTACCAAATTTACTTTGTAGGCTAAAATATCTATCATTTTAGGTTTCCATAAGTGTAAAAATAGTCTTGAATTTTGTACTTCAGTTGGCTGAAATATTTTTCTTTCTTTTTTATTTATTTTTCTCATAAACATTACATCTCAACCACAGTTTCTCCTTCCTCCATTCCCCCCTGTCCTCTTCTCCCCTCTTCCACAGATTCACTCCTTTTCTGTTTCTCTTCAGAAAAAAAGTGGGCCTCCCAGGGATCTCAACCAAGCATGGCATAAGAAGTAACAATAAGATTAGGCACAAACCATTATATTAAGACTGGACAAGGAAATGCAGTAGGAGGAAAAGGGTCCCAACAATAGGCAAAAGCATCAGAGACAGCACACACTCTCACAGTTAGGGACTGGGGATGGTTCAGTTGGTAAAGTATTTGCAAACAGGAATATTTTTCAATAGCAAATGATTCTCAATGTCTTTTTCCTTTAACTTAGTGGCTGAATGCCTCATGTAGGCATTTGAATTTGATGTCTATGTGAATAATGGAGAGCTAAGTACAGACATTAAATGCTAAAATATAAGCCAATAGATGCAAACTTAGCAGTATCTTAAAACTTACTCATTTTTGAAGAAATATGAGAAAAAGCGAGGAGGAAGCTCAACTCCCTATCATTTGACTTTATATTCTTTGTACTTCTGAAATGTTCCTTGTGCCATACAGGGATGGAACACATGTCTTTCTTAGAATTGAGCACTTTTATATTATTTATTCCATTCATTACTAGACTTATTTTATGCTGATTTTAACATAATTTTGAGATAGGTCTAGCACAGATGAGCAATCTACTCTAGGTATTCCAACAGCATCAGCTCCAAACCCTAAACAATAGAATCTTTTCTATACCAGGTAACAGTAACTTTTAAATTATTTTTTTTGACAATTTTATACATGAATACAAAAAATTGCGGTTACTATTTATCTACCCTCTCCCCATCTCTCTGCTATCTTCTTTATCCTTATTATGGTTCCCCTTCCTAAATTTATACTTTTGGGTTGTTTTGTGTCCCATTTAGTTTAACAGGCTCTTCTTGGTAACAATTGAATTGGGACTGCATATTGGAGCTTGATGGAGCAATCAGTGGGTACTTGGCTGAAGACAACAACTCACCCTTTCCTTGAATCCATCTGTACCAAGTAGTTTAGCAGAAAGGTATAGGGTCCTTTTGTATTTTTCTTCATGTATGCATCACTGTTGACATGCTCATTCTTGACCCAGTGCAGATGTCTTCACCTGCTGTGAATTCATTACAGTTGTGCCCTATCCAGAACATGATAAGCCCTTCTCCTTATCTAATTTTTATATTTTTCCTTCTTCAGAAATGTTCCTTGTGCCATACAAGGATTACATATATGTCTTATTTAAGGCTAAGCCCGTATCCATTACTTATTCTTATTGTCTTGTGAAATCAGCATTCTGCATATCTCTCCATCCACTGGCAAAAGGGGCTTCTCTGATTAAGGGTCACTATCTAATTTATCTATGCATATAAACATAAATATTTCAAAGGGAGTTTGATGCTATACTAATTTGATTAACACTAGCATTAAGTTCTCTCCTATGGTCTAGGACTTCCTTTGCCATTGTTATTTTTTTTTTGACCAAGTTTACAGAAACCAGTGGTTCAATATCTCCATAATAATCATGCCACTGTTGCACAAGTGGGAACATCTTGTCTAGTAGGTTTGTCCTGTAGTTTGTAACATTCATAGCTGAATAACATCATTGGTTGATGCCCTTTTATCATTTGTATGATAGACTTTTCCTGGAGAAACAATGCACATATCTACTCACCCCAGAGAAGGAAGCCATGAAAGACCAAAGCAACAACTGTACCAATACCCAGTGAGGTAAATCAGAATTATTTTTTTTAATATTTTTATTTTCTATATTCTTTGTTTACATTCCAAATGATTTCTCCTTTCCCGGATCCCCCCTCTCCATATGTCCCATAAACCTTCTTCTCTCCATCCCTTCTCCAATCACCTCCCTCCTTTTTCTCTGTCCTTATAATCCCTTCCCATGCTAGATCAATCCTTTCCAGGATCAGGACCCTCTCCATACTTCTTCATGGGAGTCATTTGTTATGCAATTTGTGCCTTGGGTATTCAGGGCTTCTGGGCTAATTAATATCCACTTATCAGAGATTGCATTCCATGTGTATTCTTTTGTGATTGTATTACCTCACTTAGGATGATATTTTCCAGATCAAACCATTTGCCGAAAAATTTTGTGAATTCATTGTTTCTAATTGCTGAGTAGTATTCCATTGTGTAAATATACCACATTTTCTGTATCCATTCCTCCTTTGAGGGGCATCTGGGTTCTTTCCAGCTTCTGGCTATTACAAATAAGGCTGCTATGAACATAATGGAGCATGTGTCTTTATTGCATGCCGGGGAATCCTTTGGGTATATGCCCAGGAGAGGTATAGCAGGGTCCTCTGGAAGTCTCATGTCCAGGTTTCTGAGGAACCTCCAGACTGATTTTCACAGTGGTTGTACCATCTTACTGCCCCACCAGCAGTGGAGGAGTGTTCCTCTTTCTCCACATCCTCGCCAACACCTGCTGTCTCCTGAGTTTTTGATCTTAGCCATTCTAACTTGTATAAGGTGAAATCTCAGGGATGTTTTGATCTGCATTTCGCTAATGACTAATGATGTTGAGCACTTCTTAAGGTGCCTCTCGGCCATCCGAATTTCTTCAGGTGAAAATTCTTTGTTAAGATCTGTACCCCATTTTTAATAGGGGTATTTGGTTCCCTGGAGTCTAACTTCTTGAGTTCTTTGTATATATTGGATATTAGCCCTCTATCAGATATGGGGTTGGTGAATACCCTTTCCCAATTTGATGGTTGCCATTTTGTCCTTTTAACAGTGTCCTTTGCCTTACAGAAACTTTGTAATTTTATGAGGTCCCATTTGTCAATTCTTGATCTTAAAGCATAAGCTATTGGTGATCTGTTCAGGAACTTTTCCCCTGTGCCCATGTCCTCAAGGGTCTTCCCCAGTTTCTTTTCTATTAGTTTCAGTGTGTCTGGTTTTACATGGAGGTCCTTGATCCACTTGGAGTGAAGTTTAGTACATGGAGATAAGAATGGATCAATTTGCATTCTTCTGTATGCTGACTTCCAATTGATCCAGCACCATTTGTTGATAAGGCTATCTTTTTTCCACTGGATGTTTTTGGCTCCTTTGTCAAAGATCAAGTGACCATAGGTGTGTGGGTTCATTTCTGGATCTTCAATTCTATTCCATTGGTCCACTTGTCTGTCACTGTGCCAATACCATGCAGTTTTTAACACTATTGCTCTGTAGTATTGCTTGAAGTCAGGGATACTGATTCCCCCAGGATTTCTTTTGTTGTTGAGAATAGTTTTAGCTATCCTGTGTTTCTTGTTATTCGAGATGAACTTGAGGATTGCTTTTTCTAACTCTGTGAAGAACTGAGTTGGGCTTTTGATGGGGATTGCATTGAATCTGTAGATCGCTATGGTAATTTTAACTATATTAATCCTGCCAATACACGAGCATGGCAGATTTTTCCATTTTCTGAGATCTTCTTCGATTTCCTTCTTCAGAGACCTGAAGTTCTTGTCATATAGATCTTTCACTTGTTTGGTTAGAGTCACACCAAGATACTTTATATTGTTTGTGGCTATTTTGAAGGGTGTCATTTCCCTAACTTCTTTCTCAGCCTGCTTATCCTTTGAGTATAGGAAGGCACTGATTTGCTTGAGTTGATTTTATAACCAGCCACTTTGCTGAAGTTGTTTATCAGCTGTAGGAGTTCTCTGGTGGAGGTTTTCGGGTCACTTAAGTAGACTATCACATCATCTGCAAATAGTGATAATTTGACTTCTTCCTTTCCAATTTGTATCCCCTTGACCTCCTTATGTTGTCTAATTGCTCTAGCTAGAACTTCAAGTACTATATTGAAAAGATATGGAGAGAGAGGACAGCCTTGTCTAGTCCCTGATTTTAGTGGGATTGCTTCAAGTTTCTCTCCATTTAGTTTGATGTTGGCTACCAGTTTGCTGTATATTGCTTTAAAGATGTTTAGGTATGGGCCTTGAATTCCTGTTCTTTCCAAGACTTTTAGCATGAAAGGATGCTGGATTTTGTCAAATGCTTTTTCTGCATCTAATGAGATGATCATATGTTTTTTCTTCTTTGAGTTTGTTTATGTAGTGGATAGCATTGATGGATTTCCTTATATTGAACCATACCTGCATCCCTGGGATGAAGCCTATTTGATCATGGTGGATGATCGTTTTGATGTGTTCTTGGATTCGGTTGGCAAGAATTTTATTAAGTATTTTTGCATCAATATTCATAAGAGAAATTGGCCTTAAGTTCTCTTTCTTTGTTGGATCTTTGTGTGGTTTTGGTATCAGCGTAATTGTGGCTTCATAGAAGGAGTTGGGTAGAGTTCCTTCTGTTTCTATTTTGTGGAATAGTTTGAAGAGTATGGTGTTAGGTCTTCTATGAAGGTCTGATCGAACTCTGCACTGAAGCCATCTGGTCCCGTGCTTTTTTTGGTTGGGAGACTTTCTATGACACTTTTTATTTCTTCAGGTGTTATGGGACTGTTTAGTTGATTTGATCCTGATTTAGTTTTGGTGTCGAATATCTGTCTAGGAAACTGTCCGTTTCCTCGAGATTCTCCAGTTGTGTTGAGTACAGGCTTTTGTAGTAGGATCTAATGATTTTTTGAATTTCCTCATGTTGTTATATGTCCCTTGTCATTTCTAAGTTTGTTAATTTGGATACTTTCTCTGTGCCCTTTGGTCAGTCTGGCTAAGGGTTTATCTATCTTGTTGATTTTTTCAAAGAACCAGCTCCTGGTTTTGTTGATTCTTTGTATGGTTCTCTTTGTTTCTACTTGATTGATTTCGGCCCTGAGTTTGATATCCTGCCTTCTACTCCTCCTGGGTGAAATAGCTTCTTTTTGTTCCAGGGCATTCAGATGTGTCATTAAGCTGGTAGTGCATGCTCACTCCATTTTCATTTTGGAGGCACTCAGGGCTATGAGTTTTCCTCTTAGCACTGCTTTCATTGTGTCCCATAGATTTGGGTATGTTGTGTCTTCATTTTCATTGTGTTCTAAGAAGTCTTTAATTTCTTTCTTTATTTCTTCCTTGACCAAGGTATCATTGAGTAGAATATTGTTCAGTTTCCACGTGTATGTGGGTTTTCTGTTGTTTTTGTTGCTATTGAAGACAACTTTTACTCCATAGTGATCTGATAGGAGGCATGGGATTAGTTCGATCTTCTTATATTTGTTGAGGTCTGTCTTGTGACCAATTATATGGTCGATTTTGGAGAAGGTACCATGAGGTGCTGAGAAAAAGGTATATTCTTTTGATTTAGGATAGAATGTTCTATATATATCTGTTAAATCTAATTGGTCCAAAGCTTCAATTAGTTTCATTGTGTCCCTGTTTAGTTTCTGTTTTCCTGATTGGTCCATTGAGGAAAGTGCAGCGTTGAAGTCACCCACAATTATTGTTAGGGGCAATGTGTGCTTTGAGCCTGAATAAAGTTTCTTTTATGAAAGAGGGTACCCTTGCATCTGGAACATAGATGTTCAGGATTGAGAGTTTTTCTTGTTTTATTATTATTTTTTTTTTGACCAGCAAGAAGTATCCCTCAGAGTGTCTTTTGATGACTTTGGGTTGAAAGTCAATTTTATCTTATATTAAAATGGCTACTCCAGCTTGTTTCCTGAGACTATTTGCTTGTAAAATTGTCTTCTAGCCTTTTACTCTAAGGTAGTGTTTGTCTTTGACCCTGAGGTGTGTTTCCTGTAAGCAGCAAAATGTGGGGTCCTGTTTACGTATCCAGTCGGTTAGTCTATGTCTTTTTATTGGGGCATTGAGTCCATTGATGTTAAGAGATATTAAGGAATAGTGATTGTTACTTCCTGTAATTTTTGACGTTATTTTTTAAATTTGATTGGTTAACTTCTTTTGGGTTTGATGAAAGGTTACTATCTTGCTTTTTCCAGGGTGAAGTTTCCCTCCTTGTATTGGTGTTTTCCTCCTATTATCCTTTGTAGGGCTGGGTTTGTGGATAGATATTGGGTAAACTTGGTTTTTTCATGGAATATCTTAGTTTCTCCATCTATGGTGATTGAGAGTTTTGCTGGATATAGTAGTTTTGGCTGGCATTTGTGGTCTCTTAGAGTCTGCATGAGATCTGCCCTGGACCTTCTAGCCTTCATAGTCTCAGGTGAAAAGTCTGCTGTGATTCTGATAGGTCTTCCTTTGTATGTTACTTGGCCTTTTTCTCTTATTGCCTTTAATATTCTTTCTTTGTTTAGAACATTTGGTGTTTTGATTATTATGTGATGAGTGGTATTTCTGCTCAGGTCCAGTGTGTTTGGAGTTCTGTAGGCTTCTTGTATATTCATGGGCATCTCTCTCTTTAGGTTAAGGAAGTTTTCTTCCATAATTTTATTGAAGATATTTGTTGGCCCTTTAAGTTGTAAATCTTCACTCTCATCTATGCCTATAATCCTTAGGTTTGGTCTTCTCATTGTGTCCTGGATTTCCTGGATGTTTTGGGTTACAAGCTTTTTGCATTTTGCATTTTCTTTAACTGTTGAGTCCATGGTTTCTATGGTATCTTCAGCATCTGAGATTCTTTCTTCTATCTCTTGTATTCTGTTGTTGATATTTGCATCTATGTCTCCTGATTTCTTCCCAAGGCTTTCTATCTCCAAAGTTGTCTCCCTTTGAGTTTTCTTAGTTGTTTCTACTTCTGATTTTAGATCCTGGATGGTTTTGCTTAGCTCTTTCACTTGCTTGTTTGTGCTTTCCTGTAATTCTTTAAGAGATTTTTGTGTTTCGTCTTTCATGACCTCAGCCTGTTGACCAAAGTTCTCCTGTATTTCTTTAAGTGTTTTTGGCATTTCCTCCTTACTGGCTTTTGTATTCTCCTGCATTTCTTTCAATGATTTTTGTGTTTCCCTTGCAAGGGCTTCTAACTTTTGATCCATTTTCTCCTGAATTTCTTTAAGTATGTCCTTCATGTGTTCCTGTACCAGCATCATGACCAGTGATTTTAAATCCAAATCTTGTTTTACTGGTGTGATGGTGTATCCAGGACATGCTGGTAAAGGAGAATTGGGTTCAGAAGTTGCCATATTGCCTTGATTTCTGTTAGTGACTTTCCTGCATTTGCCTTTTGCCATCTAGATCTCACTGGTGTTAGTTGGTCTTGTCAATGCTGGACTCACCAGTGCATGCTGCCCCTTCCCAGGTGGCCTCTGGTGCACCGCTTACCACCTGCACTGCCTGGAGACAGGGTGCTGTTGCCCAGGCTGTTCAGATCCTGAAGCAGCCACCTGAAGGCTCCCGCTGGGGCCTGCTGGACTCACCAGAGCACACTGATTCCTCCCAGCTGGCCTCCTGGATGCCCCTCTTGCCTCTTGCAGGACCTGGAGATGTGTTGTTGCCACCCAGGCTGTTCTGGATCCGGAAGCAAAGAGATCTGAGGGCTCCTGCCAGAGGCCTCAGGACTGGAGCCTAAGCTCAGTGCCACCAGAGCAAGCTGTGTGCTCTCCCAGACTGCCTCTGGGTGCACACCAGGACTCCTGCAGTTCTTAGAGACCAAGTGCTGTGGCCCAGGCTGTTCAAATCCCAAAGCAGACACCTGGTGGCTCCTGCAGGGGCCCGCTGGATTCACCACCCTGCTGGCCGCTGGGAAGCCCCTCTTGCCTCTTGCAGGACCTGAAGGTGTGGTGTTGCTGCCCATGCTGATCTGAATCCTGAAGTGGAGAGATCTGAGGGCTCCTGCCAGAGGCCTCAGGACTGGAACCTAAGCTCCCTGCCACCAGAGCAAGCTGTGCACTCTCCAAGACTGCCTCTGGGTGCATACCAGCTCTCCAGCACTTCCTGGAGACCAAGTGCTGTGGCCCAGGCTGTTCAGATCCCAAAGTAGACACCTGGATGCTCCTGCAGGGGCCCGCTGGATTCAGAATTATTTTTTCTCCTTGTTTTAATTAATTAGTTTTATACACTTCTCATTTTTTATTAGATATTTTCTTTATTTACATTTCTTTTTTTGGTTGGTTTAGCTTTTTTTTTAATTCGATATATTTTTTATTTACATTTCAAATGATTTCCCCTTTTCTATCCCCCCACTCCCCGAAAGTCCCGTAAGCCCCCTTCTCTTCCCCTGTCCTCCCACCCAACCCTTCACACTTCCCCGTTCTGATTTTGCCAAATACTGCTTCACTGAGTCTTTCCAGAACAAGGGGCCACTCCTCCTTTTTTCTTGTATCTCATTTGATGTGTGGATTATGTTTTGGGTATTCCAGTTTTCTAGGTTAATAACCACTTATTAGTGAGTGCATACCATGATTCACCTTTTGAGTCTGGGTTACCTCACTTAGTATGATGTTCTCTAGCTCCATCTATTTGCCTAAGAATTTCATGAATTCATTGTTTCTAATGGCTGAATAGTACTCCATTGTGTAGATATACCACATTTTTTGCATCCACTCTTCTGTTGAGGGATACCTGGGTTCTTTCTAGCATCTGGCAATTATAAATAGGGCTGCTATGAACATAGTAGAGCATGTATCCTTATTACATGGTGGGGAATCCTCTGGGTATATGCCCAGGAGTGGTATAGCAGGATCTTCTGGAAGTGAGGTGCCCAGTTTTCTGAGGAACCGCCAGACTGATTTCCAGAATGGTTGTACCAATTTGCAACCCCAGCAGCAGTGGAGGAGTGTTCCTCTTTCTCCATACCCTCTCCAACACCCGCTGTCTCCTGAATTTTTAATCTTAGCCATTCTGACTGGTGTAAGATGAAATCTCAGGGTTGTTTTGATTTGCATTTCCCTAATGACTAATGAAGTTGAGCATTTTTTAAGATGCTTCTCTGCCATCCGAAGTTCTTCAGGTGAGAATTCTTTGTTTAACTCTGTACCCCATTTTTTAATAGGGTTGTTTGGTTTTCTGGAGTCTAGCTTCTTGAGTTCTTTATATATATTGGATATTAGCGCACTATCTGATGTAGGATTGGTGAAAATCTTTTCCCAATTTGTTGGTTGCCAATTTGTCCTTTTGATGGTGTCCTTTGCCTTACAGAGACTTTGTAATTTTATGAGGTCCCATTTGTCAATTCATGATCTTAGAGCATACGCTATTGGTGTTCTGTTCAGAAACTTTTTCCCTGTACCAATGTCCCCAAGGTTCTTCCCCAGTTTCTTTTCTATTAGCTTCAGAGTGTCTGGATTTATGTGGAGGTCCTTGATCCATTTGGATTTGAGCTTAATACAAGGAGACAAGGATGGATCAATTCGCATTTTTATGCATGCTGACCTCCAGTTGAACCAGCACCATTTGTTGAAAAGGCTATCTTTTTTCCATTGGATGTTTTCAGCCCCTTTGTCGAGGATCAAGTGGCCATAGGTGTGTGGGTTCATTTCTGGATCTTTAATCCTGTTCCATTGATCTGCCTGCCTGTCAATGTACCAATACCATGCAGTTTTTAACACTATTGCTCTGTAGTATTGCTTGAGGTCACGGATACTGATTCCTCCAGATTTTCTTTTGTTGCTGAGAATAGTTTTAGCTATCCTGGGTTTTTTGTTATTCCAGATGAATTTGAGAATTGCTCGTTCTAACTCTGTGAAGAATTGAGTTGGGATTTTGACGGGTATTGCATTGAATCTGTATATTGCTTTGGGCAAAATGGCCATTTTAACTATATTGATCCTGCTGATCCATGAGCATGGGAGGTTTTCCCATTTTTTGAGGTCTTCATCTATTTCCTTCTTCAGAGTCTTGAAGTTCTTGTCATACAGATCTTTCACATGTTTGGTAAGAGTCACCCCAAGATACTTTATACTGTTTGTGGCTATTGTGAAGGGGGTCATTTCCCTAATTTCTTTCTCAGCCTGCTTATCCTTTGAGTATAGGAAGGCCACTGATTTGCTTGAGTTGATTTTATAACCAGCCACTTTGCTGAAGTTGTTTATCAGCTGTAGGAGTTCTCTAGTGGAGTTTTTTGGGTCCCTTAGGTAGACTATCATGTCATCTGCAAATAATGATAGTTTGACTTCTTCCTTTCCAATTTGTATCCCTTTGACCTCCTTATGTTGTCGAATTGCCCGAGCTTGTACCTCAAGTACAATATTGAAAAGATAAGGAGAAAGGGGGCAACCCTGTCTAGTCCCTGATTTTAGTGGGATTGCTTCAAGTTTCTCTCCATTTAGTTTGATGCTGGCTACTGGTTTGCTGTATATTGCTTTTACTGTGTTTAGGTATGGGCCTTGAATTCCTGTTCTTTCCCAGACTTTTAGCATGAAAGGATGCTGAATTTTGTCAAATGCTTTTTCAGCATCCAATGAAATGAACATGTGGTTTTTTTCTTTGAGTTTGTTTATGTAGTAGATTGCATTGATGGATTTCTGTATATTGAACCAACCCTGCATCCCTGGGATAAAGACTACTTGATCATGGTGGATGATCGTTTTTATGTGTTCTTGGATTCGGTTGGCAAGAATTTTATTGAGTATTTTTGCATCGATGTTCATAAGGGAAATTGGTCTGAAGTTCTCTTTCTTTGTTGGATCTTTGTGTGGTTTTGGTATCAGCGTAACTGTGGCTTCATAGAAGGTATTGGGTAGTGTTCCTTCTATTTCTATTTTGTGGAATAGTTTGAAGAGTATTGGTGTTAGGTCTTCTTTGAAGGTCTGATAGAATTCTGCATTGAAACCATCTGGTCCTGTGCTTTTTTTGGTTGGAAGACTTTCTATGACTCCTTCTATTTCTTTAGGCATTATGGGACTGTTTAGATGATCTATTTGGTCCTGATTTAATTTTGGTATTTGGTATCTGTCAAGGAAATTGTCCATCTCCTCCAGATTCTCCAGTTGTGTTGAGTACAGGCTCTTGTAGTAGGATCTGATGATTTTTTTGGATTTCCTCAGTTTCTGTTGTTATATCCCCCTTTTCATTTCTAAGTTTGTTAATTTGGGTACTTTCTCTGTGCCCTTTGGTCAGTTTGGCTAAGGGTTTATCTATCTTGTTGATTTTCTCAAAGAACCAGCTCCTGGATTTGTTGATTCTTCGTACAGTTCTCTTTGTTTCTATTTGACTGATTTCAGCCCTGAGTTTGATGATTTCCTGTCTTCTACTCCTCCTGGGTGAATTGGCTTCTTTTTTTCCAGGACTTTCAGGTGTGTCGTTAAGCTGCTAGTGTATGCTCTCGCCATTTTCTTTTTGGAGGCACTCAGAGCTATGAGTTTTCCTCTTAGCACTGCTTTCATTGTGGCCCAAAGATTTGGGTATGTTGTACCGTCATTTTCATTAAATTCTAAAAGGTCTCTGATTTCTTTCTTTATTTCTTCTTTGGCCAAGGTGGCATTGAGTAGAGTATTGTTCAGCCTCCATGTGTATGTGGGCTTTCTGTTGTTTTCGTTGCTATTGAAAAGCACTCTTACACCATAGTGATCTGATAGGAGGCATGGGATTAATTCGATCGTCTTATATTTGTTGAGGTCTGCTTTGTGTCCAATTATATGGTCGATTTTGGAGGAGGTACCATGAAGTGCTGAGAAAAAGGTATATTATTTTGCTTTAGGGTGAAATGTTCTATAAATATCAGTCAAATCCAAATGGTCCAAAGCTTCAATTAGTTTTACTGTGTCCCTGTTTAGTTTCTGTTTTCCCGATCTGTCCATTGAGGAGAGTGGAATTTTGAAGTCCCCCACAATTATTGTGTTAGGTGCAATGTGTGCTTTGAGCTTTAGTAAAGTTTCTTTTACGAATGCGGGTGCCTTTGCATTTGGCACATAGATGTTCAGAATTGAAAGTTCTTCTTGGTGGATTTTTCCTTTGACCAGCAAGAAGTGTCCTTCTGTGTCTCTTTTGATGACTTTAGTTTGAAAGTCAATTTTAGCTGATATTAGAATGGCCTCTCCTGCTCGTTTCCTGTGACCATTGGCTTGTAAGATTGTCTTCCAGCCTTTTACTCTAAGGTAGTTTTTATCTTTGACCCTGAGGTGTGTCTCCTGTATGCAGCAAATTGTAGGGTCCTGTTTCCTTATCCAGTCTGTTAGTCTGTGTCTTTTTATTGGGGAATTGAGACCATTGATGTTAAGAGATATTAAGGAATAGTGATTATTACTTCCTGTCATTTTTGATGTTCTTTTTATATTTGAGTGGTTATCTTCTTTTGGGTTTGATGAAGGAAGGTAACTATCTTGCTTTTTCCAGGGTGTAGTTTCCCTCCTTGTATTGGAGTTTTCCTCCTATTATTCGTTGCAGAGCTGGGTTTGTGGAAAGATATTGTTTAAATTTGGTTTTGTCATGGAATATCTTGGTTTCTCCATCTATGGTGAAGGAGAGTTTTGCTGGGTATAGTAGTCTTGGCTGACATTTGTGTTCTCTTAGAGTCTGCAAGAGATCTGCCCAGGATCTTCTAGCTTTCATGGTCTCTGGTGAGAAGTCTGGTGTGATTCTGATAGGTCTTCCTTTATGTGTTACTTGGCCTTTTTCTCTTACTGCCTTTAATATTCTTTCTTTGTTTAGTGCATTTGGGGTTTTGATTATTATGTGATGAGCAGTATTTCTGCTCAGATCCAGTCTGTTTGGAGTTCTGTAGGCTTCTTGTATATTTATAGGCATCTCTCCCTTTAATTTGGGAAACTTTTCCTTCATAATTTTGTTGAAGATATTTGCTGGCCTTTTCAGTTGCAAATCTTCGCTCTCATCTATACCTATAATCCTTAGGTTTGGTCTTCTCATTGTATCCTGGATTTCCTGGATGTTCTGGGATACAAGCTTTTTGCATTTTGCATTTTCTTTGACAGTTGAGTCAATGGTTTTTATGGTATCTTCAGCATCTGAGATTCTTTCTTCCATCTCTTGTATTCTGTTGTTGATATTTGCATCTATGGCCCCTGATTTCTTCTCAAGGTTTTCTATCTCCAAAGTTGTCTCCCTTTGTGATTTCTTAGTTGTTTCTACTTCTGATTTGAGATCCAGGATGGTTTTGCTCAGTTCCATCATTTGTTTGTGTTTTCCTGTAATTCTTTAAGAGATTTTTGTGTTTCCTCTTTCATGACTTCTGCCTGTTGACGCAAGTTCTCCTGCATTTCTTTAAGTTTGGTTTTTTTTTTTTTTTTTTTTTTTTTTTTTTTTTTTTTTTTTTTTTTTTTTTTGCCTTTCTTCTTTATTGGCTTCTATCTCTTGGGCCTTATTCTCCTGCATTTCTTCAAGTGATTTTTGTGTTTCCATTATACGGGATTCTAGCTTATTCATGTTCCCCTGTATTTCTTTAAGAAATTCATTTATGTTTTTTTGTGTGTTCTTCTAGCAGCGTCATGACCAGTGATTTTAAATCCAAATCTTGTTTCTCTGGTGTGTTGGCATAACCAGGACTTGCTGATGTTGGAGAGTTTGGTTCAGATGCTACCATATTGTCTAGATTTCTGCTAGTAGCGTTCCTGTGTTTGCCCTTTCCCATCTTGTTCTCTGGAGCTAATTGGTCTTGTGTCTGGCTGGTGTTTCAGTTTCCTGAGGGGCTCTAGGGCTATTTCTGCAACACTGGATGGCAGGGTTTCCCCTGTTGCAGATTGCTGATGTGCTGTCTTCCTCTTGGGTGCCCTTGAAGCCCTAGTGTGCCTTGCCCCAGATTGTGTCTGTGAACCATATGGTGCCTGTTTGCTCCTTCAGGGAGTGCTGAGGCTGTATGCTGCAGGGAACTTTTCTGTGTGCTGATCACTCTGCTGGCCAGCAGAACTCCCAACCGGGTTGGTGCACATAAGGCTAGCCTTGCTACTCAGGCCCTGAGTCTAGGCAAAAGCCTGCAGGCCAATGTCTGAGCAAAGTTCCCCTCAGCTGTGAGTGTTAGTTGGGTCTGTCAGGTGGCCAGGATGGCGGCATGCACGCGCTCCCTGAGAGTGCTGGGAGAGTCTGCTAGGCTAACGACCTCCTGGCCAGATCGGCACACAGATGGCCCACCGAGGAGCCCAGGGCCTGGGGGCAGTCCAGGGCCTGACCGTCTTAGACCCCAGCTATGTCAGCCTCGGACTAGCCTGTTAGCCTGTTTTGCCTGCTAGGACTCTCTGGCTTCCTGTAGGCAAAATGGCAGAGGCGGCAGCATACGTGCAAGCCAGCCCAGGCAAACAACCTCCTGGCCGGGTTTGCACACAGGTGGCCCCCTGACCAGCCCAGGGCCTGAGTGCAGGCCAACGCCCGTGGGGCTCAGACCCCCTCGATGTTGGTCTTGGGTTGTATTTGCATACCTCAGTCTGTCTGATCTCTCTGGTGTCTGAGAACCAAGATGGAGGCCAGTCTCTTGTAACTCTTTGTTCTTTTTTTTTTTAATATTTTTTTATTTTCTATATTCTTTGTTTACATTCCAAATGATTTCTCCTTTCCCGGATCCCCCCTCTCCATATGTCCCATAAACCTTCTTCTCTCCATCCATTCTCCAGTCATCTCCCTCCTTTTTCTCTGTCCTTATATTCCCCTCCAATACTAGATCAATCCCTTTACATTTCAAGTGTTGTTCCCTTTCATGGTTTCCCTTCTGAAAACCCCCTATCCCATCTACCCTCCCCCTGCTCACCAACCCACCCATTCTTGCTTCCCTGTCCTGGCATTCCTCTACACTGGGGTAGCCTTCTCAGGACCAAGGGCCTCTCCTCCCTTTGATGTCCCGCAAGGCCATCCTCTGCTGCTTATGCAGCTGGAGCCTTGGGTCCCTCCATTATACTCCATATTTTATTCCCCACCCTGTTAACCCCTGTCCACCCTCCACCCTCCGACTATTCCACATTCCATACCTCCTCCCCTCTCCCTGTGTCCATGTGGATATCCCCAACCCACACCATACCTAACCTCTAAACTCCCTGGGGCCTCCAGTCTCTTGAGGGTTAGGTGCATCATCTCTGAATGAACATTGACAAGGCAGTCCTCTACTGTATGTATGTTGGGAGCCTCATATCAACTGGTGTAAGCTGCCTGTTTAGTGGTCCAAAGTTTGATAGATCTCAAGGGTCCAGGTTAATTGAGACTGCTGGTCCTCCTATAGGGTTGCCCTCAGCTTCATTCAGCCTTCCCTAATTCAACAGCAGGGTTCAGCTGCTTCTGTCCATTGGTTGGGTACAAATATCTGCATCTGACTCTTTCAGCTGCTTGTTGAGTCT
Organism: Apodemus sylvaticus; assembly: GCF_947179515.1. Taxonomy (NCBI): domain Eukaryota; kingdom Metazoa; phylum Chordata; class Mammalia; order Rodentia; family Muridae; genus Apodemus; species Apodemus sylvaticus. Next base: position 144,717,952 of record NC_067495.1, on the reverse strand, counting down.
TTCAGAGTACAGTCATGCTAGGTCCCATTTTGTGAGCACTCCGTAGTCTCAGTAATAGCATCAGGCCTTGGGACCTCCCCTTGAGCTGGATCCCACCTTGGGCCTGTCACTGGACCTCCTCACCCTTGGACTCCTCTCCATTTCTAGCTCTGTAATTCTTTCAGAGAGGCACAATTACGGGTCAGAGTTGCAACTGTGGGATGGCCCCCCTGCTTCCTCATTTGATGTACCTTCTTCCTGCTGGAGGTGAGCTCTACAAGTTCCCTCTCCCTACTGTCAGGCATTTCATCTAAGGTACCTCCCTTTGAGTCCTGAGAGTCTCTTACCTTCCAGGTCTCTGGTACATTCTGAAGTGTCTCCCAACCTCCTATCTCCAGAGGTTGCCTGTTTCCATTCTTTCTGCTGGCCCTCAGGGCTTCATTTCCTTTCCCTCCCCTCAATGCCAGATCAGGTGATTGCTTTCTTCTCCCTCCCAAGTGGGATTGAGGCATCCTCACTTGGGCACTTAATTATTTTTTCTAAATTATGATTACTTACAGGAGAGTGCAACAAGTGCTACTTATAAAGGGCAGGGATAAACCAGAGCAGCTTTTTCATCAGACAGCCCACCCCAACAAGGGTGACCACTCCAGAAAACTAAAATGCTTGAAGTCTCTGTAGACTCAGAACATCTCTTTCTCTTTGCAATTTGTTAGCCTGAGTCTCCATCTGTACCAACTGATCAATCCCTTTTAGACTGTTGGTAGGGGCCAGCAATAATTTTTCAAGTTCTATTCTTTACAGATATATGACCTTTTGTTTATCTCCTGTTTACTACCTGTCTTAGGATTTCATTGCCGTGAAGAGACATTATGACTGAGGCAACTCTTATAAAGGCAAACATTTTACTGGGGCTGACTCAGAGGTTCAGTTGATTATCATTATGGTTGGAAGTATGGAAGGGTGGAACTGGGAAGAGAGGAGAGAAGGGGGCTGTGTTCAGGATGTAAAGTGAATAAACTAATTAATTGATGAAAAAAGGATCAGACTCACTTGTCTGAACACTCAGCAATCTCATAAAAACACTAAAATTTAAGCTATAATATGTACACAGAAGATCTGGTTCAAGCATGTGTTGGTCCTGTGGATGCTCCCTCAGTGTTTGTGAGTTCATATGAACTTTGATCATGTTGATTTAGAGGGCCTTGTTTCCTTGGTGTTTTCCATACCCTCTGGTTCTTACACTCTTTCTGCATCCTTTTCCTTAGGGTTCCCTGAGCCTTGGTCAGTGGGGGGGGGCGGGGGGGGGGAGAGTATTGATGGACACAACTTGTATAGGGCTGGATCTTCCAAGGATTTTCACTTCTTATATAATGTCTGACTGTGGGTTTCTAGGTTTCTGTATTTATTCCCGCATACTACAGGAGAAAGCTTCTTTGATAATGGCCGAACAAGGCACTGATCTGTGAGTATAGCATAAACTAGGTTAGATTCTTTTCCTACTTGGTTCTTCAATCATAACTTCATTATAATTGCTTGATAAATTGTCTATCTTCTCCAATGACTATAGGTATAAATCATAATCTTAACATATCCTTACTTTAGTTATACACAGTAGATGGTAAAAAAAAAATGTTGAGTGAATACCCATTTTAATTTTGTCTTCTCTCTTAGACTTCAAATTCTCAGAGGAGCTGGATTTTATTTCCATTTTGGAGCTCTTGTATATCACAGAACCTGGTTGAGTATTTTTATTGGTTATTTTATTCATTTACATTTCAAATGTTATCCCTTTTCCTGGTTTCCCCATCGCAAAACCCCTATCTCATCCCCCTACCCCATGATTTTGTGAGAGTGCTCCCCCACCCATGTAATCATTCTTGCCTTACCACCCTAGAATTCCCCTACACTAAGGCATCTGGCCTTCACAGGACGAAGGGCCTCCCCTCCAATTGATGCCAGATAAGGCCATCCTCTGCTACATAGGTCACTGAAGACATGGGTATTCTGGTTGGTAGTTTAGTCCTTGGGAGCTCTGGGGTATCTAGTTGGTTTATATTGTTGTTCTTCCTATGGGGTTGCAAACCCCTTCAGCTCTTTCAGTTCTACCCCTAACTCCTCCATTGGGGTCCCCATGGTTAGTCTGATGGTTGACAACAAGTATCCATATCTGTATTGGTCAGGCTCTAACAGAGTCTCTCAGGAGACAGCCAGCAAGCACTTCTTGCCATCAGCAATATGATTGAGAAGCACCTTAAGATATGTTCAACCTCCTTTGTCATCAGGGAAATGTAAATCAAAATGATCCTGAGATTCTACCTCAGAATGGCTAAGATCAAAAATTCAGGTGACAGCAGAAGCTGGCACGGATGTGAAGAAAGAGGAACACTTCTCCATTGTTGATGGGATTGCAAGCTTGTATAACCACTCAGGAAATCAGTTTGGTGGTTCTTCAGAAAATTGGACATAATTCTACCAGAGGACCCTGCTATACCACTCCTGGGCATATACCCAGAGGGTTCTTCAACATATAATAAGGACACATGTTCTACTATGTTCCTAGCAGCCTTATTTATAATAGCCAGAAGCTAAAAAGAACTCAGATATCCCTCAACTGAGAAATGGATATAGAAAATGTGGTAAATTTACATAATGGAATACTACTCAGCTATTAAAAACAATAACTTCATGAAATTTTCAGGCAAATGGATGAATTTAGAAAATATCATCCTTAATGAGGTGACCCAGTCACAAAAGAGCACACGTATGGTATGTACTCACTGATAAGTGGATATTAGGTGAAAAGCTCAGAAGACACACGATTCAACTCATAAACCATATGAAGCTCAAGAAGAAGGAAGACCAAAGTATGGATGCTTCTATCTCTCTTAGAAGGGGAAACAAAATAATCACAGGAAATAAGAGGGAAAGAAGAACTTGGGAAGAAAAAACGAGGGGTAGGGGAAAAGGCCAGGTGTAGAAGGAGATGGGGGAGATGTATATTGGGTCAGGAAATTGAACAGAGGTGTGTAGCAGTGAGGGACAGGGAAACTAGGGGTATCTACCATAAAGTTTCAGATGCCAGGAAAACAAGAGACTACCAGGACCCAGTGTGGATGACATCTGATATGCACAACAAAGGGGAGAGCGAATTTGTAGAAACCTTTTCCAGGGGATAGGCAAGGCCCCCAGTTGAGGGATGATGGGGCCACTCACCCATCTCAAAAATATTAACCCAAATTGCTCCTGTCTAAAGGAAATACAGGGACAAAGAGTGGACAGAAACTGAAGGAAAGGTCATCCTGGTTGAATAATTTTTAACATACTAAATAAACAGTGTTCTCTTTTTTTGGAGAATGATGTTCTGCTCTTGGGATCCCACTCTATTATCAGCTTTATTATGTGACTTTCACGTATAACCCTAGGCAGAGCCTAGCTAGCTGCTGTCATTTCCTATCTGCACAATTATAGAACTCTATTTAGCCAGGGCACTTAATCTGTGCCTTTCACAGAGCACTGTTCTTTGAAGGACACCTAACATGTTTTAATGTTCTGATGTCACAGTTAAAAACATGTAATTATTTTTAAATAAATAGCCCTGTTCTAATTTTATTTTAGTTGCTATGATAAACACCATGATCAATAGTAACTTGGCAAGGAAAGGGTTTATTTCATTTTAAATTTCTAGGTCTTTAGCTGTCATTGACAGATTTCATGGCAGGAACTCTAGCAGGGGCAGAGGCATGAACCATGGAGAAAAAACTGCTTATATTTTTTGCGCTCTATCTTATGCTCAGTTAGCTTTTTAAATATGCATCCCAGGCCCATTTCTAAGAGATTATGTCACCAAAGAGAGTTGGGGGCCTCCCATATATCTAACTAATCAAGACAATCTCTCACAGTCATGACCACAGACTACTTTGATCTTGACAACACCTCTGCTGAGACTCCTTCAAATGACTCTAGTCTGTGTGAAGTTGATGGCTGAAGCTAACTAGTATAGTCCCCACATTTCAATTTGTCCCAGTACTTTGCAAATAGTATGAAAATTTGTGGCTCCACCTCAGCACATAGTCCTTTGTAGTTGAATTCTTCACAGCTTTTCATACCCAGAGAAAGGTCTATAAACAAGATTTTGTGGAATATTTTTTCTCAATGTTATTGCAAGACATTTATCCAACAATAGTTACAGATCCTTTTAAGATTTATTTTAAAAAGTGTGTATATATGTGTGTGTGCGTGTGTGTACACACGTGAACCTAAGCATATGTGTGTATCTCAGTATCGTGGGGTGTCAGAAGACAATTTTAGGGAGTCTGTCATTTCCTTCCACCATGAATGTCTCACATAAAATTTAGGTCAAGTGCCTTTACCTGAAGAGACATCTCAACATCTTCCATAGGTCCTTCTTGATTACAGTCTTATTCAGTAAAATCACAAAGAAAATATTCTCATTCTTGAAAACCAGACTTTATTCCAATTCTGTACCCTTTCAAATGATCTGATAGAAAACAGAAAGTAATTGTAGTTCATCTTCAAAAGGAGAGGCTTTGCATTACACAGGTCCTCCTATGAGGAAAGAGTAGCAGGAGACCATTTCTTACTCAGAACTACAGAACTAGACTTCCAGAAATGGAAGAACTTTCACTTTGATAATATCCTTAAGGGGGTTTGCAGAAGAATGGCTCTGTACTGAAATAAAGAACTGTCTTATGAAACAAATCAATGGCCTCTCATCTTGGCTTGATGTACACCTACAATTTGTTATTCTTGCTAATTCTGTTTATTGCTTATGATTTATAACAGAACTTTATCTCTTAGTATGTGTGGAATGCATAAAGGTCAGCTGCAAGACTTAAGCATCCTTAATTCTCAAATTTGGATATAGTAGACACAATGTATAATTCATTATGCCATTAGGAACAGATTGCATTTAATGTATCCAATTCCACTGAGTTGTTTAAAGTAGTATTTGATTCAGTGCCCATGTTTCATTGCTCTTAAAGGTTTAGAAAGGGCAGGATGAGCACTGAAGATAAGAAAGCCACAGCTTTTCAGTCACTAATGATCATATATTAACATCAAGACCACGTCATCATTGGCACCACCATCATTATCCATAAATATTAGTTTAGGGCATTTACAAAGTACTTTTGAATTCCCCACATTAATTATGTTTTTCAATTTCTAGTTAAGTATAGCTGTAACTTTCTTTTCACACCTACACTGTGGAGATATTCTTTGAGAAACTGAAAGGAAAACTTGAAAAGATATAAATAAACTCCAAAATATAAACTGTAATATGATTAGCTTAGGAGAAAATAGTATAAAATTTCAGGAAAACAAGAATTATGAACATTAAGGGAATCAACTTGGACTTGAAGCATAGGGAGGGCAGACAGAATTTTTTACTCCAGGAATTTACTTTCTGTGGGCTAGCTGAAGCTAATTTAATTAACAAATTAGATTAGTTCTTTATGTGGGATCTATGGGATAAGCAAAATAGGAGGAATGGCGTGAATGTTTTGCTCAATGTTGGTTTTAGATAGAAGTGCTGCAAAACTTAATCATGACCTTCCTTCCCAAATAAAGTTCATCCATTGCTTCAGAGTCTCTTGAGAGTGATATATTTTGCCCTGAGAAACACTACCAGTATGTTTTTTAATTACTTCTTTATATTGATCACATTTGTTTGTTTTTTCAACTACTTATATTCTCCTCCCATTCTCTCCGCATCCCCATAGATCTTCATTTAACATTCATGCCTTTCTGTTTTGATTTGTGAGCTACTAGTTTTAACCAGAACCATCTATGTGGCTACTGGCTTAGAATTATCCTTTGGAGTCTGATGGGCTTACTGCTGAGTCCACAACTGGAGTAAAGGACTATTCCTTCTTCAGAATTAATTCATCATATGTCAGTAGTTCATCCATGGACAGCAGAGTTATATTCAATACATTTCTCCAGTACCTGCCAATTGAAAAAAGTGTAGGTATTTGCAATACTAGATCATAAAACTGAGAAGGTATTTCCTCTCTAGCACCAATGTCTCTCTGATCTATCTTCTACTCAAGCTTCTGTTAGACTTCTCATCTTTCATGCGTGGTTACTGCAAGGGGTGTCTTACTGCACTCCTTTCCTCCACTGCTCTTCTGCAGGATGTTCTGCATCTATTAATCAGGGAATCCTTTATCAGTGTCCCTTGTTTTCCTCTTCTTATGACTCTGTGACTCAGTGTTTAAAGAAACCAATGTTCTTTAAACATGTACATGGGTAACATAGTTACCATTTTATCTCCTCTTCCTCTCCCCGCTGCTCATTTTTGTTCACTCAAACTCTCAAATCTCTCACATCTCTCAAATCTTTCAACATTATTAATTTCTACCTCAGAGGTTTTGTATTATTTCTCTATTTAAGTTATAGTTGGTTTGTCTATTCCTTGATCTATTCAGTTCAATATTAGAAATAATTTATTGGCTTTCACCATGGGATAAATATTAGTTTGACATTCTATACTGTATTTGATGTGATATGCAGTCTCCTTTATATCATGTTTTTAAAGTATCCTACCTTCAATGGTGTAATAAGCTGTTAGTTGGTTAGTCATTTACTTTTCTTCTTTGTAAGATTTGCTTTCTAACTTCTCTTTTCCTTATTTTTCCTTCTGTCTTTCCTTTGTCTAGTGTATTTACCCTGTGATTAGCATCTAGCAGTATAAATAGCCAGTTATTAATTACTATTAGAAAAATGGTAGCCAGACATGACAGCATATGTCTATAATTACAGTACTTGGTAGACTGAGACAGGAGGACTGCTTTAAGTTGAAGGACATCCAGAGTTACATAATGAACTTTTAAGGTCAACCTGGGATGTAGAATAAGGCCATTCACATACACAGAACTCAGACATAAACAACACACACACACACACACAGACAGACAGACAGACAGACAGAGAGAGAGAGAACCAAAAAGAAAAAAGGAGAGAAATAAAAGAAGGGGAAATGGTGCTCTAGATTTGCTAAAATAATAATAATAGTAATAATAATAATAAAGATAAAGTCTTCTCATCTGAATAAAGTACAATTCTATTATCTTGGTCAAGGAAAGCTTTGAAGCTGTCATAAAGATTTGTATTTTACTTATTGTTGCAGAACATCATGCACCTCAATGTGACAGGTTTGTATTGTTTTACTTGTCCTAATTCTGTGTGCCAAGTTAGCATGGCTACTTATTCTTCTACTATAAGTGCTTGGCAGGGATTCCTCATACAGCTGCAGTCAGGTGGATGGAAGATGCTTTTAATTCAACAATTTGGCACCTTAGTGGAACTGGCTGGAGACAGGCTAACTGGGATGGTGGTAAAACTAAGCTGCTCCTCCATGTAGTTATTCCATATGGTTATACTATTGACATATCTAGATTCCTTACATGCTTGATCAGCACATTAAAGATAACTGGAACATAATATTTTCTTTCAGACTAGTCTTGGCATGACTTCTGCTGTAGAGTATTGACTAAAATCAGAGATAGGGTGAAATAGATTCAGTATGAGAAGGATCTCCTTAAAGGCATGTAAATAATGAGGTATGTTTCATTTGTAGCCATCTTTGTAGATTCACTACCATATTGGCAACATAATTTGTATACTCTCAAGTATTCCTAGGTGATGACTGCATGGTCTATTTCATAGATGCCCTCATTTCCTATTCTGATCATTGACTAATTCTTAAAATGGAATAGGAGTGCATGGGTGTACTGCACACGACAAAGGAGCCAAGATTTTTGAGAAATGGGTGCCTCTCAAAAAGCTTATAAGGTATAACTGATATATAAAATTTCATACTTAATGTATCTGTTTTAATGAATTTATATTGTAAGAATGGATCTGAGTCCAGAGTACATCCATTGAAATCTCCAGATTCCTGTGGCTTATAAAAAAGAATTTTCCAGGGTCACATGTGTAATGATAGAAATAGAGATTATATTGAGAAAGAGGGAGACACTACAAAGAATGGAAGTAGCAAAGATTTGGGTAAGGTCAAATGTTCTTATGGTCCTCCAACCATGGTATAGAATCTCTGTGAGTTCTGTTAGATAGCATACCCCCCTTTCTCAGGCATTTGCAAATCCTACATGCTCAGTTAAGTTACACATAGCCAGCAGTGGTAGATGATGTTTGTGATTGGAATTGCAATCTTTACCTTCCCCTGCCCTTTGGCTTCTTTCTTATTTTTTCTTTATTAGATATTTGCTTTATTTATATTTCAAGTGGTATCCCCTTTCCTCATTACCCATCCAAAAACCCCCTATCCCATTTGCCTTCCCCCCTGCTCACAAACCACTGCCGCTTTCCTGACTGGGTATTCCTCTATTCTGGGGCTTCTAGCATTCACAGGACCAATTGCCTCTCCTCTCACTGATGTCTGAAGTGGCAATATTCTGCTACATATGTAGCTGGAGCCGTCGTCCTTCCATGTGTACTCTTTGGTTGGTGGTTTAGGCCCTGGAAACTCTAGGGGTATTGGTTGGTACATATTCTTGCTCCTTTTGCGGGGATGCAAACCTCTTCAGCTCCTTGGGTCCTTTCTCTAGCTGCTCCTTTGGGGACCCCGTGCTCAGTGCAATGGTTGACTTTTATCCATGGGTATTTTGATCCACCTTCCAATAAGAATCAAATTATTCACACTTTGGCATACCTTCTTGAGCTTAATATGGTCTGTGAATTGTATCTTGGGTGTTCCAAGGTTCTGGGCTAATATCCACTTATCAGCAATTGCATACCGTGTTCTTTTGTGATTGGGTTACCTCATTCAGGATATTTTCTAGCTCCATCCATTTGCCTACGAATTTCATGAAGTCATTGTTTTTAGTAGCTAAGTAGTACTCTATTTTGTAAATGTACCAAATTTTGGATATCCATTCCTCTGTTGAGGGACATCTGGGTTCTTTCCAGCTTCTGGCTATTATAAATAAGGCTGCTATGAACATAGAGGAGCATGTGTCCTTATTACAGGTTGGAGAATCTTCTGGGTATATGCCCATGAGTGGGATAAAAGGGTCCTCAGGTAGTTCTATGTCCAATTTTCAAAGAAAGCACCAAACTGATTTCCAGAGTGGTTATACCAGCTTGTAATCCCACCAGCAATGGGGGAGTGTTCCACATTCTCCACATCCTTTCTAGCATCTGCTGTCTCCTGAGTTTTTGATCTTGGCCATTCTGACTGATATAAGGTAGAATCTCAGGGTTGTTTTGATTTACATTTCCCTGATGATTAACAATGTTGAACATTTCTTAAGGTGTTTCTCAGCCATCTAGTATTCCTCAGTTGAGAATTCATTGTTTAGCTCTGTACCCCATTTTTAATAGGGTTATTTGGTTCTCTGGAGCCTAACTTCTTGAGTTCTTTGTGTATATTGAATATTAGCCCTCTATCAGATGTAGGATTGGTAAATATCTTTTCCCAATCTGTTGGTTGCCATTTTGTCCTATTGACAGTGCCCTTTGCCTTACAGAAACTTTTCAATAGTATGAGGTCCCATTTGTCAATTCTTGATCTTAGAGCATAGGCTATTGGTGTTCTGTTCAGGAAATTTTCCCCTATGCCCATGTGCTCCAGGTTCTTCCCTACTTTTTTTTCTATTAGATTTAGTGTATCTGGTTTTATGTGGAGGCGCTTGATCCCCTTGGACTTAAGCTTTGTACAGGAATCCTTCTACATGTTGCCTGCTAGTTCACCTAGCACCATTTGTTGAAAAGGCTGTTTTTTTCCACTGGAGAGTTTTAGCTCCTTTGTCAAAGAGCAAGTGAGCATAGGTGTGGGGATTCATTTTTGGATCTTAAATTCTTTTCCATTGATCTACCTGACTGTCCCTGTACCAATACCATGCATTTTTTTTTTTTTTTTTTTATCACTATTGCTCTGTAGTATAGCTTGAGATCGGCGATGGTGATTCTGGATTCTGCCAATGGTTTTTTTTTTTTTTTTTTTTTTTTTTTTTTTTTTTTTTTTTAACTGTTGAGAATAGTTTTATCTATCCTGGGTTTTTTGTTATTCCAGATGAATTTGAGAATTACTCTTTCTAACTCTATGAAGAACTGAGTTGGAAATTTGGTGGGATTGAATTGTATCTGTAGATTGCTTTTGGCAAGATGGCCATTTTTACTATATTAATCCTGCCAATCCATGAGCATGGGAGATCTTTCCATCTTCTGAGGTATTCTTTGATTTTTTTTCTTCAGACACTTGAAGTTCTTGCCGTATAGATCTTTCATTTGTTTAGTTAGAGTCACACCAAGATACTTTATCTTGTTTGTGACTATTGTGAAGGGTGTCCTTTCTCTAATTTCTTCTCAGCCTGTTTATCCCTTGAGTATAGGAAGGCTACTGTTATGTTTGAGTTAATCTTATATTCAGCAACATTCCTGAAGTTGTTTATCAGCTGTAGGAGTTCTCTGGTGGAGTTTTCTGGGTCACTTAAGTATGCTATCATATCATCTGCAAATAGTGATAGTTTGACTTCTTCCTTTCCAATTTGTATCCTTTTGACCTCCTTTTGTTGTCTAATTGCTCTAGCTAGAACTTCAAGTACTATATTGAAAAGATAGGGAGAGAGAGGGCAGCCTTGTCTAGTCCCTGATTTTAGTGGGATTGCTTCAAGTTTCTCTCAATTTAGTTTGATATTGGCTACTGCTTTGCTGTATATTTCTTTTACTATGTTTAGGTATAGGCCTTGAATTCCTGATCTTTCCAAGACTTAAAATGAAAGGATGTTGAATTTTGTCAAATGCCTTTTCAGCATCTAATGAAATGACCATGTGTTTTTTTCCTTTGAGTTTGTTTATGTAGTGGATTGCATTGATGGATTTCTGTATATGTATATTGAGCCATCCTTGCATCCCTCGGATGAAGCCTACTTGATTGTGGTGAATGATTATTTTGATTTGTTCTTGGATTCAGTTGGCAAGAATTTTATTGAGTATTTTTGCATTGATATTCATAAGGGAAATTGGTTTGAAGTTTTCTTTCTTTGTTGGAACTTTGTGTGGTTTTGGTATCATTGTAATTGTGGCTTCACAGAACAAGTTGTGTAGTATTCCTTCTGTTTCTATTTTGTGGAATAGCTTGAAGGGTGTTGGTGTTAGGTCTTCTTTGAAGGTCTGCTATAATTCTGCACTAAAACCATCTGTTCCTGTGATCTTTTTGGTTGGGAGACTTTCAATGACTGCTTCCATTTCTTTAGGGGTTGTGGGACTGTTTAGATGATCTATCTGATCCTGATTTAACTTTGGTATTTTGTATCTGTCCAGAAACTTGTCCATTTCCTCCAGATTTTCCAGTTGTGTTGAGTATAGGCTTTTGTAGTAGGATCTGATGATTTTTTGAATTCCCCCAGTTTCTGTTGTTGTATCTCCCTTTTCATTTCTGATTTTGCTAATTTGGATACTGTCTCTGTGCCCTTTGGTTAGTCTGGCTAAGGGTTTATCTATCTTGTTGGTTTTTTTCAAAGAACCAGCTCCTGTTTTGGTTGATTCTTTGTATAGTTCTTTTTGTTTCTCCACCATAAGGTGCTGAGAAGAAGGTATATTCTTTTATTTTAGGATAAAATGCTCTATAGATAGCTGACAAATCCATTTGGTTCATATCTTCTGTTAGTTTCAGTGTTTCTCTGTTTAGTTTGTGTTTCCATGATCTGTCTATTGATGAGAGTGGGATGCTGAAATCTCCAACTATTATCATGTACTTTATCACTATAAAGCAATGTGTGCTTTGAGTTTCTTTTTTGAATGTGTGTGCCCTTGTATTTAGAGTATATAAGTTCTGAATTTAGACTTCATCTTGGCAGATGCTTCCTTTGATGAGAATGAAGTGTCCTTCCTTATCTTTTATGATTACTTTAGGTTGAAAGTCAAGTTTATTTGATATTAGAATGGCTACACCAGCTTGTTTCTTAGAACCATTTGCTTGGAAAACTGTTTTCCAGCCTTTTACTCTGATATATTATCTGTCTTTGTGCCTGAGGTGAGTTTTCTGTATGCAGCAAAATGTTGGGTCCTGTTTATGTATCCAGTCTGTTAGTCTATGTATTTTTATTGGAGAATTGAGTCCATTGATATTAAAAGATATTAAGGAGAATTGATTGTTTCTTCCTATTACTTTTGTTATTAGAGGTGGAGTTATGTTTGTGTGACTGTCTTCTGTATGTTTTGTTAAAATACGATTAATTTCTTGCTTTTTCTAGTGTGTAGTTTCCCTCCTTTTGTTGTTATTTTCCATTCATTATCCTTTGGAGGGCTGGATTGGTGAAAAGATATTGGGTAAATTTGTTTTTGTCGTGGAATACATTGGTTTCTCCATCTATGGTAATTGAGAGTTTTGCTGGGTATAGTAGCCTGGGTTGGCATTTGTGTTCCCTTAGGGTCTGTATAACATCTGCCCAGGCTCTTTTGCCTTTCATAGTCTCTGTTGAGAAGTCATGTGTAATTCTGATAGGTCTGCCTTTATGTTACTTGACTTTTTTCCCTTACTGCTTTTAATAATCTTTCCTTGTTTAGTACATTTGGTGTTTTAATTATTGAGATGGGAGGAGTTTCTTTTCTGGTACAAGCTATTTGGAATTCCGTAGGCTTCTTGTATGTTCATGGGCATCTCTTTCTTTAGGTTAGGGAAGTTTTCTTCTATAATTTTGTTGAACTGGCCCTTTACGTTGGAAATCTTCACTCTCTTCTATACCTATAATCCTTAGGTTTGGTCTTCTCATTTTTTCCTGGATTTTCTGTATGTTGTGGGTTACAAGCTTTTTGCATTTTGCATTTTCTTTGACTGTTGTTTCAATGCTGTCTATGGTGTCTTCTTTATCTGAGATTCTCTCTTCAATCTCTTGTATTCTGTTGTTGATATTTGTTTCCATGACTCCTGACTTCTTTCCTAGGTGTTGTATCTCAAGAGTTGTTTTCATTTGTGATTTCTTTATTGTTTCTACCTTCATTTTTTGATCCTGGATTGTTTTGCTCAATTCTTTCGCCAGTTTTTGTTGTGCTTTCCTGTAGTTCTTTAAAAGCGTCTCCCTGTTTATTTATGTTCTCCTATTTTTTTAAGTGAGTTATTTATGTCCTTCTTGAAGCCCTCTATCAGCATTATGAGCTGTGATTTTAAATCCAAATCTTGCTTTTCGGGTGTGTTGGTTTATCCAGATCTTGCTGTTGTGGGAGAATTGGGTTTACATGGTGCCATGTTGCCTTGATTTCTGTTGGCAATGTTCCTATATTAGCCATTTGCCATCTGGTTATCTCTGGTGTTAGTTGGTCCTGCTGTCACTGGCTGGAGCTTGTCCCTCCTGTGTGCCTGTAAACTCGTCTCAGCACCCCTGGGTGATTGGCTCTCCCCTGGCAGAGTGCTGTGGCACTGCCCAACTCCTGGGTGTAGGTGGAGCCTGGACTGACTCTCTCCCAGCTGTTCTGCCACTCCTGTGCTCCCTGGGCTCCTAGCTGAACCTGCCTGCTCAGTCTTTGGCGAGATGATAAAGGTGGCCTGCCCTCTAAAGCCTGAAGTCAAATCATTCTCTGCAGAACAGTTCTCCCCTGGCAGGATTGGTGCACAGAGGACCTTGAAGCAGACCAACGCCTGGGTTTAGGTGGAGCCTAGATGGACCCAGCTGTTCTGCTGCTCCTAATCCCTGCCTCCTGGCTGTACCTGCCTGCTAGGTCACTGGAGAGAAGATAGTGGTGGCCTGACTTCCAAAGCCAGGACAATATTTATTTTTTCAATAAAAGAGAAAATAATTACCCAAGTACTTCTTAAGATAAACATTCCATAGTCTAATGAAAGAGCCACTAAATCCATCTTAATATTCTGGATCTGTGTATGTATTACAAACAGCTTTGGTAGTTCTTACCTAATCAGGCAAATAAGGTAAGTATTTACTAGCAAAGATTCCTACACACCTGATACTTCCAGCTCTTCTGAGGGAGAAGTGACCCTGCCACTTACTAAGCCTCAAGAGAAGGGACTTCTCAAATATTAGAAATTCTTACATTGGGCTATAGGTAAGAATGAGCAATACCAATTGTATTTACATTTGGCTTTGCTATAGATATCTATGTGCCATTTCTGTGTGAAATATTAGCATATAGTCATGTCAAGAAAATCACATTGTTGCTTTTTTGTTATTGTTAATGTTTACATAGGGAAAAATGAAGGGTCTTAACATAAAATGGTAATTCTGGGGACTGCTAATGAGCTCTGAAAGTCAGGTCTGCTTTTGAGCATATTTTGAGAGCAAGAAGCTGAACCTGAATTTAGCGCACAGGAAAGATGATAGCATAAATATGATAAAAGCTCAACTGCAATTGGACAATTAGCATAAAATGCACTTTGGTTGTTTCCTAGTATTGCAATGTCTAGATTATGAATGATATTTAGGAATTAAAATACCTTAGAGAATTGCATTCTTTGAAGATGGCTCCTTTGAGGATATGTTATCTTTCTTTACTTGGAGTTTAATTTACTTGTTTTATGTTTTCCGAAATAGCTTTTCTGCAGAATGGAGTCTGTATTTCTCCAACTGGGTGTACTAATTACTCACTTGCATAAAGTGCAAGTTGATGCAAAGCATTCCATTTTGAACTGAGGTTGAACATAAATCTGTATTTTTTTCATCCAGGATTTTCACCCCAAATCCTCATAATATGTAATCAATTAATGTTTCATACTGACAGTTTTAGAAGGACACTCACCCTCATATCATTTCTTATATAACTAGGTAATTCCTTTAGCATTTTGCATAGAAAAGATATTCAACTGTTTAATAACGGTTCTAAGGGTATGCTATATTTCTTTCTGTATCATCAGGGGAGAAATCATCAATGATTTGTATTCCAACTTCATGCAAAGCTGGGTACTGGAAGTCAGTGAGTTTATCATAATAACTTTTGTTAAATTTGTTCTCAGTAACTTTTATAGTCAATCTCACATAGTTGTTCCCCAGGGTCCCTCATGAGATTGCTAGACAATGGTTTTTCTAAGCCACCTGTTTAAAAGGAAGGGCCAACTGCAGTATGTAGGTATTAAGGAAATTTTTTGAGAATAGTTCTATGTTTTTGTTTTGAAAATATTATTTAAAGGGATAGTGGTATCTTGTTCAAAACATGATATAGGGCCCTAGTTAGTAATCAAAACATCTTTACAAAATTAAATAGGTCTTTACATAGAGAAAATAGATTCATTACAATGAATGATAGACAGATCATTTATTTCATGCTCTTTCATTGGTGACCTGTGATTTGTGGTTTCAGGTGGGGCCTTTGGTTTGCTAGTTTGGGTTAATTGAACTGTGGTAGTTTAATATGCTTGGCCCATGGGAAGTAGAACTATTAGGAAGTGTGGCCTTGTTGAAATAATTGTAGCTTTGTTTGGACGTAGCGTGTCACTGTGTAGACAGAGTTTGAGGTCTCCTAATGCTCAAGCTCAGCCCATTGTGGAAGAAAGCTCCCTCTTGGCTGTCTGCAGATGATAGTCTCTTGTTTGCCTTCAGATCAACTTGTAGAATTCTTGGCTCCTTCAGATCCAAGTCTGACTGGATGCTGCTATACTTGCCACCATGATGATAATGGACTGAACGTCTGAAACTATAAGCCAGGCCCAACTAAATATTTGCTTTTATAAGAGTTACCTTGTTCAATGTGTGTCTTTATAGCAACGAAACCTTAAGTAAGACAGGACCAAACAAATTAGAATGAGTATTACTGCCTTTTCTAATGTGAAATAACAGGGAGAGAAGAGTAGTGATATACTAGATAGTCAAAAGGCTTGTCTGAGAAGACTTACTGGTTGTAATGTCACTGAGGATAATGTAATCACCCTGTTGCAGAAGTTCTTAGAGTCCATGATAGTATGTTTCAGTCACCAGAACTGTTGTTGTTTGCCTCATACTTTCTTGGTCAATATCATGGAACTTTGGCAACACAAAGTGCTGTCATATCCCCCTCCTGCTTTTTCCTTGGTAAGGAAGAAATTACTTGACAATACACTTTCAATATGTAAATCATGTATTGATAAAATGTGTCCTAGTGTCATTAAATAACTTTTGGGCTAAAGCAAGAATCATATGCTCTGTAATAGCCAGATAAGTATTTACTTTGGACTTTGTAGCCTGGACTTTCGAGACTGCGAATGTCCAACTTTGCTGTTGTTATGTGTTCCAGACAGCATCTCATTGCTATGGCAAAATACACAAGATAAGCAATTTAAAAAAAGAAAAGATATATTTTGGCTTATAGTCTCTGAGATTTCATATGTGGTTACTTACTATGGCATGTGACAAAGTGGTACATCAAGTTGGAAGTACATGACATTTACAAAAGCAGCTACCAAACCTAAAGCAAAAACAAAAGCAAAACAAAAGCATATCAAAACAAAACTGTGATACAACCACACACATATTGATCATAATGGCATTGATTATTTCACATCTTTTAAAACTTCCAATTCTCTGAAAAAAACTTTCAGTTCTCTGAAATGGAATTACAAGACTCTACCTACTTCATAGGTCTGGTATAAGAAACAATATGAAGTATACAAATAAAATGAGATTAATAATTGTTAACATCTACTGAACACTTATTAAATGATAAGAATCATGTGGCCTATTTGCATTCATCATCTGCTCATATTAACATTTAATATAAAATGTATTTAACATTTACTATTAGTAATAATCAAAATCATAAAACTGTAATTGCTTATAGAATGCTTGTTTATTTGTGTACCAGCCTTGTGCTTATTGCACAATATGAATGATCACATTTGGTATTCACAAAAAATTTGATAGTTCTTATCATTAATTTCAGTTCACACATATTAACATTAGCAAATGAATCTACTTAGGACACAGAAGTAGTATAAACCATGACTACTGGACAAATGTAGACAGTTCAATTTCCCCTCTTATTCTAAAGGAGTATTTCCTTTGGAAATTTAAATTTACTAAGATTGTATTGCTATAATCAACACTACCAGCTCTGAGCACATCATTCTTGTTTTTTTTCTTTTCTTCCATTATTGAGTCTACTTTTATGTTGGTCATAATGACTTATTAAATTCCTGGGGAGTGGACTGTCCTCATGAACAGTTTGGCTATTGCACTTTTGAAGAACAAGTAGTTTTAATACACCATCCTGCTTCCCTTTTACTGGACAGTTTTCAATCAACTCTGCATATGTCTTCAGGATGCAAATATCTTTTCCTCTGCAGTCATTTCTATTTTTTCCCTATTTATAGGCTCAAACATTTTTCTGAGCTACAGTCCAAATATGATATCAGGAAGAGATCAATTATTTAAACTAGGAGCACAAAATCTCCATTACCATACTATCCTTCCTTCTTTAGTATCTCCATGATACCATACAATTCCTTTCATTCATTAGTCCCAGTATTAAACATTTAGTGGTTACTTGGGGTGGAATTAATCAGATGCTGAACTGGACCTGGAGGAATTGGCCGTGACTAAGATTAAAACATACTCAGTGACAAGTGCTTATAGTCTAATATAGAGGACATAACAGAAAAGTAAAATCATTATAAATCCTCACAAGGACATTGACATTAGCAAACAACGTGCTTAACTCTGGAAGGAATATTGAAGTGTAGAAGGATTTAGATATACTTACTGATCAGGGAAAGCTTGTCAGCACAGGTAGTATTTATGCAAGGTTCTAGGAGAGAGAGAGTCACCCAGATTGAGCAAATAGAAAGGCTCTTTCAAGCAAAGAGAAAATGTAAGAGAGTGTTAGAAGACAGGAAGGACACCAGACTTTAAAAGAAAATATTTTATTTATTTACATTCCATTTGTTGCCCCCCCCCCAGCTCCCTCTAACAGTTCCTTATTCCATTCCTCTTCCCTTTGTCTCCAAGAGTGCTACCTCCCCCCCCCAGGCCTTCTCCTTCCTTGGGTCTTCAAGTCTCTCAGGATTAAGCTCCTCCTCTCCCACTGAAGCCAGAGCAGGCAGACCTCTGCCACATATGTGCCAGGGGCCTCAGACCAGCAAACCCTTGCTCCTGGTTGGTGGTTCAGTGTCTGGGAGTTCCCTGGGACCTGGGTAAGTTGAGACTGTTGTTCTTATGCAATGTGATTCCCTTCAGCTTCTTCAATTCTTTCCCCAGTTCAATCATAGGGGTCCCTGACCTCAGTCTAATGGTTGGCTATAAATATTTGCTTCTGTCTCAGTCAGCTGCTGGTATAGACTCTCAGAGGACATCTATGCTAGGCTCCATAAGCATATTATAGCATAGTAGAAGGCACCAGACTTTTGAGATACTGCAGTAATATGTGTCTAGAGTTCAGAAACAAGGAGAGTGGGCAGATAGGAAAGAGTTATAATGGGAGTTCCGGGTTTTATTCTTATTATGATGAAGGATCATTAGATTACAGAAAGAAGAATAATGCAATGACTGACTGGATTTACCTAAGTTTAGAAAAGAACCAGTCTTGCAACTGTATTAAGGCTAAGAATCGGCTGTGTCCATGTCATCAATCCTTCACTCACTCACCTGGGTCTTCCTTTACACCCTGCATAATTACATTAGGAAAAGAAAACCACATTGCTTTCCAAATAATAATCCTTGTTGTTCTACTGATTCCAATTTTAGCTATTATAATAGCTAAAATATGATCAGTCAATAGTGTTCTGTATTTAGAAACATTTTCAAATAAGTAGCTTAGCTTAGTAAAGTTACAGATTTTTATGCCTTTGACTGTTCTTCTTCACCCACATATACATCTGTATATATCTAGAAAGCAATTTCAAAAAGTGAAGTCTGAATTATACTGATCTGGCCACACAAAAAGGAATTTTATCCTTATAAAGTGCAAAAATGATGAATAGCATTTTTTTTTTTGAGAAGTGATGATGGGGAGCCTTTGAATTTTGCTTTAGTGCAGGCTATGGAACAAATGATGCTGAACCCCATTCTTCTTTTTCTTTTCTTTTCTTTTCTTTTTTTTCTTTTCTTTTCTTTTCTTTTCTTTTTCTTTTTCTCTTTCTCTTTCTCTTTCTTTTCTTTTCTTTTCTTTCCCTTCCCTTCCTTTCCTTTCCTTTCCTTTCTCTTTCTTTCTTTCTTTCTTTCTTTCTTTCTTTCTTTCTTTCTTTCTTTCTTTCTTTCTTTCTTTCTTTCTTTCTTTCTTGTACTGGTGATTCAATCACTTTTCTTGAAGATGCTAGGTAAGGGTGCTACAGTGAACAGCACAGAATACTCCTTATGCCATTGACTTCTCTATTTTTACTCCAACTTCAAGAAGCACTCCATTGTGTGGTCACTGCCCATCATTCGCAGGTGTTCTGGTATGCTAATGGATCAGACGAAGTAAAGTGATGAGAAGATACCTGGGTTACACATTTAGTGAGAGTGACTCCGCCCTTAAAAAAACTTTATTAAATTATTTTATTTATTTACAATCCAAAAGTTGGCCCCTTACAAGTCCCCCCTCCCCAAGTTCTTCATCCCATTCTCACTTCCCTCCTACCTCTGAGAGGGTGCTACCCCACCTGTCCCCCTACTTGCCCAGCACCCCTTCATTTTAACCCCATCAGCATCCTTCTTCCCAGGGGTATGACATTACCACAGGATTATGCACATCCTCTCCAATAGAGGCTATTCAAGGCAGTTCTCTGATACACAAGTGCCTAGTGACATGAACCAGCCCATATATGCTCCTTGGGTTTTGGCTTAGTCTCTGGGAACTCTAGAAAGTCCCAGAGACCTGAGATGTGAGAGGCTAACACGACTTAATAGGGATGATATTAGCTGAAATGCCCAACAGTGGGGAGATGGAACCGGAAGAGACTCCCTCTAGAAGATAGATATGGCCCCCAGTTGAGACAGGGGGCACCCACCCATCTTTAAATTTTTTAACCCAGAATTGTTCCTGTCTAAAGGAAATGCAAGGACAAAAAAGGATCAGAGACTAAAAGAAGGCCACCAGTGACCAGCCCAACTTGGGATTCATCCCCACCCCCACCCCCACCCGCGCGCGCGCGCGCGCGCGCGCGCACACACACACACACACACACACACACACACACACACACACACAAAGCCTCGACACTATTACTGAGTCCATATTGTCCATGCAGACGGGAGCCTGACATTGTATTCTTGGAGAGGTTCTACCAGCAACTGACCGAGATAAATGCAGATACTTTTGACTGATCATTGGATTGAAGTTGGGATCATTATGAAAAAATTTATAGGAAGTACTGAAAGATCTGAAGGGGGTGGCAACCCCATAGGAAGAACAATAGTGTCAACTAACCCTGACCCTTCAGACCACCCAGAGACTTTTTTCTTAAGCAGCAAGTGCAAACAATGGCTTTCCTCAGGCGATAAAACTGGTAAACTGGTCCATCAAATCAGAAGGTACACATATACCGATACAGTACAGCTACCTTTTTAAATCAGTTTTTTTTTCATGTTTTCATGTGATATATTTTGATTATATACTTTCTCATCTTTCAACTCCTCCCAAATTGTCCTCATCCTTACCTACCCATCTTCTTGTTTTCTTCCCTCTCTCCCTCTCAAAAAACAAAACCAACCAAAGCAAAAAAGATGAAATGTACCAGATTAAAACAAGAGAATAAAGCACATTGGAAACAATGGAGTTCATTTTGTATTGTTCGTCTGCTGCTGGGGGCCTGCTGTGGACTATACATGATATATTCAGTGGCAGTCCATTGTAGAAAAAAAAAATCATCCCCCCCCCCAGAGCAGGTTTCAATTGTAAATAGTTTCTTAACTATGAAGTGGGACTGAATGCCCACTTCCCCTTCTCCATGTGGGGATTTTGCCTTGTTTGAACTTGTGTAACTGTTGTAAATGGTGTCATAGTTGATATAAGTTCATAGGTGTATCATCCCTGTTGTGTCTGGAATTCATTTCCTTGGAGTCATCCACCACCTCTAGCTCTTACAATCTTTCTGCCTCCTCTTCTACATAGATGCTTGTGCTTTGATGGGAAGATTTTGATATAGATGTCGCATTTAGAGTTGAGTGCTCCAATTTTTTCACACTCTTCACTTTGTGCAATTGAGGGTCTTTGCATTAATTTCTATCTACTGCAATGAAAAGTATCTCTGATGAGGACTGAGTGATGTACTGATCTATGGGTATAGCTGTATGTCCTTATGAGTAATTTTATTGCTGTGTTCATTTAGCAGAATGGTGGGTGTCACTTTTTCCTTAGGCCCATGACCTATCTAGTTTGAGATTCTTGGCCATGTTACCAGTGCCAGGTGTGGGTTCTATCTCATGGAAAAGGCCTTAAATCCAGTAAAAAGTAGTTTGTTTGTACCATAACTTTTGTGCCAAAATCATACCAGTATACCTTGAAGACAGGGTGCTATTGTAGGTCATATTGTTCATAGCTAGATGGTATTGGGGATTGCTTTTCTCTTTAAGTTGTAGTCAGAGTACCTTTTAGCACCACAAACACTAGTCAGTTTTAAATACCAGCTGGATTTTTCCATGTACAATGACATAAGTAAGTGGTGTGTTCAGAAACAGGGCCTTATCATGAGGGTAACCACAAGATTTAGATATAAAATTTTGAGACCCAAAGGATTCTGCATCTTACCAAAGAGAGCTTGATGCTTCACATTCATTGCTTCTCTGTTCTTAAAGCCAGAATTGAGAGACCGTCTAGATATTCATCAGCAATAAAAGAACAATGAAAATGTGATCCATTTACAACTTGGAATATTATTCAGACCTGAAAAAATGGAATTCTGAAATTATCAGTTAAGTGGTTTGAACTAGAAAAAAACAAAACCAAACAAAATGAAACAAAATCATCCTGAGCTAGGTAACCCTAACACAGAAAGACAAACATTGAATATTATCTCTTATATGTGGATGTTAGCCTTTAGGCTTTAGACATATCTATTTCATGTAGAATATCCACAGACTCAAGTAGCCATAATGGATCAGGGGGATGAGCTGGATAGTAGGGGAAACTAGAATAGAATGATTAAGTAGAAAGGGGATGGGATGGCAAGGTCAAAAAGGGAATATGGAGGAAGACAGCTAACACTAAAGGACTTGTGAAAACCCATATGGAAGACCATTATTATAAAAGCTTCTAAAATATATATGAATATGAAAGGATATTAATTTGAGTTACCATATAACAGGAGAGATGGTGCCTCAAATAGACATGCTATCAAGTAAATTCCTCAGTACCAGGAATGGGTTCTTGACTAAAGTGGTCTCCTAAATGTTACAGAATATTGCCAGGATAGCCACTTTCAAATACCATATGTTTTCTCTACAGCTTCTTTTAATTGCTAGCATATGCTGTTGGCAGTCTAGAGCCTGATGCAGCAGCATGTTTCTTTAGCTGACTATATATGAATTGATAGCAAATGTCACTGATTTACCCTTGACTTAGAGTATGAAAAGAGATGGATGTTTAATAAGTATTGTATAGGAATGCATTTTTTTTTCTTTTCCAATTTTAGAATGAAGACAGAGCTCGTGTTATGGAATGTTATGGACTTGATAAATACTGGATTGTACTAAGCTATCCATGCTTGCACTTGGCAAAAAATGCTAGTGAAAGTCAACTGAGTACTAAATTTTTTTTAAAAAAAATCATTTCCTCAAGCAAGTTGTGAAAAAACAGAGGAGCTGTTTTTTTGTTTTTTGTTTTTTGTTTTTTTTTTAATTGAGGGAGCAGGATATGTATGTGTGCTGGATTCCCCAAGACCACATTTATGTGTAGTTAAGTTCACTCACAACCACTGAGCTATATCTCTAGCAACTTCTCCAAAGGCGTGTGTTCCATACTGGCATACCCATGCATAAATGTGATGTTCTCTTATCATGTCAACATCCTGCTATCCTTTCCTGTTTCTCTAGAAGTCTCTTACTCCTTCTTCCATAGCCTCTCTTATGTTTTCTTTATATATATATTTTCTTTTATATATCTTTTTTACTCTTAAAATTCCACACACAGGGAAAAGTCTTTGATAGTTGCCTTTCTAAGTTTGCTTAATATAATGATTTATAATTTTACCCATTTTCTGCAAATAACACATTTTCATTCATTTAATGACACATTCTGTATATATGCCACATATTCTTCATTCATTCACCTGTTTGTGAATATTTAGGTTGATTCCAGATTTTTGAGAATTGAGAATAGTGCCACAATAAACATGAATATGTAAATATCTGTATGACATTGAAGCCTTTGATTGCTTCAGATACCTAGGAAGGCTTCTGTGGAGTAAGACATAGGTACATTTTAGTTTTTATTTTCAACGTACACTAAGCTGATATTTACAGGGGCCCCATCTTATATTTTTGTAATATGCATAAGGCTTCAGAGGAATAACTTTTATGGTTTGCCAGTTATTCCAAGATTTAATAAATGATCAATATTCAGTTCAGACTACATATGAGCTAAGGTATACTGTTACCTTAGATTGTTACCAGGTATACTGGCTGGTTTTGTGTGTCAACTTGACACAGACTTGAATTATCACTGAGAGAGGAGCTTCAATTGATGAAATGCCTCCATGAGATCCAGCTGTAAGGCATTTTCTCAATTAGTGATCTAGATGGGAGGGCCCATTGTGGGTGGTGCTATCCCTTGCCTGATAGTTTTGCGTTCTATAAGAAAGCAAGCTGAGTAAGCCAGGGGAAGCAAGCCAGTAAATAACATCGACCCCCTTCCCCATGGCTTCTGCATCAGTTCCTGCTTCCTGACTTCCTTTGGTGATGAACACCTGTGTGGAAGTATAAGCTTAATAAACCCTCCCCCCCCCAACTTGCTCCTTGGTCATGATTTTGTGCAGGAATAAAAACCCTGACTAACACAAATTGGTACCAGGGTAGTGGGGGAATTCCTGTGATAACCTGACCATGTTTTGGGGAGGACTGTGGAAGGACTTTGGAACTTTAGGCTAGAAGATCCATTCGGCATTAAGAGCTCTGTGGGATGTTGTGTAGGGGTTTGGAAGATAATGTTGAGAACAGTGCAGAAGATGGAGGCCTGACTTGTGAAATTTTAGAGGAAAGATTAAAGACTCTTATCAGGGACATTGCTATTTTGATTGTGAAGAGTCTGTGGTTTTGGTTAGTTAGGGCTGGATAATCAGCTGTGATTAACAAGATACTACTAAAACAAAAACTTTGCATTACTGGGACTATTGATGCTGGTTAGCTTGAGCTAAGAAATTAGTGGTGATTAAGTAGTGATTATTGAGGTGAAATCTTCCTGGAAGTGTTTTCTGAGAGCACAAAGAAGCTGTGTTCCAGAGATAGCCACAGTTGTACCTGGTGCTGCATCTGGACTTGGTAATGTGTAAGAGTCACCCAGGTGGTACTGGTTTTGAAGGCATGAAGGGGTCATGAAGAGCAACTGAGGCTCGGCACTGTGAGAGGCCACAGAAGGCCTTTGTGAAGGTGCAGCCTCAGTTGCAATTGATGGCTCAGTACTGAGGGGGGTCAAACAGAGGAGTTGAGGGTTGGCACCATGAAGAGAGTCTACGGGAGACTATTGATGAAGCCTAATTACAGTGCAAAGACAGCAGTGTTTTGTAGATGCCAGTGCCATGAGAAGACCACCAAGAACAGCAGCAGCAGTGGAATTCAGGCAGCTAGAGCCTAGAAGACAAGGTGTGTGCTAAGGTAACTGCCACAGTTATATTGAATGGTTACCAGGTTACCTGGAAGGAAAGCTGGGAATAGAACAGGGTTGTGAGAGAAATATGAAGCCAAGACAAAGGGTTTTCTGATTAAGGCTCAAAGTTTAATGGGGGGTCTCCAAATATATATAGACGTGAGGGGGGGAGAACCCTACCCTTCCCCCAAAGGCTGGAAACTCTTTAGCAGAACCAGTTCAGTCACTCTGCAAGTGGCTAGTGTTTCCCAGGAAACTGCAGGTTCTTGAAGAACAATGGGCTTCACCTTGGTTTGAGTCCTCCACTTTAGGTGGAGGGATTATGGCTGACACAGGAATTCTCGCTCAAAGGCTGGGAGAGGAACTTCATCATGGTCAATGTCAAGTTCCTGCCAGGTGGCACGGCACCCCGATATGGCTCTCTACATGCTACAAAGGGCAGAGCCGTAGACGTGACCCAAGCCCTTGGAGGAATCCAGAAGATCATGAGTGAATCCCAGACTTTGGACTGTTGGAGTTTGATTTTGCTTTTCATTGTGACTGTGCCCTGACACTTTTCCCTCTTGAAATAAAAAGGGATTTTTGAGACTGGGTTACCTCACTTAGTATGATGTTCTCCAGCTCCATCCATTTGCCTAAGAATTTCATGAATTCATTGTTTCTAATGGCTGAATAGTACTCCATTGTGTAGATATACCACATTTTTTGCATCCACTCTTCTGTTGAGTGATACCTGTGTTCTTTCCA
Source organism: Apodemus sylvaticus (assembly GCF_947179515.1). NCBI lineage: Eukaryota > Metazoa > Chordata > Mammalia > Rodentia > Muridae > Apodemus > Apodemus sylvaticus. Next base: position 144,692,545 of record NC_067495.1, on the reverse strand, counting down.
GCTTCTGGCTATTATAAATAGGGCTGCTATGAACATAGTGGAACATGTATCCTTATTACATGCTGGGGAATACTCTGGGTATATGCCCAGGAGTGGTATAGCAGGATCTTTCAGAAGTAACATGCCCAGTTTTCTCAGGGACTTCCAGACTGATTTCCAGAGTGGTTGTACTAATTTGCAACCCCACCAGCAGTGGAGGAGTGTTCCTCTTTCTCCACACCCTCTCCAACACCTGCTGTCTCCTGAGTTTTTAATCTTAGCCATTCTGACTGGTGTAAGGTGAAATCTCAGGGTTGTTTTGACTTGCATTTCCCTGATGACTAGTGAAGTTGAGCATTTTTTAAGATGTTTCTCCGCCATCCAAAGTTCTTCAGGTGAGAATTATTTGTTTAACTCTGTACCCCATTTTTTAATAGGGTTATCTGGTTTTCTGGGGTCTAACTTCTTGAGTTCTTTGTATATATTGGATAGTAGCCCTCTATCTGATCAATCATGGTATGCACTCACTAATAAGTGGATATTAGCTTGGAAAACTGGAATATGCAAAACATAATCCACACTTCAAATGAGGTACAAGAAGAACGGAGGAGTGACCCCTAGTTCTGGAAAGACCCAGTGTAGCAGTATAAGACAAAACCAGAACAGGGAAGTGGGAAGGGATGGGTGGGAGAACAGAGGGAGGGAAGGGGGCTTATGTGACTTTTGGGGAGTGGGGAACCAGAAAAGGGGAAATCATTTGAAATGTAAATAAAAAATATATTGAATAAAATTAAAAAAAAAAGAAATGAAAAAAAAAAAGGTTAGACAGCTATTGCTCATGATAAATTCTGTCATGATAAAGACTTTCCCTTTGCTTGGCTTTTCCCTTCACTAGAAACCCAAGGAAACAATACATTCTTTACCTCATAATATTCACTCGTAAAAATGTACAAATCTCCTGTCTATGAGAATCTTTACTGAGTTTGAACTTTGCTCAAGTTGGATTGCAGTATGTTGTTCCAGAGTAATTGTCACTTTATCTCTTTGTGCTAAATTTGAAGACTTTAGTATGCTTTCTTAGGTACCTTTATCTCATGCTTATTTAATAAATTGTAGATACAGAAAAAAAAAAGGGATTTTTGTGGAGCCCACAGTTAAGAGACTTCTAATTCTAAAAAGACTTTCGATTTTAAAAGAGATTGGATATTTTAAAGGGATTGGAAATTTACTATGTAAGAATTTGCAGATTTGTCCTCTTGATGGTGTCCTTTGCCTTACAGAAACTTTGTAATTTTATGAGGTCCCATTTGTCAATTCTTGCTCTTAGAGCATACGCTATTGGTGTTCTGTTCAGAGACTTTCTCCCTGTACCGATGTCCTCAAGGGTCTTCCCCAGTTGTTTTTCTATTAGCTTCAGAGTGTCTGGCTTTATGTGGAGGTCCTTGATCCATTTGGATTTGAGCTTAGTACAAGGAGACAAGGATGGATCAATTCGCATTCTTCTGCATGCTGACCTCCAGTTGAACCAGCACCATTTGTTGAAAAGGCTATCTTTTTTCCATTGGATGTTTTCAGCCTCTTTGTCGAGGATCAAGTGGCCATAGGTGTGTGGGTTCATTTCTGGATCTTCAATCCTGTTCCATTGATCCTCCTGCCTGTCACTGTACCAATACCATGCAGTTTTTAACACTATTGCTCTGTAGTATTGCTTGAGGTCAGGGATACTGACTCCCCCAGATTTCCTTTTGTTGCTGAGAATAGTTTTAGCTATCCTGGGTTTTTTGTTGTTCCAGATGAATTTGATAATTGCTCTTTCTAACTCTGTGAAGAATTGAGTTGGGATTTTGATGGGTATTGCATTGAATCTGTATAGTGCTTTAGGCAAAATGGCCATTTTAACTATATTGATTCTGCCGATCCATGAGCATGGGAGGTTTTCCCATTTTTTGAGGTCTTATTCCATTTCCTTCTTCAGAGTCTTGAAGTTCTTGTCATACAGATCTTTCACATGTTTGGTAAGAGTCACCCCAAGATACTTTATACTGTTTGTGGCTATTGTGAAGGGGGTCATTTCCCTAATTTCTTTCTCAGCCTGCTTATCCTTTGAGTATAGGAAGGCCACTGATTTGCTTGAGTTGACTTTATAACCTGCCACTTTGCTGAAGTTGTTTATCAGCTGTAGGAGCTCTCTAGTGGAGTTCTTTGGGTCACTTAGGTAGACGATCATGTCGTCTGCAAATAATGATAGTTTGACTTCTTCCTTTCCAATTTGTATCCCTTTGACCTCCTTATGTTGTCGAATTGCCCGAGCTAGTACCTCAAGTACAATATTGAAAAGATAAGGAGAAAGGGGGCAGCCTTGTCTGGTCCCTGATTTCAGTGGGATTGCTTCAAGTTTCTCTCCATTTAGTTTGATGCTGGCTACCGGTTTGCTGTATATTGCTTTTACTATGTTTAGGTATGGGCCTTGAATTCCTGTTCTCTCCAAGACTTTAAGCATGAAGGGATGCTGAATTTTGTCAAATGCTTTTTCAGCATCCAATGAAATGACCATGTGGTTTTGTTCTTTGAGTTTGTTTATGTAGTGGATTGTATTGATGGATTTCCGTATATTGAACCAACCCTGCATTCCCGGGATAAAGCCTACTTGATCATGGTGGATGATCGTTTTGATGTCTTCTTGGATTCGGTTGGCAAGAATTTTATTGAGTATTTTTGCATCGATGTTCATAAGGGAAATTGGTCTGAAGTTCTCTTTCTTTGTTGGATCTTTGTGTGGCTTTGGTATCAGCGTAACAAATTGGGAAAAGATCTTCACCAATCCTACATCAGATAGAGGGCTAATATCCAATATATATAAAGAACTCAAGAAGTTAGACTCCAGAAAACCAAACAACCCTATTAAAAAATGGGGGTACAGAGTTAAACAAAGAATTCTCACCTGAAGAACTTCGGATGGCGGAGAAGCATCTTAAAAAATGCTCAACTTCATTAGTCATTAGGGAAATGCAAATCAAAACAACCCTAAGATTTCATCTTACACCAGTCAGAATGGCTAAGATTAAAAATTCAGGAGACAGCAGGTGTTGGAGAGGGTGTGGAGAAAGAGGAACACTCCTCCACTGCTGGTGGGGTTGCAAATTGGTACAACCACTCTGGAAATCAGTCTGGCGGTTCCTCCGAAAACTGGGCACCTTACTTCCAGAAGATTCTGCTATACCACTCCTGGGCATATACCCAGAAGACTCCCCACCATGTAATAAGAATACATGTTCCACTATGTTCATAGCAGCCCTATTTATAATTGCCAGATGCTGGAAAGAACCCAGGTATCCCTCAACAGAAGAGTGGATGCAAAAAATGTGGTATATCTACACAATGGAGTACTATTCAGCCATTAGAAACAATGAATTCATGAAATTCTTAGGCAAATGGATGGAGCTAGAGAATATCATACTAAGTGAGGTAACCCAGACTCAAAAGGTGAATCATGGTATGCACTCACTATTAAGTGGATATTAACCTAGAAAACTGGAATACCCAAAACATAATCCACACATCAAATGAGGTACAAGAAGAAAGGAGGAGTGGCCCCTGGTTCTGGAAAGACTCAGTGAAACAGTATTCAGCAAAACCAGAACGGGGAAGTGGGAAGGGGTGGGTGGGAGGACAGGGGAAGAGAAGGGGGCTTGCGGGACTTTCGGGGAGTGGGGGGACTAGAAAAGGGGAAATCATTTGAAATGTAAATAAATCATATCGAATAAAAAAAAAAGAAGTTAAAGTCATCTGAAAAAAAAAGAATTTGCAAAGACTGTGGGAGTTTTAAAGTTATTTGGATCTTGGGGATGAATAAGAAAGTAACGGTTGAGGCTTAATGGAGATGTCTTTACATGTCAAGTTGGCAAGGGGTCAATTGTACTGTCTGGTTTTGTTTGTCAACCTGACACAGTCTGGAGAGGGGAGCTTCAATTGAGGAAATGCCTCCATGAAATCCAGCTGTAAGGCATTCAATTAGGGATCAAGAGGGAAGGGTCCATTGTGGGTGGTATCATCCCTGGGTTGATAGTTTCAGTTTATATAAGGGAGCAATCTGAGCAAGCCAGGGGAAGCAAGCCAGTAAGATACATCCCTCTATGGCCTCTGCATCAGCTCCTGCTTCCTGACCTGCTTGAGTTCCAGTCCTGACTTTCTTTGATTATGAACAGCTGTGTGGAAGTTTAAGTTGAATAAACCTTTTCCTCCACAACTTGCTTCTTGGTCATGATTTTTGTGCAGGAATAGAAACTGTATACACCCACCAAACCCCAACACTATTGTGGATGACAAGAAATGCTTGCTGACAGGAGCCTGATATGACTGTCTCCTGGGAGGCCCTTCTAGAGCCTTGCAAATACAGAGGGGTTCACAGCCCACCATTGAACTGAGCGTGGTATCCTCAATGGAGGAGTTGGAAAAAGGACTGAAGGAGCTGAAGGGGTTTGCAACCTCATAGGAAGAACAACAATATCCACCCACCAGTACCCCCAGAGCTCCCAGGGACTAAGCCATCAACCAAAGAGCACACATCGCTCCAGCTGCTTATCTAGGGGAAGATAGCCTTGTCAGGCATCATTGGGAGGGGAGGTCCTTGGTCCTATGAAGGCTTGATAGATGCCCCAGTGTAGGGGAATCAAGGGTGGGAAGGTGGGAGTGGTGTGGGTGGGGGAACACCATCATAGAAGCAGGGGAAGGGAGGATAGGATAGGGATTTTCTGGGAAAGAAGGGCAAACCAGGTAAGGGGATACCATTTGAAATGTAAATAAAGAAAATATCCAATAAAAAACATACCCCTCCCAAAACAAATACTAGAAGGTCTTTGAATATTACCATAAATTGAGAAAAAAATTTTTTAAATATTTTTATTTTCTATATTTTTGTTTACATTCCAAATGATTTCCCCTTTCCTGGATCCCCCCTCCCCATATGTCCCATAAAACTTCTTCTCTCCATCCATTCTCCAATGACCTCCCTCCTTTTTTTTCTGTCTTTATATACCCCTCCAATGCTAGATCAATCCTTTCCAGGATCAGGACCCTCTCCATACTTCTTCATGGGAGTCATTTGTTATGCGATTTGTGCCTTGGGTATTCAAGGCTTCTGGGCTAATTAATATCCACTTATCAGAGATTGCATTCCATGTGTATTCTTTTGTGATTGGGTTACCTCACTTAGGATGATATTTTCCAGATCAAACCATTTGCCTAAAAATTTTGTGAATTCATTGTTTCTAATTGCTGAGTAGTATTTCATTGTGTAAATATACCACATTTTCTGTATCCATTCCTCCTTTGAGGTGCATCTGGGTTCTTTCCAGTTTCTGGCTATTATGAACATAATGGAGCATGTGTCTTTATTGCATGCTGAGGAATCCTTTGGGTATATGCCCAGGAGAGGTATAGCAGGGTCCTCTGGAAGTGTCATGTCCAGTTTTCTGAGGAACCACCAGACTGATTTCCAAAGTGGTTGTACCATCTTACAGCCCCACCAGCAGTGGAGGAGTGTACCTCTTTCTCCACATCCTCGCCAACACCTGCTGTCTCCTGAGTTTTTGACCTTAGCCATTCTGACTGGTGTAAGGCGAAATCTCAGGGTTGTTTTGATTTGCATTTCCCTAATGACTAATGATGTTGAGCACTTCTTAAGGTGCCTCTCGGCCATCCGAATTTCAACTCAACCAAATCAGTTGCCTGCCTATACTCAAAGGATAAGCAGGCTGAGAAAGAAGTTAGGGAAATGACACCCTTCACAATAGCCACAAACAATATAAAGTGTCTTGGTGTGACTCTAACCAAACAAGTGAAAGATCTATATGACAAGAACTTCAGGTTTCTGAAGAAGGAAATCGAAGAAGACCTCAGAAAATGGAAAAACTTGCCATGCTCGTGGATCGGTAGGATTAATATAGTTAAAATGGCCATCTTGCCAAAAGCAATCTACAGATTCAATGCAATCCCCATCAAAATCCCAACTCAGTTCTTCACAGAGTTAGAAAACGCAATTCTCAAATTCATCTGAAATAACAAAAAACCAAGAATAGCTAAAACTGTTCACAACAACAAAAGAAATTCTGGGGGAATCAGTATCCCTGACTTCAAGCAATACTACAGAGCAGTAGTGTTAAAAACTGCATGGTATTGGGGCAGTGACAGACAAGTGGACCAATGGAATAGAATTGAAGATCCAGAAATGAACACACACACCTATGGTCACTTGATCTTCGACAAAGGAGCCAAAAACATCCAGTGGAAAAAAGATAGTCTTTTCAACAAATGGTGCTGGTTTAATTGGAGGTCAGCATGCAGAAGAATGTGAATTGATCCATTCTTATCTCCATGTACTAAACTTCACTCCAAGTGGATCAAGGACCTCCATGTAAAACCAGATACACTGAAACTAATAGAAAAGAAACTGGGGAAGACCCTTGGGGACATGGGCACGGGGGGAAAAGTTCCTGAACAGATCACCAATAGCTTATGCTCTAAGATCAAGAATTGACAAATGGGACCTCATAAAATTACAAAGTTTCTGTAAGGCAAAGGACACTGTTAAAAGGACAAAATGGCAACCATCAAATTGGGAAAGGATATTCACCAACCTTGCATCTGATAGAGGGCTAATATCCAATATATACAAAGAACTCAAGAAGTTAGACCCCAGGGAACCAAATAACCCTATTAAAAAATGAGGTACAGATCTAAATAAATCGAGAAAATTAACAATAAAAAAAGAAACCCTAAGACAGAAGGTATAGCCATAGAAGATTTCTCTAGCAGAGACTATTTAATTTTCGAGAAACTACACTGAACAATGGAATGAATACAACAGTGCTTATTTTTTCTAATCTTTTTGTTTCTATGGAATATAAAATTGTTAGTTTTCATTATGCCCATTACAACAGAAGCAAAACCACCTTTAAAACTCAACAGTACACACAAGAAATTTTAGAACTTGTGTGTTATTTGAAATTGTGGGATTTTATTACAGTAAGAGAAGGCTTCCACTAGAATGACAAATTACAATTTCTAAAAATGGATTTTAGGGAAATGGCTCAGCAGGTAATGTCATTGACCTTGACAATTTAAGTTGGATCACAGGAACTGAAATAATAGAAGGAAAGAACCAACACCTGAATTTATTTTCCTTTGGCCTTTAAAAGCATATTCACTTTAAGTCCTGTTCACTGCTCCTGCTCCAGCCACCCTCTCCCAACATCTTTCCTCCTTTCCCCTGCCTCCCCTTGGGCATCTCCTGACCCTGGCATATCAAGTCTCTGCAGGGCTAGGCATGTCCTCACCCACTGAGGCCAGACAAGGCAGCCCAGTTAGGGGACTGTGATTCACAGACAGGCAGGCAACAGCTTCATGGAAAGTCCCCACTCAAGTTGTTAGGGGACCGGCATGAAGACCAAGCTACCCATCTACTACATATGTGTGACACCTGAAATTTCTCCTCTCACATCTACATACTAGCTGTGGCACTCATGTGCCTGTGCTCATGTGCCTGTGTGCACACACAAACACAATAAAGAAAAAAGAAAGATAATTAGCAAATAAATGTATACATACATAGAGAAATAACTAAGAAAATACTTTAAAATATTTTCTCATTTGTTCATTCTACATTATAGGTATGTAGAAAAATCTGTTCTTCATGTAATAACTAAATATCATTAAATGATATATTTACTGCTTCTTTTTTAAATTACTTTATTTACATTCCAAATGTTGCCTTCTTCTGGTTCCCCCTCCCAGAGTTCATCACCCCCTCCTCCCTTTTGCCTCAGAGGGCATGCTCCCCCACCCCCACCCATCCCCATCCTGGACATCCCCCCTATCTGGGGCATCAAGTCTCTACAGGATTATGCACATCTTCTCTCATTAAGGCCAGACAAGGCATATGTGCTGCATATGTGTTGCTACATATGTGCTGGAGGCCATGGACCAGCCCATATATGCTCTTTGGTTGGTAACTTAGTCTCTTGGAGCTGCAGGGTTCCTGGTTAGTTGATACTGTTGTTCTTCCTATGGGGTTGCCATTCCCTTCAGTCCTTTCAATCCTTCCCTAACTCTTCTATAGGGGTCTCTGACCTCAGTCTAAAGGTTGGCAATAATTTCTGCATCTGTTTCTGTCAGATGCTGATAGAACCCCCTAAGGGGTGTTGTGGGATGTTCTGATGCTATTTGTATTCTGATGTTAATTCTGCTTCTTCAAGAGAGGCTGCTCTGATGAGGAAGGAGTACATCACTCACAGTTCTCAGGTGATTTCATCTGAAACTTCTCCCCATTTTAACTAGTCAAATAAAGGCTAGAACCTGTGATTAGGCAGTGGAAGGGAAAGGTGAAGCTGGAGGTGGGAGAGTGGGAGTGAGAAAAGAGGGAAGAAGGGAAGAAGAGAGGAAGAGCAGGTAGGAGGGAGACAGGGCAGAACTACACGGCCTGGAGAAGCCACAAGTAGCAAGAGATCTATCTCATAGCTGTGGACTAGAGTAGTATAGTGGTAAATCTGCCCAATCTAGGCATACAGCTTATAAATAACAATTGTTTTTGCATGGGTTTATTGGGGTTAGAGATTTAGTGCAACAACTAGGTGTGCTGTAACTTTTCTATAGGAACTTTTAAATCATATTTTGTTTAGTGTAAAATTACTCTGGTAATCGTAATAGTGGTCTCAAATGCCTAGTGTGCTGAGGAGGGTTAGGCTAGTTTTATTATGAGACAGTCTTTATATTTCTGTCATGATTAAACTTTGATGCCAGAAATCATCATCACTGGTGGTTTTTAAATGTTATCCTTTTAAAGATGTCTAACAGGTATTCTCACTTTCCAAACAACAATATTAATCAGGAGAATTTAGGTCCAGATGATTTATCTTCTGTACACTATAAAAAATGGCATAAAATTTACTGAGAACACCACAATTGCTGTACATGTTGGTCATTAGGATTATTTGTTGTTATGTGACCAGATATCTGACAAGGACAACTCAATGGAGGAAGGATGTACTGTAGCTTCTAGAGAATCAGTCCATTGTTTTCTCTATTGGGGTTGATAAGGCAGAGACCATTGTGTGGGTGAGAACATGTGATAAGTAGCAGAGATGTATAGGACAGGTCTGGTACAAAATATTCCTAAAGTAAAAGGACCCGTCCCTAGAAAACTGCTTCTCACAGCCAGTTCTTTTAAAGTAGTTCCCCCAAATAGCTTCATACCAGATGTTCAAAACTTGAGCCCATGGGAGAACATAATATATTGAAGCCATAGCAACATATGGAATAAAATTGCAAAGTTACCAGGAAAGCCATAGGGGGGAATCTCCAAACCAAAATTCTCAAAGCACAAGCAACCAGAACAAAGAAGAGATATCAACTAAATTAAACTTAAAAAGAAAAAATAGTGATCTAAACAACCAAAAAAATGAAGAGATAATCAATGAAATGTGAGAAAATATAAATTGTATTAACATTTATGAAAAATTCATATTTTGGATTTATAATCATTACAGATCCACATCTCTTCATGGATTTGAGTTTTTCTATAAAGATTTGAATGCAGGGGAATATCTTGCCATGAACTTGTAGCACTACCCAATGGTCTAGATTTCTGGACTAAAAAAAGAAAGGAGAAAGTAATCTTAATCCTACCATTTAGTTCTGTCTGTATCCTGACAGTATATGTAATGGTACCAGCTGGAGCTGGACCTTGAAGCTGAAAGCTGAGAGCTCACACTTGAACCTTAAGCAAGAAGCACAGAGAATGAACATGAAATAATATATGCTTTTGGAAACCTTAAAGCCCACCCCTACCTTCAGCAAGGCCATACCTTTTAAACTTACCCATAAACTTGGGAACAAACATTCAAGTAACTATGGTAGATATTCTCATTCAAATAACCACAGGAATATATCAGACAAAAATATTAACAGTGGGATAATATTCAGTTCTAAAGAATATGAACAAGAACTTGCCACATATATATGAAATAAACCAAATATTCTAGCTTTCATTTCTGTAAACACTGTGATGAAAGAGCAATTCAGAGACTTTATTTGCCTTACAATTCTAGGTCACAGTCTATTATTAAAAAAAAAATCCTGTTACTTTTGACAGCATAGCTAAACCTACAGGGCATTTCACTGATTGAAATAGTGAAGCCATTGAAAGGAATGCCTTATGATTTAATATGCAATGTGAAACAGTTAAAGTTATGAAAAATGAAAGTAAAATGATGTTTATTGGGGTTCAAGAGAGTGGTGGGATTGTGGTCAAAGGACACAAAATTCAAATATACTGAAAGAATGAGTTCAATATGGCAAGGTTAGTAATATAACTTAATTATATATATATATATATATTATATACTTGAACTAAGAGAGTATAAAGTTATAGAAAGATTTTAAATCTCTTAACTAGTAAAATAGAAAAAAGATAAGGTATGGGTATGTTAAGTAGCTAGAATTAGATAGGCAACAATCATTGTATGTTGTACAATATAAATATATAGCTTTGTAAATTAAAAAAGAGCTGCTCCATGTTCAATGTCTTTATTTTTGAGATTATAATTTAATGACAACATTTCTCCTTCAACCATCCCCATACCCCTTCCACTGTCCTTTAAATCCATGCCATCTTTTCCCACCAATTGCTATTACATGCATGTGTATATGTGTGTGTGTATAATTATATTACTATATTATATATTATATATAATTATATATATAATCTGTGAAGTTGGAGAAATAGCTAGAGTTTCCATTTTTATCTGTAAAATGGAATTGATTATTCATTAATAGTCTAGGTTTCCTGGAAAAAGGAAGCCTAGAAAATTATCTTACCTTCTGAATGCCATGTAGTTGCATAGACGAAAAGATTCATCAGCTCTCAAGGCAATGTGTTTTCTATGGTATGCTTTCTTTTTCTGCATATTACTGTGGTTCTTGGGAAATAGTATAATTTGAACTATGAAAACAACAAAGAAGAGAGCTCATATTAATTTACAAAATTTAACTTTGATGCATATGCAAGAGTGTTTTCCTTAGGCCATTCTGTGCAATTACTAGAAATACTTGGAATAGCTGTATTAAGTTTTTGAATTTTAATTCTCTTTTGTGACCTATGTAATAAGAATATGGGCTTGCAGTTAAATCTTTGTGCTTTATTTAGATAATCAGATATTAGGAAGATTTTATGACCTTCAATTTTTTTATCTCTGAAATAAGGGCCCTGATATTTTCCCTAGGAGGATTATAATAAGGATGCCAAATTCTTGCTTACATATAAGATAGTAATAGCAAGGTTATCATTGTGATGGTTCACTAAGTAAGCCACTATCTTATGTCAAAGAGGTACCAACTAATGTAAAAAATTTAAAATCGTAAATAATTTTATTAGAGTTCTTGGAGTTAACATAGCTAATGAAATTTAATAAACTCTAATTTAAATACTTGGAATTAGATTATTTTTACTATGTCTGTAAAGTAAGTCTTTTATTCTTCAGCTTCTACTCCAAAGTATAATCAAGGACAAATGAGTAATTGCTGTCATCAGCTGACATAACTTGTGTCAAGTATTCATGTACCGAGGCAGCCTTTCTTCCTTTCTTTATTTAGGGCCTTGGATAAACTAGGCACATGAAGATTAAAGACCTATACATTGAACATCTTTCTGAAACTGGATGATAACAGCATTGAAAAGTTTGAATACTCTTTTCAGCAAAGTGTGTTGGAAAAGAGTGAATTTTTCTGCTCATGTCTTCTAAGGAGATTTTAAAAGTTAATTTAATCATTGGGAATTTTATATATTCAGGTAATACATTTTGATTGTATTCAGTTTTCTACTTTTTCTTCTTTTGCTCCTCAACAGCATTGCTCCATATTAAAACTGAGAAATTTGATCACTTCTGTGTAATGAAGAGACAAAGGAAGCTTCATGGAATTTCAGTTTTATAGATCTTTATTTTAAGATTAAAAAAATGTGTGCCTGTGTGTATGCAATTTACATGTGTGCACGTATTATGGACAGGGTATCAGATACATTAGAACTAGAATTTCAGGCATTTATGTACTACCAGATATGGGTGCTAGGAACTGAACTTGGCTCCTCGTAAAGAATAGCAAATACTCTGAAATATTTAGCAATCTCTCCGGCTATAGTTGCAATTTCTGAGTTAGCAGAAGATACAATGATTAGGATGCTCTAGGGAAATTTTGTGGTAAATATTGGATGAGAGAATAGTCCAGATTTTCTGACATATGGACTTGGGTACTGCCCCAGCACACAATGTAATAATTTTGTATCATCTGTCTTACTATTCCACAATTTTCACTTAGTTCAGGAAATATTCATATATAGACATGATAATTTATATGTATTGTAAAAATTTTATATGTTCTTTTCACTAGCAGATTGTCTTATAGTACATAAAAATCATAACCAACATTGAATTTAATAGTTGTGACTAATGTCAGACTCCCAAACAAAAGACTTACTTATATTGTTTTTAATTCTAAATATAGGAGGAGCAAGTTCTATCCTCATAAACTGACATTTATCTGAGAACGTCCTAGCCATTTAAATTTAATTATATTCAAAAGGAGGGATGGGAGGGAGGAATGAAAGAATAAAGCAAAGGAGGAAGGAATCAATAGGGAATATGTGTGTGTGTGTACATATACATTCTATTAGGCATGCATATGTACATGTATGTCTTTGCTCTATAAAACAAGATCTAAATATTCCCTCCAAAGAGAAATAAAGAAATTAAGCTTGCATTTATTTTGCTTTCATGGGCTCCAATATTTTGAATCTAAGCTGTATCAGCAGATCTTGAAGAATACTTGAATTATAGTAAAGATTCATCATTCACACATTCAAAATTTCTTTGATGTATAAAAAGACACCTACATTGCTTTTAATTCAGAATATAGGAGGACTGTCAATTTATGACTTGAAAATAATTTACAGACAATGTATTTGTAAGGAACCATTAATCAAATAGTCAGGTTTTAATTCATAAAGTGAACTACTCTTAATTAATTAGGGATAGAATTGGACAGTTTGGTTATTTCTGTATAATAAGAACAGTTAATAGGGACAGAGTTGCAGTCAATGAGCAGTAGCTATAATTGCATCTTAAGCTTCTGAGTTTGTCAACAATAATAAAGTGTGCAATTAGAAAGTAGCTAGGGAAATAATAGTTGTGACTTTAATAAAGACTGAGACCCTTTTCATAAACTCTCTGTAATTAGGTTTTGTGTGCCAGCAAATCTTTTTTGACCTAGCAAATCATTTTTGAGCCCCACAAAATTATAGGCCTTATCATATTTGAATATTTATTAGTGCCTCTATTTCAAATACAGAGAAATTAGGAATGATAACTTTAAAAAAGGAAATATTGGAGAGGTAAAATTAGAGATAATTGAAAACAGAGAAGAGTCATTCCCATTGTCCAAAATGTTTATAATGGAATCCAGCATGTATCCATTATTTTTCATGTCATTCTGTGACCCCAAACCGTATCAGTCAATGGGAGTTATTATTCATCATAATGAGCTTAATGTCCCACATAACTAGGACCACTGCAGGAGGCTAGATGAAAACTGATAAGTTCCTGAAAGTTTCAAACACTTTTATTGAAAATATTAATGATGTGTATATTGTATCATGAATCTAGCCAGCTGCCTTGCTTTTGTTTAATATGAATAACCACCTCTGTGCTGTACGACAGTTTAACAAGAAGAGAAATCATAATTGAAGCAGTTAATTTAGTGTATAACATTTGATTTTCATAGCAACTTGTGAACATAACATGTTAGAGATCTCTATACTTACTTGTTCGGTGATGACTATAGCAAAAACGTGAGGTAAAATGTCTTAGCCGAGATAAGTTGAAGTCCAGGACATCCCATTCCATACCCTTTAATTACCTTCTGTTGCTTATTTTTTATCTGCCACCAAACATGGGCTACAATTGAGTTATAGATTCTGTCATATATTAAATTATGTACTCTTACATATAGATTCGTACTCACGTTTAACTTATATCTGCAACCTGGCTTTATGTTTATGAGTTTAGATACAGCTTTATTTCCACACACTTAAGCTGATAATGGATATTCTGATTTATAAGGTCCATGGATATTACATGGCATATTCTTAGAAAGCATTCTTTATGGTTTACAGAGATTGGGTTTTTACATTTATGTCTTAATTTAGAAAGATTTTCAAATTTTTCTTCAACTAAATGGAAATGTAGAAGAAAGTTATTTTAGTGGACATCTAAATTGTTTTTATTTTTGACAATTTCATACATGTACACAACAAAACACCATGTCTATCACTATTTCCTCCTCTAGCTTCCATATAGCTCCCTCCCCAGCATGTCACCTTCTAAATGCATGTCTTTTATCTTTGATAACATACTAAGTAGTCCCAATTCATGATGCCTATTATGAGGCCATCCACAGTAACAAGGATTGGTCACATCATCAATAAAGAATGAGCCTGACAAATACAGAGGCAGATGCTTGCAGCCAACCATTGGACTGAGTGTGGGGATCCCCGATGGAGGAGTTGGAGATGAGACTGAAGGATCTGAGGGCATTTGCAGCCCCATGGAGGGAGCAATAGTGTCAACTGGCCAGATCCCCCTCTCCCAGGGACTGGACCACCAATCAAAGAGTACACATGGAGAGACCCTTGCCTCTGGCCACATATGTGGCAGAGGATGGCCTTGTTAGCATTAGTGGGAGGAGAAGCCCTTGGGCCTTGGGCCTAAGTGTGTTCGATGCCTCAGTGTAGGGGAATGCCAGGGCTGGAAAATGAGAATCGGTGGGTGGGGGAGCACCCTCATAGAGGCAGGGGTGGAAGGATGGGATAGGGGAGTTCTGAAGGGGAGACCTGGAAAGGGGAAAACATTTGAAATGTAAATGAAAATATCCAATAAAGAACCCCCCCAAAAAAAACAAAGAAGAAAGAAAGAAAGAAAAAGAAAGAACGAAAGAATGAAAGAAAGAAAGAGTGATTCTCTCCTCCCAAAATTATCTTCTGCTAAAATCCCTCTGATGAGTGTGTCCTGGGAATTACCCCTTCTATGCCAGGATTTTGGCTAACTTGATCTTGTGCAGGTTATTTAGTTGGAATAGAGTCTTCCACTAAACACCATTTCTTCAGGGTTGAAGCATTAGAAGCAATTTAAGCAGTCACACAAATCAATGTTGAGGTCTTAAGTGTTTATTAGGATTATGAATGATCATGGCCAGGGAACATTATTTAAATAAATAATTTATCCTCAAAGATAAATGTTACACAAATGGGCTATGTCATAGCAAATACAAGTGTTTTATTTAGCTAAATAGTGAAGACTATTTATTTTCAAAGTAAGGTTACCTGAAAAAGGTAGTTGAAACATAAATGTACCTTTTTTGTACTGAAGGGTTCTTAGCTACCACCTTCTCTAGCCAGACAGGAACCCCAGGGAAGGGACAGAGACTTCAACCTACTTACAAAACATTTAACTCCAAATTTATCCTCTCTACCAGTAATGCAGTTACAGGGGAGTGAGCAGAGACTGAGGGAATGGGCAACCAATAACTGGCACAAGTTGAGACCCATCCCATGGCAAGCACCAATCCCCAACACCACTAATGATACTGTTATACTTTCAGACAGGAGCTAACATGGCTGACCTCTGAGAGGCTCTACCCAATAGCTGAATCAAACAGATGAAGACACCCACAGCCAAACAGTAGATGGAACTTGGGGGTTCCTATAGAAGAATAGGCGGAAGGATTGCAGGCCCCAAAGGGGATAGGAACGGAACAGGAAGACCAACAAAGTCAACTAACCTGGAACATTGGGTCTCCCAGAGTCTGATCCACCAACCAAAGAGCAAGCATGGGCTAGACCTAGGCCTCTCTGCACATATGTAGCAGATGTGCAGCTTGACTGTCATGTGGGTCTTGAACAACTGGAATGGGGGCTATCTCCAAAGCTATTGCCTGTATATGGGATATGTTCTAGCTGTGCTGCATTATCTGGCACCAGTGGGAGAGGATATGCTTTAGCTTCACAGACACTTGAAGTGCCAAGGTGGGGAGGATAATCAGCTGCTTAGAGGAGATGAGGAGGTGTAGGATTGTGAGAAGGGGTGACTGGGTGGGGGCAGTAAGCAGGATGAAAAGAGAATAAGAAAAAAAATAAATTTAAAAAAAGGCAAGGAAAAATTCTCTAGACTCTTTCACATCTTTACTGAAAAATTTTACCTATTCCAGTAACTTAGATAAATTTTCAATGGACTGTTCATAAGCAGGGTTATTTATAGAAGAATAAGTAATTCCATTTTAATTTTGTATGAGAATACTTTGGATTATTTAGAAAGGTTTCCTTCCATATATCTCATAGAAAATATATAACTATATATTTCTGAAAATAATGAGAAAGGCAATAGAAAAGGTAATCTATTAAGTAACTCTATTTATTGATATTTAGATTCAAATGAATGCACATAAGTGAAGTAAATTGAGCCAACCTCTTTGTTTATTAATTTTTTTATCTGATACAGGGGATAATAATTCTTGATATGCCCTATCTATGATGTACAATAAATATTACACATTTCTTGAATAGTTAGTATACCCTAGACACTATTTTATGTTCTTTTAATGAATTAGCAAAAAACCAGCAACATATCTGGCTTTCTTGGACTTTGCATTGTAGGTAGAGTACGGATGATACACAATGAGGAAAGTAAAGAAGAAGGCATAATTAATGAACAAGTTGTATATGGCGAGGTGAAAATAGCTACAGAAAAGCTGAACAGGAGAAATCATAAATGTGTAGAAACATTTTGGATCAGTTACAACATTAAACAGGATGATCAGGAGAACCATATGGAGTTTGTGAGATTTCAATATAGAATTCAAAAAGATGAAGGAATAGAGAAATCGAATGGAAAGGCATTTTTAATTGAGACAGTGATGTTTTTGTTGGTTTCTGATGCAGCAACAAACAAACAAAAACCAACCAGCAAACAAAAACAAACAAAACAAAACAACAAAACAAACAAAAACCAACCCTAATTTCTGAGATTTAAACAAATACAGTAGGTTTTATATATGTTACATGAGTAATACACATCCTCACAATTTTTTATTGTTTCTTTTCTGTAAGTTTAATCATAAGTATTGATATCTATTAGGGACAGAAAATATTTTCCACTTCAGAAAAATAAGGGCAAGATTAGACATGATAAAGGAAAAGCAAAATTAGTAGTCCTTGCTCACTTCTTGAAAGCTTTCAAGTACCCTCGATTTACCAACCATTTGGAACAAGTCACTGAGAATATTTTTTTAATTATTGATGGACTCTAATTTTGTTATATACATCTGGAAAAATGATCTGAGGCATGCTATGCTGGTATCATCATTACTTTACCTAATTTCATGATTGATAATATGCACCTGTTTTTATATTTTGCTTCTCGAACTTCAGATTCCAAAACTAATTGCTAGCAAGATGTATCTCTGTAACCAAGCACAAATATAAACCCCAAGACCTGGGGTTTAAATGAAAGTCCTAGTTTGAGTTCTGTTGCTATGATAAACACCATGAGAAGGCAACTTCGCATCTACTTGGCTTAAACTTCTGTATCACAGTCCATCACTGAGGGAAGTCAGAGAAGATACTCAAACAAGACAGGAATCTGGAGGCAGAAACTAAAACAGAAGCCATGAAGCAATGCTGCCCACTGGCTTGTTTTCCATAGCTTTTTCAGCCTGATTTCTTATACAATCAAGGATGATGTGCTCAGGAATTGTGTAATTTGACGTGAGTTTGACATTCTCACATCAGTCATCAGTCAATAAAATGCCCCCACAGACTTGTATAATGCTGATCTGATAAAGGAAATTTCAAAATTGAAGTTTCCTCTTCCCAGGTGATTCTAATCTGTGTCAACTTGATAAAAAACCAGTCAGCATGGTAGGTTTCCTTTGGCAGATGTATTCTACAGTTGTCTCTGGAGTAGTTTACAGTCAACAAAAGACCTGCCTTGTCTGAATTTGGATTAGAAGACTTTAGAATCTCTGCTGTACTTCTCTGTATTCCATCAATGAATATATTTTTCTTGTTGCTTTTTCTCTGAATTTTGCTATAATAAATCTAGTCAGTAAATATAGTATGTTACGGAATCATGATTCTTTGTAGCCAATCAAGGAATTTAATAAGGTTTGAATATATGATACAGAGAGAGCATTGAAAATAGTTACAAGTTGCTAGAGCAAAGGATTAAAAGCAGAAGGATAAGCTTCCATGATTAAAATGACAATGAAGCTAATAACTGTGGCATAAAAAGCACAAGGGGCTCAGAAATAGTAAAGGATTGAAGGAGTGTTGGGAGTCCAGATTCTGTGAGCTTGGTGAGTCTTAGTGAGATGGGAAGCCTTAAGAAGGCTTGGAACAGAAACATGGTGAAATATAGCCAGTTTAAAAAGGCTCTAGTTTGGACAAGTGCAGAAAATTCCTTAGAAGAATAATCCAGATAAGAGGTAATGGGGACCTTTGACAGGTAGTGGCAGTGGAGGTAATAAGAACTCTTCAAAGACAGAAGAAAGATAATGTGTCTGAATTGAGTAGAACAATTGTGAGTGTGTGTATGTGTGTGTGTGTAAAACTGTCATTTATCTGTTTATATATCACTGTACAAAGATGAATGATTATTAATTTGACTTATGATCATTAACCAAAAGTCCCAAGGAATAGTGAAATCTCATTTTTGCCTGGTTAAAAGTGGGATTTTTCAAGTCATGCATGAACCAAGACTGTTCTTTTAGATGAAACCTTACAGATATGTGTTAAATAATGATGTTTCTTCAGTTTCTTTGTGGTCAACTCTAATATCCTAAAGCAAAGAACTTCCTTTCCTTATCCACCTTCCAAGAGGCTTGGTTTAAATGAAGAACATTCTTCTTAAGTCTATCTGCATTTTAGGGTATAGGGTTTATTTTGCTTTTATTCACCAGCAGATATGTGACCAGAATGATCTCATGTGTGGTTGTTTTCTGCCATTTAGCATCACTGGTCATGCTTACCAGTGTTTCATGTATTCCATAGCTAGCATCAGGGCTTAGATTACCAGAAGTGCTTGTTGCCTATGTCCAGATTTATGGTTTCTTAGTGATTCTATTATGTTTTCATTTTTCCCAATCCTCCAATTTAACCACAACCACAACATGAAGCAATATTTAGAAAGATGTGATTTCCTTTTGTAGTCAGAGATTACACCTCTAACTCAAATGTGAAAGAGAAATTTGAGTTGAATTGTCTTTATTGCTGAGTTCTAAAAATATTACTTCCTACTTACCTAATGTGTGTAGAAAATATGTCGTTTTATTTCTATATAACAGATGCAAAAGCAATTCAGGTAAAACAGTAAACCCCAGGTGTGAATGAATTTTGATGTACTTATAATTGCCACAATTAGAAAGATACCTCTCTATAGAAGACCCAGAACTAATTATACAAGGAAAAGTTAGGAAATTGGTTTAACAAAGAGAATTTGTGATTATATCCCTGTTGACAGTTGGATTAGGAGGTGTTCCCAGTTCTCTGTGGTTCACATGATATTTCTCTACAAATCATTAGCAAAAATGTTACTGAGGCTCTTTTGTTCTTAATATAGAAAGAAAGCCATAGATTCAAATGTGTTTACAATAAGTTGCTTTGCTATCTTACTCATGATACACTGACTGATTATAGCTGAATAAGGCAACTTGTATAATGTTGTACTACTAGCTGGACTGCTCCCAAAGGAGTGCATATAATTTTGGTAAAAATGGTATTGAGCATCACCATCCTCATTCATTTTGTGCTGCTAAAACAGATTATTAGAGACTTAGAATTTTGTAAATTATCTAATGATACTATGGAAGCATTTATAAGATAATTATTTGCTTCACTGTTCTGGATCCTGAAGTGTCAAAAAGCTAGGGAGCTCTATTTGTTCCAGACGTTTGTGCTGAGTCTTCTCATAGTGGAAACTGTCACATAGACAAGATACACAGAAAGGGTATTGCATAGTTTTGGGGAGAGAAATGTGAACAAAAAGTTACAGAATGGGCACTGCACTAACAGACCAAAGAAATAATTTCACCCAAGCCCAGCTTGGTGAACCAATGATTTGAGTTGGTTTACTTACAGAATCATGGATAAGGTTATGTACAGGTGTGTGGGCAACCCTCTCTCAGTGGCATCACCACAAAGTTTCAAACCAGTACAAGTGATGGCCTCCTGAGATACATATAGATGGAGTGATCCCTACACACTCCTGCACACTGCCTCAGGCAACCTACCTATTATATTAACATTTTCTGAGACAAGGTGTGGTTGTGGAAGAATTATGTGCAGCTTGATGGTAGGGCCAGGAGTGAGTGAATCACTCGACTTTAGGTGAAGGTCTAATGGCTCTCCAAACCTCTTCTTTCTATGAAAGAATATCAATAGGCTTGGTGTTGTGAGTAGACCATGCAAGTAATCACAATTGCTCTGATTTTAAGATAACAGCCTTATCATGGACAGTGTTCCACAGCAGGTGGCTGAATTTATTTTCCAAAAATCTTGCTTTGGACGTAATGAATCCATTTTCATTATAATACTTCCTCCATTCATGAGGACAGATCCCTCTCGACCTAGATTTTCTTAAATGTCCAACTTCTCAGCATGATTTCATTGCAGCTTAAATTCACTCTGCATAGACTCTGGAGGGCACATTCAAAACATTGACGAGGACATGTAGAAAATTTTACATTTTGAACCATGTGAATGACTATTTCTTTATTGATCAAAAGTAGCACTACCTAAAGTCTTTCTAATGTATAGAGGCTCATTAGGAAAAACAATGCTTTGAATTACAATCTGTCAAAATTAAACTGGGCAGGAGGAAAGGAAATAAGAAATGATTTTTATTCTTTTATTTACTGACACGGACTATGTTTGGTTTCTAGTCATAATTACTGCTAACAGAATATGTCACTTTTAGAAAGATACTTAACTCCTTAGGTAGTTGTTTCTTTGAGTGTAAAAAGTGGTTATTAGTTGATGTTTTTATTCCACAAATGTTTATTGAATGTCTGATATGTATTGGGTATAGTACATAGGGATGTACTAGTATAGGCAAAGACTTTTGACTTCATGGGATTTCCACTCTGAGCATGGGGGAAAACAAGAAATGTAATCAATAAGAAGATAGTCAATTTGATTGAAGTACTATGGCATAAAGAAAAAAATAGAGTGGCATTTTTATCAATAGGGTTTTACCTTCAAATTCTGGTGGGCAACCTTAAAGAATGGTAAGAAACTATACTATTTGAGGAGAGTTTCTGGTGATTCTCAGACAAAAGCCCCATAAGGAAATATTTAACACCTGGCACTGGAAAGTTTGCTTAATCATGTTTGGTTGTTAGGAGCAGAATTATTGAAAAGTACTACCCTCTAAGCAAAAGAGCTGCCATCTTCATCACATCAGCTGAACCCGCTTGTCTCTTGAGTTCCCTGAGAAGAGGAACTTAAGATTCTGGGCACTTCTCCTAGCTGTTTGAATACAATTCTTCCATAACTGCATGGTGGTTCTGGGACCTTGTGATGGGGATATGCTAGCATACATAGACTGGAAAGGAATAAATGAGTACCTCATCTATGTGAATATGGAGAGGCTATTATTCACACTGGGTGAAGACTTTCCCATATGTCTGATTTGGGACTACCCATATTACTTTAACCAATTCATCAACATTACTCTGTACATACGCTCAATACTCTGGATTCTTTTCTGGTGCTGTAATAAAACATTGATCAAAAGCTACTTATAGGAATAAAAGCCTTTTGTTTTAATGTGATTGCTTTCTCTTCTGAACAGCTTTTAGTTTCATGATATTCCATTCCTCACTTGTTGACCTTAGTTCTGGAGCAACTGGAATCCCATTTTGAAAGTCCTTACCCATATACTTTTATCTTGTTCCTTTATTTGTAGCAGTATCAGAATTTTAGATTTTAATTTGAACTCTTTAATCAACTTGAAGCTGATATTACTAAGTGAAAAGAGAGGTAATGATGTATTGTCATTTTTTCTATGTGTATGTAGACATTCACTTTGCCCAGCTCTATTTGTTGAAAATGCTATTGTTTGTCTGATGTTTTTGTCATTATTGTCAAATATCAAACTTCTGCAATTGCATGAATTCAAATGTAGGTCTTTTATTCTATGTCACTGGTCTACAAATTTATTCTGGGCCAACACCATATTGTTTTTATTATTAAGGCTGTGTAGTATATCTTGAGATTGGGTAATTAGAGGTTGCTCTATTTGGGGTCTTTTTGGTTTTCAGATAAATTTTAAGAAATTTTTTCTATTTTTGTAAAGAAGAATATGGAGATTTTAATTGGTACTACAGTGAATTTTTATTCCATCTAGTGTGATCAATTTAGCATCACAGGGGTTTCCTGGATAGGCAGGGATGGGGTATTGGGCCAAAACCACCAAAGCCACTTTATCTTTGGTGATTCTTCTGTCTTCAGCTCTTTGTTATTCTATAATCAAAAACTGTTGGCACTGGTGATTATGATTAGTTACTGCTGGCAGCAGCAGACTAAGGAAAAAAGGCTTAATTGTTAGGGCTCTTTTCTCTCTGGCTCAAGGACCTCTAGCTGGCCAGACAAAAGACTTGGAAATTGTTAACTCTTTGTGAACAAGACAGAGAAGGAAAGAAGATAAAGAAAATAAGAAAGAAGTACAAGAGAAAATTTATGTATGTAGAACACACGCATTCAAGATGAAGCAGAAAATAAGTTGCACCATCTTTTAATTTTAATTTTTAGATTTTATACTTTCTCAGGATAAATGATCACATGGTTTTCCAAGCATCTTTACATTCCATAAGTTCATAGCGAGTTCAAGACAATAGTTCACGTCATAAAATGACAGTTACAGCAAAACTGTTTACATGTCTTTCCATAAAGACTAGTTCCTGACTAAACATTCATTATGTACATTCTAGACACATGAGATCATTATAAGTTTCAAGCAATAGTTTTTATGTCACAGGCCAGCATGGTTTTCTCAAGACCCAAATCAACTATTTTGTGTCATATTAGTTTTGAAGTTATGTATAGATAAACTATTCAATATTTTACTTTTGTCCTTTCATCTACAGTAAATTGACCATTCCCAGTTTATGATCTTTAGTTATCAGATAGTGGTCTCACAACTAACCTAGAAAGAATGTTTTACCTGATCATAAATTTGTTCTAAGGCTGCTTTCTTAGCTGAGTGCAATTAGCCCATGACACAGGAAGGTTTACAGAGCTCTAACTACAGCATTTTAGAGGGCTTAAAATTACTTGTATAAATTTAGGAATTTTATAAAAACATTAATAGAAATTATGAAACCATCAATTTGTCTACATAGCATTACTACATGAGAGTACATCTTCATGTTAATCTGCAGAAAATCTGCCCAAAATGGTGGGTTAATGCTCTGGAATCATTAGGCAATATAATAGTGATAGGAAAAGGTGAACCTGCAGCAAGAATCAGTCCTGGGATGAAGTTTCTGAAGATCTTGCCTCAGAGCTCACCCATTACAGGTCATACAAAATGATGGAACATCTCCAGAAAAGTCATTTGCATGCCTTTAGCCTTTCCTAGATTGCTTCTGAAAACCCAGGATGGTTTGTCTAGGGATGACACTGTTCCTAGTGGTGTGGGCCCTCTAATAATCAATCATTAATGAAGAATAGGCCCTTAATATTTGCTTACAGGCATTCTGATGGACACATTTTCTCATTTGATGTTTACCTGTTTTTTAGATAATTCTGACTTTTATGAAATTGACAAAACCAAAAGAAAAAATAAATAAATAAAAATAAAACAAGAAACAAAAACCCAAGCAGTATAAAGAGGGATAATAGAGGTTTTATGTGAGGGAGAATAACCAGAATGCATTATATACATTTCTAAATTTGTTAAAGAACAAATTTAATAAAAGTTACAATAAAATAGAGTTGTATGCCACTTTTTTATGGTAGAGAATGGTGATCATTGTAAGACTTTCTTATATTTCAAGAATTCATTTTGAACTTGGCCTTTGTATTGTTTCATTATGTTTTATGATTTAGCCATCTTTTTCGAAACCTGTTCCATTCTGTTTCTCTTATTTACAACCCATAAACATTAGAACTCATACACTGTTTTCTCTTTGCCACATGTACCTCCTTTCCTTTTACTTCCTATGTTCATAGAGTTTCAATAATCTTTAAAATTTAAAACCTTAACAACATTACAACTCTCTCTTTCTATTTACTTTTTTTTTAAATTTTTTTATTGGATATAATTTATTTACATTTCAAATGATTTCCCCTTTTCTAGCCCCCCACTCCCCGAAAGTCCTGTAAGCCCCCTTCTCTTCCCCTGTCCTCCCACCCACCCCTTCCCACTTCCCAGTTCTGGTTTTGCCGAATACTGTTTCACTGAGTCTTTCCAGAACCAGGGGCCACTCCTCCTTTCTTCTTGTACCTCATTTGATGTGTGGATTATGTTTTGGGTATTCCAGTTTTCTAGGTTAATAACCACTTATTAGTGAGTGCATACCATGATTCACCTTTTGAGTCTGGGTTACCTCACTTAGTATGATGTTCTCTAGCTCCATCCATTTGCCTAAGAATTTCATGAATTCATTGTTTCTAATGGCTAAATAGTACTCCATTGTGTAGATATACCACATTTTTTGCATCCACTCTTCTGTTGAGGGATACCTGGGTTCTTTCCAGCATCTGGCAATTATAAATAGGGCAGCTATGAACATAGTAGAGCATGTATCCTTATTACATGGTGGGGAGTACTCTGGGTATATGCCCAGGAGTGGTATAGCAGGATCTTCTGGAAGTGAGGTGCCCAGTTTTCTGAGGAACCGCCAGACTGATTTCCATAGTGGTTGTACCAATTTGCAACCCCACCAGCAGTGGAGGAGTGTTCCTCTTTCTCCACACCCACTCCAACACCTGCTGTCTCCTGAATTTTTAATCTTAGCCATTCTGACTGGTGTAAGATGAAATCATAGAGTTGTTTTGATTTGCATTTCCCTAATGATTAATGAAGTTGAGCATTTTTTAAGATGCTTCTCCGCCATCCGAAGTTCTTCAGGTGAGACTTCTTTGTTTAACTCTGTACCCCATTTTTTAATAGGGTTGTTCAGTTTTCTGGAGTCTACCTTCTTGAGTTCTTTATATATATTGGATATTAGCCCTCTATCTGATGTAGGATTGGTGAAGATCTTTCCGCAATTTGTTGGTTGCCAATTTGTCCTCTTGATGGTGTCCTTTGCCTTACAGAAACTTTGTAATTTTATGAGGTCCCATTTGTCAATTCTTGCTCTTAGAGCATACGCTATTGGTGTTCTGTTCAGAAACTTTCTCCCTGTACCGATGTCCTCAAGGGTCTTCCCCAGTTTCTTTTCTATTAGCTTCAGAGTGTCTGGCTTTATGTGGAGGTCCTTGATCCATTTGGATTTGAGCTTAGTACAAGGAGACAAGGATGGATCAATTCGCATTCTTTTGCAGGCTGACCTCCAGTTGAACCAGCACCATTTGTTGAAAAGGCTATCTTTTTTCCATTGGATGTTTTCAGCCTCTTTGTCGAGGATCAAGTGGCCATAGGTGTGTTGGTTCATTTCTGGATCTTCAATCCTGTTCCATTGATCCTCCTGCCTGTCACTGTACCAATACCATGCAGTTTTTAACACTATTGCTCTGTAGTATTGCTTGAGGTCAGGGATACTGATTACCCCAGATTTTCTTTTGTTGCTGAGAATAGTTTTAGCTATCCTGGGTTTTTTGTTGTTCCAGATGAATTTGATAATTGCTCTTTCTAACTCTGTGAAGAATTGAGTTGGGATTTTGATGGGTATTGCATTGAATCTGTAGATTGCTTTTGGCAAAATGGCCATTTTAACTATATTGATTCTACCAATCCATGAGCATGGGAGGTTTATCCCATTTTTTGAGGTCTTCTTCCATTTCCTTCTTCAGAGTCTTGAAGTTCTTGTCATAAAGATCTTTCACATGTTTGGTAAGAGTCACCCCAAGATACTTTATACTGTTTGTGTCTATTGTGAAGGGGGTCATTTCCCTAATTTCTTTCTCAGCCTGCTTATCCTTTGAGTATAGGAAGGCCACTGATTTGCTTGAGTTGATTTTATAACCTGCCACTTGGCTGAAGTTGTTTATCAGCTGTAGGAGCTCTCTAGTGGAGTTTTTTGGGGTCACTTAGGTAGACTATCATGTCGTCTGCAAATAATGATAGTTTGACTTCTTCCTTTCCAATTTGTATCCCTTTGACCTCCTTATGTTGTCGAATTGCCCGAGCTAGTACCTCAAGTACAATATTGAAAAGATAAGGAGAAAGGGGGCAGCCTTGTCTGGTCCCCAATTTCAGTGAGATTGCTTCAAGTTTCTCTCCATTTAGTTTGATGCTGGCTACCGGTTTGCTGTATATTGCTTTTACTATGTTTAGGTATGGGCCTTGAATTCCTATTCTCTCCAAGACTTTAAGCATGAAAGGATGCTGAATTTTGTCAAATGCTTTTTCAGCATCCAATGAAATGACCATGTGGTTTTGTTCTTTGAGTTTGTTTATGTAGTGGATTGTATTGATGGATTTCCGTATATTGAACCAACCCTGCATTCCCGGGATAAATCCTACTTGCTCATGGTGGATGATCGTCTTGATGTGTTCTTGGATTCGGTTGGCAAGAATTTTATTGAGTATTTTTGCATCGATGTTCATAAGGGAAATTGTTCTGAAGTTCTCTTTCTTTGTTGGATCTTTGTGTGGCTTTGGTATCAGCGTAATTGTGGCTTCGTAGAAGGAATTGGGTAGTGTTCATTCTGTTTCTATTTTGTGGAATAGTTTGAAGAGTAGTGGTGTTAACTCTTCTTTGAAGGTCTGATAGAATTCTGCACTGAAACCATCTGGTCCTGTGCTTTTTTTGGTTGGAAGACTTTCTATGACACCTTCTATTTCTTTAAGCATTATGGGACTGTTTAGATGGTCTAGTTGGTCCTGATTTAATTTTGGTATTTGGTATCTGTCAAGCAAATTGTCCATTTCCTCCAGATTCTCCAGTTGTGTTGAGTACAGGCTCTTGTAGTAGGATCTGATGATTTTTTGGATTTCCTCAGTTTCTGTTGTTATATCTCCCTTTTCATTTCTAAGTTTGTTAATTTGGATACTTTCTCTGTGCCCTTTGGTCAGTCTGGCTAAGGGTTTATCTATCTTGTTGATTTTCTCAAAGAACCAGCTCCTGGTTTTGTTGATTTTTTGTATGGTTCTCTTTGTTTCTACTTGATTGATTTCGGCCCTGAGTTTGATGATTTCCTGCCTTCTACTCCTCCTGGGTGAAATAGCTTCTTTTTGTTCCAGGGCTTTCAGGTGTGTCATTAAGCTGGTAATGTATGCTCTCTCCATTTTCTTTTTGGAGACACTCAGGGCTATGAGTTTTCCTCTTAGCACTGCTTTCATTGTATCCCATAGATTTGGTTATGTTGTGTTTTCATTTTCATTGTGTTCTAAAATGTCTTTAATTTCTCTCTTTATTTCTTCCTTGACCAAGGTATCATTGAGTAGAGTATTGTTCAGTTTCCACGTGTATGTGGGTTTTCTGTTGTTTCTGTTGCTATTGAAGAACACTTTTACTCCATGGTGATCTGATAGGAGGCATGGGATTAGTTCGATCTTCTTATATTTGTTGAGGTCTGTCTTGTGACCAATTATATGGTCGATTTTGGAGAAGGTACCATGAGGTGCTGAGAAAAAGGTATATTCTTTTGTTTTAGGATAGAATGTTCTATATATATCTGTTAAATCTAATTGGTCCAAAGCTTCAATTAGTTTCATTGTGTCCCTGTTTAGTTTCTGTTTTCCTGATCGGTCCATTGAGGAAAGTGCAGTGTTGAAGTCACCCACAATTATTGTGTTAGGTGCAATGTGTGATTTGAGTTTTAATAAAGTTTCTTTTATGAAAGAGGGTGCCCTTGCATTTGGAGCATAGATGTTCAGGATTGAGAGTTCTTCTTGTTGTATTTTTCCTTTGACCAGCAAGAAGTGTCCCTCAGAGTCTCTTTTGATGACTTTGGGTTGAAAGTCAATTTTATCTGATATTAAAATGTCTACTCCAGCTTGTTTCCTGAGACCATTTGCTTGTAAAATTGTCTTCCAGCCTTTTACTCGAAGGTAGTGTTCGTCGTTGACCCTGAGGTGTGTTTCCTGTAAGCAGCAAAATGCAGGGTCCTGTTTACGTATCCAGTCAGTTAGTCTGTGTCTTTTTATTGGGGCATTAAGTCCATTGATGTTAAGAGATATTAAGGAATAGTGATTGTTACTTCCTATCATTTTTGACGTTATTTTTTAAATTTGATTGCGTAACTTCTTTTGGGTTTGATGAAAGGTTACTATCTTGCTTTTTCCAGGGTGAAGTTTCCCTCCTTGTATTGGTGTTGTCCTCCTATTATCCTTTGTAGGGCTGGGTTTGTGGATAGATATTGGGTAAACTTGGTTTTGTCATGGAATATCTTAGTTTCTCCATCTCTGGTGATTGAGAGTTTTGCTGGATATACTAGTTTTGGCTGGCATTTGTGTTCTCTTAGAGTCTGCATGAGATCTGCCCATGACCTTCTAGCCTTCATAGTCTCAGGTGAAAAGTCTGCTGTGATTCTGATAGGTCTTCCTTTATATGTTACTTGGCCTTTTTCTCTTACTGCCTTTAGTATTCTTTCTTTGTTTAGAACATTTGGTGTCCTGATTATTATGTGACGGGAAGTATTTCTGTTCTGGCCCAGTCTGTTTGGAGTTCTGTAGGCTTCTTGTATATTCATGGGCATCTCTCTCTTTAGGTTAGGGAAGTTTTCTTCCATAATTTTAATGAAGATATTTGCTGGCCCTTTAAGTTGTAAATCTTCACTCTCATCTATTCCTATAATCCTTAGGTTTGGTCTTCTCATTGTGTCCTGGATTTCCTGGATATTTTGGGTTACAAGCTTTTTGCATTTTGCATTTTCTTTAACTGTTGAGTCCATGGTTTCTATGGAATCTTCAGCATCTGAGATTCTTTCTTCTATCTCTTGTATTCTGTTGTTGATATTTGCATCTCTGTCCCTTGATTTCTTCCGAAGGCTTTCTATCTCCAAAGTTGTCTCCCTTTGAGTTTTCTTAGTTGTTTCTACTTCTGATTTTAGATCCTGGATGGTTTTGCTTAGCTCCTTCACTTGCTTGTTTGTGCTTTCCTGTAATTCTTTAAGAGATTTTTGTGTTTTCTCTTTCATCACCTCAGCCTGTTGACCAAAGTTCTCCTGTATTTCTTTAAGTGTTTCTTGTGTTTCCTCCTTTTTGGCTTTTGTATTCTCCTGGATTTCTTTCAATGATTTTTGTGTTTCCCTTGCAAGGGCTTCTAACTTTTGATCCATTTTCTCCTGAATTTCTTTAAGTATGTCCTTCATGTGTTCCTGTACCAGCATCATGACCAGTGATTTTAAATCCAAATCTTGTTTTACTGGTGTGATGGGGTATCCAGGACATGCTGGTAAAGGGGAATTGGGTTCAGATGTTGCCATATTGCCTTGATTTCTGTTAGTGACGTTCCTGCGTTTGCCTTTTGCCATCTAGTTCTCACTGGTTTTACTTGGTCTTGTCAGTGCTGGACTCACCAGTGCAAGCTGCCCCTTCCCAGTTGGCCTCTGGTGCACAGCTTACCTCCTGCACTGCCTGTAGACAGGGTGCTGCTGCCCAGGCTGTTCAGATCCCGAAGCAGGCACCTGAAGGCTCCCGCTGGGGACCGCTGGATTCACTGGAGCACACCAACTTCTCCCAGCTGGTTGCCCGGAAGCCCAGCTAGCCTCTCGCAGGACCTGGAGATGTGGTGAGGCCGCCCAGGCTGATCTGGATCCGGAAGCAGAGAGAGTTGAGCTGAGGGCTCCTACCTGAGGCCTTGCCCCAGATTGTGTCTGTGAACCAGATGGAGCCCGTGTGCACCCCTAGGGAGCACAGATGTTGTATGCTGCCGGGACCTCCCCTGTGTTCCGGTCACTCCGCTGGGCAGCCGATCCCCCAACCGGGCTGGCGCACACAAGGTTAGCCTAGCCGCTCAGGCCCTGAGTCCAGGCAAAAGCCTGGGAGGCCAAGGTCCGAGCAAAGTTCCCCTAGGGCTATGACTGTTAATTGGGTCCGCCAGGTGACCAGGATGGCGGGCGTGCGCTCCCGCGCTCCCCGAAAGCGCTCGGAGAGTCTGCTGTGCTAAGAACCTCCTGGGCGGGTTGACTCACAGATGGCCCACCAAGCCACCCAGTTCTTGGGGTCAGTCCTGTGCCTTTTGGGGCCTAGACCCCCGCTGTGTTAGCCTCAGGCTATGTCCATTATGGCTCTGCCCGCCAGAGCTCTCTGTTGTCCTGCAGGCTAAATGGCGGTGCGCGCGAGCAGGCCTGGGCAAAAAACCTCCTGGGTGGGTTGGCGCCCCATAGCCTCCCGAACAGCCCAGGGCCTGGGTGCAGGCCAACGCCCGTCGGGCTCAGACCCCCGTGGTGTTGGCCTCAGATTATGTTTGTGTACCTCAGTCTGTCCGATGTCTCTGGAGTCCGAAACCAAGATGGAGGTGAGCCTCTCCTGACTGGCGGGAGGCCGAGTTCTGAAGTGGCTTCCGTGTAGCGAAAGGCGCCGCAAAACCGCAGATGCTTGCCGCCTGGCTGGTCAGCGAAGGTCAGTGGTCGTGGGTGCAGGGCCTAATTGGGCCCTGTGTCGCCTTGGTTCCACTGCTGATGGCCCTTCAGCTGGACCAGCCACTGCTGCACTGCCGCTGCTGCCGCTGCCGCCGCTGAACCCTCTATTTACTTTTCTCTTCTACTTTTAGTCTTTTGACGTAATGCTAATATCTAGTCTTACTTTCTACATTTCTATTTCTCTAGTATATCTAGAAATTAATATATAGGTACATGTATACCATTCATTTACTTTACTTCCCTTGTGTTACTGGAGTTAATGGAATAATTGTTTTAAAGTAACTGTTATTGTATTTGAAACCAGGACTATCAATACGATTATTCTTCTAGAGATACTAGTGATTTTACATTAAGCATGTAAATTTAAGATTTTGCTAAATGAGCCATTCTTCTTGCCCATTATAGAGTACAAATAGTTGTAACCTGCAGCAGTCTAGTCCCACTAAAACACAATATATCAAAATGGAAAGAACTAGTGATCCTGTGGTGGCAACCTCAACAGATACTTTTAGAAAACAATCCCTGTACCTACATCCCAGTGAACATCAGAGATGAAAAATTTTAAGAGCCAGAAGAATAAGAAGATTGTTGTAAAATTGTCCCCTAGAAGTTCCAGGGGAGCTATGCCCATAAAGTCTCAAAAATAAGATCTGAATAAGGATGATACCAGTAGATGTGTTAAAATGAAAGGAGACAATATCACATAGCAAGCCCAGACAAAGAACTACAGAGAACTAAAGAATGTTGAGAGGTCAAGAAATTAATTATCCCTATGGAAGAGGATAAAACTGGTTACCCAAAGACAAATAGTCATCTCTGAGAACATATACATACGGCTAACATTGTATGGCCTGTGAAGGTTGCGTATTTATAATTAAAATATACATATTCAGACTGTATGTGTAACAACAATTAAATAAAAAGAAGCTGTGAATTTGAGAGGGAGGGAGGGAGAGAGAGAGAAAGAGAGAGAGAGAGAGATGACAGAGTAGGAGGAAGCCGTTGTGGACCAGAATCACATGGCCAGGAGACAGAGCAAGTAAGTAACAAAGGGCCTTATAAGCTAGGGAATAAGTTAGTATAGTCCTAGATCTGCTGAATCTAGGCATATGACTTATATTTAAAATATCTGGATTGTGTGTCTTTTATATGAGCTTATTAGGATTATAAAATCCAGAAACAACTTTCAACCAAAATTAATCAAAAGAGGAACAATCCTCAAAAATGATGTATCAATTCTGAACATCTATGCCCAAAATGCAAGGTCACATGCATTCATGAAATAAATATTACTAAAGCTTAAAACAACACATTGAACCATACACATTAGTGGTGGGACACTTCAACACCCCACATCTGTTGGGAACCAGAGAGCTTGGCTCAACGCCCCCAGCTGAGCTGTTTGCACAGGTTTCTTGAGATCAAAGCATCCTGTGGCTTAACTTGATTCCTACCTTCCTGCCCGGTGTGGTACGGACTTCCCAGGTGCCTGACCTATGACTATAATTGATTTTTCCTGTTCCCTTCCCTGGCCTCTAGTATATATATTGCTGGTCTCTCAGTAAAGCTTTGGCATTCTCCTTGAAGAATGACCCGTTTCTGTGTTTTTGTTAATTCTCCAGGCCTACGCCCGATACTCGGTACTGTGGCAGCGCGGGCGCTGTCACACATCATCAATGAACAGGTCATCTAGAGAGAAACTAAACAAAGAAGTGATGAAACTAACAGAGTTTATGAATCAGATGGACCTAATGAATATCTACTTAATATTTCACCCAAACACAAATGCATATACCTTCTTTTCAACACTTTATAGAAACTTCTCCAAAACTGATCAACAGATACAACAAAATTACAATAAATAATTCCACACCAGCAAATACAGCAAATACCACCCCTTGTATCTTATCAGGCCACAATGAATTAAAGCTCGACTTCAACAATAATAAAAACTGGAGAAAGCCTTAAAACGAATAGGTGTGTCCAAGGTGGAATTGGATGCTTGAATCTCACTCAGTAGGGGAAATAAAATAGACACAGGAGGTAGATAGAGGGAAAGAACCTTGTGAGAAAAGTGGTGTGGAGGGGAGCTGGGTGGGGAGAGGGCTTGGAGAGAGAAATGAATATGACATGTGTGGAGGGGAGTCATCTCTGTGGCAAGCAGGAAACTTGGGAAGGGGAGGCTTCTGGGAATCTATAGGGGTGACTCTAGCTGAGACTCCTAGCAGCTCAGGATATGGAGACTGAAGTGGTCACCTCCTATCAGGTAGGACTTCCAGTGAAGCAAGGGTGACCCATCCACAAAATCTTCAACTCCAAATTTGTCCTGACTACAAGATTGCAGGCACAAAGATGGAACAGAGACTGAAAGAATGGTCCATTAATCACTGGCTCAATTTGAGACCCACCCCATGGGAGAGAGCCAGCCCTTGACACTTTTAATGATACTCTTCTCTGCTTGCAGACAGGAGCCTAGCATAACTGTCTCCTGAGAGGCTCTATCTAGCAGTTGATGAAAACAGAAGCAAAGACCAAACAACCAAACATTATGTACATTCTAGGAAATCTTGTGGTAGAGAAGTGGGAGGGAGTCAATGACCACAAGAAGACCTAAAGAGTCAACTCTCCTGGGCCCATGGGGACTCACAGAGACTGAACCACCAACCAGAGAGAATTTATGTGCTGGACCTGCACTTTCCAATATTTGTAGCAGATGTGTAGCTTGGCTTTCATGTGGGTGCCCTAACAGGTGTTACAGGGACTGTTTCCGACTCTCTTGCCTGCCATTGGATCCCCTTCTCTTAACTGGGTTGCCTTGTCTGGTCTCAGTCAGAGAGGATGTGCCTAGTCCTGCAGTGACTTGATGTGCCAGGGTGGGTTGGTACCTAGCTTCCAAGGCTTCCCCTCCCCCAGCTTCTCAGAGGAGAAATCAAGGAGGGGAGGGGGGAGGGACTTTGTGTGAGGGAGACTGGGATAAGGACACTTTGATCAGGATATAAAGTGAATAATACATAAATAAATAAGTTAAATATGGTATTTTTCTCCTTTGTGGATCTTAGATACTGTCACAGATACATAACTTATGTATGTGTATGACATGAAACAAGAAAATGTAAGGAATAAAGAGGAATAGCAAAGGGGAGGAAGGATATGTGAGGTACAGGGATATTTGGTGTGATATGCTTAACATGCAATATGTACTTGAAAGAAATGATCTTTACACAATAGAGTGTCATATACAATGATTATAATATAGTGAATGAAAATGTATATCTATCTATCTATCTATCGATCGATCGATCTATCTATCTATGCAGAGATAGATAGTACTGGCTTGTTTTGTATCTCAACTCCCTCCATGGCCTCTGCATCAGCTTTTGCTTTCTGATCTGCTTGAGTTCCAGTCCTGACTTCCTTTGGTGATGATCAGCTATGTGGAAGTGTAAGCTTAATAAACCCTGTCCTGTCCAACTTGCTCTTTGGTCATGATGTTTGTGCAGGAATAGATCCCCTGACTAAGACATATTGGTACCAGCGTAGTGGGGTATTCCTGTGACAACCTGGCCATGTTTTGGGGAGGAGTGTGGGAGGACTTTGGAACTTTGGGCTAGAAGATCCATTTGGCGCTAAGAGCTCTGTGGGATGCTGTGTAGGGGCTTGGAAAATAATATTGAGAACAGTGCAGAAAATGGAGGCCTGGCTTATGAAACATCAGAGGGAAGATTAAAGACTTTTATCAGGGACATTGCTATTTTGATTGTGAAGATTCTGTGGTTTTGGTTGGCTGGGCCTGAAGAATCAGCTGTGATTAACAAGATACCACAATTACTAAAGTGAAACCTTTATATTACTGGGACTATTGATGCTGGTTAGCTGGAGCTAAGAAATTAGTGGTGGTTAAGTAGTGATTGTTGAGGCGAAATCTTCGTGGAAGTGTTTTCTGAGAGCACAAAGAAGCTGTGTTCCAGAGATAGCCAGGATTGTACCTTGTGCTGCAGCTATACTTTGTAATACATAAGAGTCACCCAGGTGTTACCGGTTTTAAAGGCATGAAGGGGTCATGAAGAGCAGCTGAGGCTCAGCACTGTGAGAGACTGTGGGAGGCCATTGGTAAAGGTACAACCTCAGATGCAGTTGATGGCCCAGGACTGAAGGGGTCATGCAAAGGATTTGAGGCCTTTCATCATGAAAAGAGCCTATGAGAGACTATTTTTAAATCCTAGTTGCAGCAGACAACTCCCATGTAATCCAGTACCATGGAATGATCACCAAGAACAGCAGCACCAGTGGAGTAATGTCAACCTGAGCTTAGAGTGCTATAAAGGGCAGAGCAGAAGATGTGGCCCAAGCTCTTGGAGGAGCCCAGAAGATCATGGGTGGATCCCAGACATTGGACTGTTAGAGTTTTCTTTTGCTTTTGATTGTCACTATGCCCTGATACTTTTCCCTCTTGATGTAAGAAAGTATTTTAGTGGATCCCACAGTTAGATGTTGAAATGTAAAAAAAGACTTTGAATTTCAAAATAGATTGGATATTTTAAAGGGATTGAAATTTTAATATCTAAGAATTTGTAAAAACTGGGACTTTGAAAGTTATTTAAAACTTGAGAATGAATAAGAAAATAAAGGGTTGAGGCTTAATAGTGATGTGTTTATGTGTCAAGTAGACAAGGGGTCAGTTGTACTACCTGATTTTGTGTGTCAACTTGACATAAGCTGGAGTTATCACAGAGAAAGGATCCTCCATTGAGGAAATGCCTCCATGAGATCCAGCTGTAAGGCATTTTCTCAATTAGTGATCAAGGTCATAGGGCCCCTTGTGGGTGGTTCCGCCTTTGGGCTGCTATTCTTGGGTTCTATAAGAGAGCAGGCTGAGCAAGCCAGGGGAAGCAAGCCAGTAAGAAACATCCCTCCATGGCCTCTGCATCAGCCCCTGCTTCCTGACCTGCTTGAGTTCCAGTCCTGACTTCCTTTAGTGATGAACTGCAACGTGGAAGTGTAAGCTGAATAAACCCTTTCCTCCCCAACTTGCTTCTTGGTCATGATGTTTGTGCAAGAATAGAAACCCATATATATATATATATATATATATATATATATATATATATATATATATATATATATGTGTGTGTGTGTGTGTGTGTGTGTGTGTGTGTGTACATATATATGTATACATGTGATATATATATATATATATATATATGTGTGTGTGTGTGTGTGTGTGTGTGAAAGTTTTGACTAGCTTCAGTGAGTCCATTGATTTTAATAGATATTAAGGAATAGTGATTGTTGCTTCCTGTTATTTTTGATGTTATTTTTATGTTTGTGTGGCTTTCTTCTTTTGGGTTTGTTGAAAGATTATTTTCTTGCATTTCTTGTAGTTTCCCTCCTTGCATTGGAGTTTTCTATCTATTATCCTTTGTAGTGCTGGATTTGTGGAAAGATATTGTGTAAATTTGGTTTTGTCATGGAATATCTTGGTTTCTCCATCTATGGTGATTGAGAGTTTTTCTGGGTATAATAGTCTTGGCTGGCATTTGTGTTCTCTTAGGGTCTGTATGAAATCTCAGGATCTTCTAGCTTTCATAGTCTCTGGTGAGAAGTCTGGTGTAATTCTGATAGGTCTGCCTTTATATGATACTCGACCTTTTCCCCTTATTGCTTTTAGTACTCTTTCTTGTTTTGAGCATTTGGTGTTTTAAATATTATTGGACAGGAGGAATTTCTGTTCTGGTCCTGTCTATCTGGAGTTCTATAGGCCTCTTATATGTTTATGGTCATGCAATTTTGGTGAAGATATTTACTGACTCTTAAAGTTGGGAATCTTTGCTCTCCTCTATACCTATTGTCCTTAGGTTTGGTGTTGTTATTTTGTCCTGGACTTCCTGGATGTTGTGGGTTAGGAACTTTTTGCATTTTGTGTTTTCTATGGTATCTTTTGCACCTGAGATTCTCTCATCTATTTCTTGCATGCTGTTGGTGATGCTTGCATCTATGACTCCTGATCTCTTTCCTAGGTTTTCTATCTCCAGATTTGTCTTCCTTTGTGATTTCTTTATTGTTTCTATTTCCATTTTTAGATCCGGGATTGTTTTGTTCAATTCCTTCACCTGTTTGGTTATGTTTTCCTGTAATTCTTTAAGGGATTTTTGTATTTCCTCTTTAAGGGCTTCTACCTGTTTACCTGTGTTCTCCTGTATTTCTTTAAGGGAGTTATTTATGTCCTTCCTACAATCCTCTATCATCATCATGAGATGTGATTTTAAATCAGTGTCTTGCTTTTCCAGGTTGTTGGGGTATCCAGGGCTTGCTGTGGTGGGAGAAATGGGTTCTGATGAAGTCAAGTAGCCTTGGTTTCTGTTGCTTATATTCTTGCCCTTGCCTCTCACAATCTGGTTATCTGTGGTGTCAGCATTTTCTTGGTGTCTCTGTATTGTGGCTTGTCCCTCCTGCAAGCCTGTGTGTTAGTATTCCTGTGAGACCAGTTCTTTCTAGGAGGAATTTGGGCTGGAGATCTGTGCCACAGGGTCAGCTCTGGGGTGCGAACAGAAACTGGAAGGATCTTTTCCCAGGCTCTTCCTTTGTTCCTGTGTCCAGATGGTTGTGGGGAGGTCCCACTTCTGCCAGGAATTTGAGCAGAAGTGTTGGTTTTCCATGTGCTCACATGTGTGGGGGCACTCCTGGGAGACTATCTCTTTCCCTACAGTATTTGGGTATGGAGCACTGTAGCACAGGATCAGCTCTGGGTGCAGATGGAAACTGGAAGGATCATGTCCCAGGCTCCTTTGGTTCCTGTGTCTTGAGGGTGGGTCCCTCAGAGCAGGCATGGTGTTCTTACTTGTACTCCCAGGCTTGTCAGCTCTCTCCTGGCAGTATTTGGGTATCCTTGATTTTCAATCTATACTTCAGAATTATCTTAAGAAAAGCAGCATAATAGTATTGGTTGTAAATCAGTCATGATGATCAATGGGAAACTATTGAAGATGCAGACCTAAGACCATACACCCACGGGAATTCAAAAGTATACATAAGAGAGACAGTATGTTCACAAAATGGAACAGGTTAACCTGTACAGTTGCATGTAGAAGAATGAAAATATATCCATACCTGTCACCTTGCATAAAGCTCAACTCCATATGCATAAATACAAAACAAACAAAAACTTATGTACAACAACAGGTAGGACCATTACAGTAAAGAAAGACCTTACAGAGTGAGGAAAAATTAACCTTTGTACATTTGACAAAGGTTATTCAGAATCTACAAGAATTCAAAAGGTATGCAACAGTAAAACAACTCAATTAAATAATATTGCATGAAACTAAATAGAGAATTCTCAAGAAATGGAATACAAATGGCTGAGAAACATTTTAAAATATTCAATATCCTTACCCACTTACATATTAGTAACATTATATTGACTAAGCAGGTTATATTTAAGAATATATACTTATATGCATTCAATAACAATTAATGGAAACAGTGGCCTTGAATTTGAATGAAAGCAGGGAACAGTCTATGAGATAGTTTAGAGAAAGGAAAGGGAATGGGAGAAATGTTTTAATTATAATCTCATTTTTTTATGAATTAGGGAAAAATACAAAATTAAAAAAAAATAAAAAGAAAAGAAATGTGGTTGAACAAACCTGAAAGAGGAAGAAAGAAAGTAGCACTCCCTGGTTCTTCTTCAGACCTGACATTTGTTTCCTGTCCTGAATTCCTGCCTTGGCATCCCTCTGTGGTAGTCCGTAATCTGTAATACGTAAGAAACACATTTTTACACTCTTCCCAAAACAAAAAAGTTTTATTTGCATTTACCTGGCTAATGCAAGGATGCAGTGTGTGAGGATGCCTCAGGAAGCTAAAAATCCATCTGCTGCATGATCTTGGCCATATAATGAAAGGACTTTGTGCTGTAGGATATTTGATCACACAGTGAACCCCCGGATTATGTTATTTACTGACAACACCCCACATGTTTTTAGTTGTGGTGTGGCTCAGTCTTAGCACATACCTTTAATCCATCTGGTTGGTATACAGGCACAGCCTTAGTACACACCTTTAATCCCAAACAATGAAGATAAAGTTAGTTTGTAGAAAGAAGCAGCCATGTTTGAAAGCACTTCTAATTGAGTGGCAAAGTTACAAATCAGAGAAGGCTTTGACAGAATAGAATATACCCAACTCTCAAGAGAATAGAGCAGAAAGCGAAGCAGAGAAAGGAAGGAGGCAGTTTTACAAGGACAATTGTACAGAGACAGATTGCACAGAGAGTACAAGCTAGACACAGGTGAAGACAGAATGAGCCAGAGAATAAGAATGAACCAGAAGATTAGAGCAGATGGCCAGAAGATTAGAGCAGATGGCCAGTGTTAATTTGAGACCAACCAGAGCAATTTATGTAGAAGCTTAGAGTAGCCAGAGTGAATCAGTCAGCTTGTAGAGGAGTTTGAGCCAGAAGAGCTTAATTGAGCCATTCAGCCAGAGCTCAGCATGAAAAAGAGAAGGTGAGCTTATTCAGCAGTAAATCTAAGAGGCTGGAAACATTGTAGGCCTACATAAGTTTTAATGGAGGTTTGAAGCTTCCAGCACTAGGCCTAGGGTAGTAGACTGAGGCAGTAAACTGTTGAGATGTCAATTACTTCAGGAGATTAAAAATACTTTTATAACTCTATATCTTACTATGAAGACAACTGTTTATCCATGTTCATTCCAGCTGTATTCACAACAAGCAATAGAAAGAGCTTTGATCCATTTGGAGTTGAGCTTAGTACGAGGAGAAAAGGATGGATCAATTCTCAGTCTTCTGCATGCTGACCTCCAGTTGAACCAGCACCATTTGTTGAAAAGGCTATCTTTTTTCCATTGGATGTTTTCAGCCTCTTTGTCCAGGATCAAGTGGCCATAGGTGTGTGGGTTCATTCTGGATCTTCAATCCTGTTCCATTGATCCTCCTGCCTATCACTGTACCAATACCATGCAGTTTTTAACACTATTGCTCAGTAATATTGCTTGAGGTCAGGGATACTGATTCCCCCAGAATTTCTTTTGTTGTTGCGAATAGTTTTAGCTATCCTGGGTTTTTTGTTATTCCAGATGAATTTTATTTACATTTCAAATGATTTCCCCTTTTCTGGTTCCCCACTCCCCGAAAGTTACATAAGCCCCCTTCCCTCCCTCTGTTCTCCCACCCATCCCTTCCCACTTCCCTGTTCTGGTTTTGTCTTATCCTACTACACTGGGTCTTTCCAGAACTAGGGGCCACTCCTCTGTTCTTCTTGTACCTCATTTGAAGTGTGGATTATGTTTTGCATATTCCAGTTTTCCAAGCTAATATCCACTTATTAGTGAGTGCATACCATGATTGATCTTTTGAGACTGGGTTACCTTACTTTGTATGATGTTCTACAGCTCCATCCATTTGCCTAAGAATTTCATGAATTCATTGTTTCTAATGGCTGAATAGTACTCCATTGTGTAGATATACCACATTTTTTGCATCCATTCTTCTGTTGAGGGATACCTGGGTTCTTTCCAGCTTCTGACTATTATAAATAGAGCTGATATGAACATAGTGGAACATGTATCCTTATTGCATGCTGGGGAATCCTCTGGGTATATATCCAGGAGTGGTATAGTAGGATCTTTCAGAAGTGACCTGCCCAGTTTTCTGAGGGACTGCCAGACTGATTTCCAGAGTGGTTTTACTAATTTGCATCCCCACCAGCAGTGGAGGAGTGTTCCTCTTTCTCCACATCCTTGCCAACATCTGCTGTCTCCTGAGTTTTTAATCTTAGCCATTCTGACTGGTGTAAGGTAAAATCTCAGGGTTGTTTTGATTTGCATTTCCCTGATGACTAGTGAAGTTGAGCATTTTTTAAGATGTTTCTCCGCCATCCGAAGTTCTTCAGGTGAGAATTCTTTGTTTGCCTCTGTACCCCATTTTTAATAGGGTTATTTGGTTTTCTGGGGTCTAACTTCTTGAGTTCTTTGTATATATTGGATATTAGCCCGCTATCTGATGTAGGGTTGGTGAAGATCTTTTCCCAATTTGTTGGTTGCAGATTTGTCCTTTTGATGGTGTCCTTTGCTTTACAGAAACTTTGTAATTTTATGAGGTCCCATTTGTCAATTCTTGATCTTAGAGCATATGCTATTGGTGTTCTGTTCAGGAACTTTCCCCCTGTACCAATGTCCTCAAGGGTCTTCTCCAGTTTCTTTTCTATTAGCTTCAGAGTGTCTGGCTTTGTATGGAGGTCCTTGATCCATTTGGAGTTGAGCTTATGGATCAATTTGCATTCTTCTGCATGCTGACCTCCAGTTGAACCAGCACCATTTGTTGAAAAGGCTATCTTTTTTCCATTGGATGTTTTCAGCCTCTTTGTTGAGGATCAAGTGGCCATAGGTGTGTGGGTTCATTTCTGGATCTTCAATCCTGTTCCATTGATCTGCCTGCCTGTCACTGTACCAATACCATGCAGTTTTTAACACTATTGCTCTGTAGTTTTGCTTGAGGTCAGGG
The DNA here is from genome assembly GCF_947179515.1 of Apodemus sylvaticus. NCBI lineage: Eukaryota > Metazoa > Chordata > Mammalia > Rodentia > Muridae > Apodemus > Apodemus sylvaticus. Next base: position 144,651,194 of record NC_067495.1, on the reverse strand, counting down.
ATACTGATTCCCCCAGAATTTCTTTTGTTGTTGAGAATAGTTTTAGCTATCCTGGGTTTTTTGTTATTCCAGATGAATTTGAGAATTGCTCTTTCTAACTCTATGAAGAATTGAGTTGGGATTTTGATGGGTATTGCGTTGAATCTGTATATTGCTTTTGGCAAAATGGCCATTTTAACTATATTAATCCTGCCGATCAATGAGCATGGGAGGTTTTTCCATTTTTTGAGATCTTCCTCTATTTCCTTCTTCAGAATCTTGAAGTTCTTGTCATATAGATCTTTCACATGTTTGGTAAGAGTCACCCCAAGGTACTTTATACTGTTTGTGGCTATTGTGAAGGGTGTCATTTCCCTAACTTCTTTCTCAGCCTGCTTATCCTTTGAGTATAGGAAGGCCACTGATTTGCTTGAGTTGATTTTATAACCTGCCACTTTGCTGAAGTTGTTTATCAGCTGTAGGAGTTCTCTAGTGGAGTTTTTTGGGTCACTTAGGTAGACTATCATATCGTCTGCAAATAATGATAGTTTGACTTCTTCCTTTCCAATTGTATCCCTTCAACCTCCTTATGTTGTCTAATTGCACGAGCTAGTACCTCAAGTACAATATTGAAAAGATAAGGAGAAAGTGGGCAGCCCTGTCTAGTCCCTGATTTTAGTGGGATTGCTTCAAGTTTCTCTCCATTTAGTTTGATGTTGGCTACCGGTTTGCTGTATATTGCTTTAAAGATGTTTAGGTATGGGCCTTGAATTCCTATTCTTTCCAAGACTTTTAGCATGAAAGAATGCTGAATTTTATCAAATGCTTTTTCAGCATCCAATGAAATGACCATGTGGTTTTTTTCTTTGAGTTTGTTTATGTAGTGGATTACATTGATGGATTTCTGTATATTGAACCAACCCCGCATCCCTGGGATAAAGCCTACTTGATTATGGTGGATGATTGTTTTGATGTGTTCTTGGATTCGTGTGGCAAAAAATGTGGTACATCTACACTATGGAGTACTATTCAGCCATTAGAAACAATGAATTCATGAAATTCTTAGGCAAATGGATGGAGCTGTAGAACATCATACAAAGTGAGGTAACCCAGTCTCAAAAGATCAATCATGGTATGCACTCACTAATAAGTGGATATTAGCTTGGAAAACTGGAATATGCAAAACATAATCCACACTTCAAATGAGGTACAAGAAGAACAGAGGAGTGGCCCCTAGTTCTGGAAAGACCCAGTGTAGTAGGATAAGACAAAACCAGAACAGGGAAGTGGGAAGGGATGGGTGAGAGAACAGAGGGAGGGAAGGGGGCTTATGTGACTTTCGGGGAGTGGGGAACCAGAGAAAGGGAAATGATTTGAAATGTAAATAAAAAATATGTCGAATAACATTTAAAAAAAATAGAAAGAGCCTAGATATAAACCAACCAATAAACTGATCATTAGATAATAAATCTCTGGTCTATCTACAATAAGGAATATTTAGCTATTAAGAAAAATAGATTTATGAAATTTGCAAGCAAAATAGATGGAACTGAGGACAATCATTCTGAGTAGGGTAACACAGCCAGACCCAGAAATATTAAGTTTTTGTATTTTCTTTCATTTGTGGATGTTGGTTTTGAATCTTCAGTGATATATATCTATTGTTTGGAATACAAATACAGGTTAGAAAAACTAATCAGAGTCTATCAGGAAGTTCCCTTTTAAGGGACAGTAGAGAGAAAACTGTGGTATAAAGGGTTGCAGGGGATTAGTTAATTAGGGAAGAAATGAATTTGGGTACTGGATAGGTGGGCAGGGGAGAAAAGGAAATATTTGGAGGAATAACTAATGATCTTATTATATTTGTGTAAGTTCATTACCTTGTAGCTCTCCCTCCTTTTACTTCTGAGCACTTACCTTGGCTTGTTACCCCTTCAGTTAAAGATCACCAGACTCTACAATATTCTCAGAGTAATTGAATTTTCTTTCTGAGTTAGGAACATAGGAATATACCAAATGCAACACGTCAAAATGTGAAGGCAAGAAGAGGGACACCATCTGTCATAATATTTTTCTAGTTAATTTTAAGCAAGCAAAAGATTTAAAGTATTCTTTATCAGTCCTTGCATTTTTCAAGAGGAAATCCATTAAAGCAATAGCTGTGTTTTGTCATACCCGTGTCTGTCTCCCTAACTCATCAGCATTAAATGAGGCTATGAATCATCTAGGAATTAAGTCTGTTTGGGAAAAGAAGGATATTTGAAAAGTATTTATTTTTTTGCTGACTGTTTTACTTTCCTATTAATATTGTACCAAGTAACCAAACTTAATAAATAACACATATTTATGACAGTTCAAATGAGTCTTATTAGGTGTCTGTAGTGGTGCTATCTTTTGTAGAGCAACGATCCTCTACCAGGCTTGTCAAATCTGTGGCATGTGCACTGCGTGAATACTAGAATAGCTATGAATGATACCTAAGACATTTGTGATGGTCTGAAACAATATCATACTGTAGTTTCAGAAAGTAGAATTCTCCTGTGACTCTATTACCTGTAATGGATTAAGAGAAACACCTTGCTGTCTTTAGCTTCTAAAAACCTTGGGAGTTGTTTGGCTTGTTTGTACTCCCTTCTGCCTTCCTCCATCTTAAAAGTCAGTAATACTCCATCTTTGAAAGAAAGGGTATTGCTCAAATACACAATGAATGGTGTGTAAATTCAGAAAATAAATGGTTAGCTTAAAATCTCTTGCAGTGTTAAGCTCTTACAATTGTTTAACTCAGAACTGTTATATTTCATAGGACTTTTCTCAAAGTCAATGAGCAGTTTTCCAATTATTTCTAACAATGAACACTCTCCACCATCATGTTTGCTCATTTTAATAAAACAGGACTTTTTTGTGGTTAAGTCAAACGTGATTAAAAGTAGGAAATTTATTTTCCTTATTATAAAACTAACACATGTGATTTTTTTTACTTTAGTTTGTTTATGTAGTGGATTACATTGACGGATTTCTGTATATTGAACCTTCCCTGCCTCCCTGGGATGCAGTCTACCTGATCGTGGTGAATTATAGCTCTGATGCATTCTTGGATTTGGTTGGCCAGGATTTTGTTCAGTATTTTTGCATCGATGTTCATGGAAAAGTTTAAGACTATTAGTATTAACTCTTCTTTGAAGATCTGATGGAATTTCCCACTAAACTCATCTGGTCCTGGGCTTTTTTTGGAAGGGAGAGTATTAATGACTGCTTCTATTTCCTCAGGGCTTATGGGACTATTTAGATGGTTTATCTGATCCTGTTTTAAGATGGGCACCTGGTATGTATCTAGAAAGTTATCCATTTCATGCCCCACTATGTTCATAGCAGCCTTATTTATAATAGCCAGATGCTGGAAAGAACCCAGATGTCCTTCAACAGAGGAATGGATACAGAAACTGTTGTATATATACACAATGGAATATTATTCAGCTATTAAAAACAATGAATTCTTGAAATTCTTAGGCAAATGGATGGAACTAGAAAGTGCTATCCTGAGCGAGGTAACCTAGTCACAAAAAAACGCACATGGTGCACTCACTAATAAGCGGATGCTAGTCCAAAAGCTCAAAATAAACAATTAACAATTTACCCAGCACAAGAAGCTCAAGAAGAAGGAGGACTTAAGTGAGGGTGTTATGATTCTTCTGAGAAAGGGAACATAATACTCACAGGAGCAATAAGGGAGGCAATGTGTGGAGCAGAGTCTGAAGTAAAGGCCACCCAGTGAGTGCCCTACCTGGGGATTCATCCTATAAACAGTCACCAAACCCTGACACTACCAAAGCATGTACCAAAAGGAGCATGCCATGGCTGTCTCCAGAGGGGCCCTGCCAAAACCTTACAAATACAGACCAGAAACTAGCAACCAACTATTGGACTGGGCTTGCGGTCCCCAACAGAGGATCTGGAGGGTGGTCCGGAGGAGCTGAAGGGGTTTATAGTCCCATGGGAAGAACAATGACTTCAGACACCCAGACATCCCAAGACTCCCAGGGACTGAACCATCAACCAAGGGGTATACATGGTTCCAGCCAAAAATATGGCAGAGGAATGCCTTGTTGGGCATCATTAGGATTTCTATTAAGGTGTAGAAAATAAAAGTAATACATTTATTTATGATTGTAATTATATAGTACATATTTCCTATATGATTTGTAGATGCAAGAAAATTCAGAAATAGTATGATACCAATTTGCCAAGAATGTCTTCTTGAGAGGACTGAGTCAGTCAGCCAGAGCCAGGCTAACTCTATGACAGGCTGGAAACTGGAAATTTGGGAAACTAGGCCTAAGTTTTTGTTTCCCAGAACTGGAAAAGTCAGAAATAAGTCAATTCCAGGAAAAACCTGCCCTCAAGTCAACCAGTCTGGAAGCTACCCCAGTACCTAACCTGAGCCTATCTCACAGGCAAGTAGAGTCAATTAGCAAAAGTCCTCAAAATTCCCCAGAGTCTTAACCAATTACAAAGACACCTATACACCTGGGAAAATAACCAACCAATCAAGTAAAGAAAGGTAAAAGTCACCCACTCCGACCCTAATGAGCTTTAAATTGACTCTGCAATGTCTACATGTCTGTCTTCCATGACAAGTTATGGTAGACCTCTCCATGCATATTCTCTGTAGAATAAACACTCTTTGCTGCTGCATACTATTTGAGTATGAGGTATTGTTCTTCACAAATCATGGGCCCTTACCTTCTAATGGAAGCAGAAATCAAAGAAAAAGGGAAATCATGTAACTCCTAGACTAGGCCTCTCTTATTATATTTTTAAAACTTTTTAGAAGATTTGATATATGTAGACAATGTATCCTGATCATATTTACCTACCACTAACTCCTACAACTCTCCCCAGGATCCTATCATATCACCCTCACAACTTCACTGTTCTCCTTATTTATCTGTCTGTCTGTTTGCCTACTGAATATTAGTGTTGCCCATATGGACATGCATGTGGGGGATCCACTTGGGCACAGAGAGCCTACAAGCAGCCATAGTTCTAAGAGAAAGGTAACTCTTCCTCCTCCAGCAGCCATCAGCTAGCATAGGGCCTTGGGAAATTCTCCCTGTCCATGCTGACTTTTAACTAGCTTGTACAAGTCTTATGCAGGTAAACAGCCATGTCATGTTCAAAGAACATCCATTCACAGCAGTCATTTTTTCCACTGGCTCTTACATTCTTTTTTTTTTTATTCGATATATTTTTATTTACATTTCAAATGATTTCCCCTTTTCTGGTCCCCCACTCCCCGAAAGTCCCCTAAGCCCCCTTCACTCCCCTTGTTCTCCCATCCACCCCTTCCCACTTCCTTGTTCTGGTATTGCCCTATACTGCTACACTGAGTCTTTCCAGAGTAAGGGGCCAATCCTCTGTTTTTCTTGTACCTCTTTTGATGTGTGGATTATGTGTTGGGTATTCCAGTTTTCTAGGCTAATATCCACTTATTAGTGAGTGCATACCATGATTGATCTTTTGAGACTGGGTTACCTCACTTAGTATAATGTTCTCCAGCTCCATCCATTTGCCTAAGAATTTCATGAATTCATTGTTTCTAATGGCTGAATAGTACTCCATTGTGTAGATGCACCACAGTTTTTGCATCCATTCTTCTGTTGAGGGATACCTGGGTTCTTTCCAGCTTCTGGCTATTATAAATAGGGCTGCTATGAACATAGTGGAGCATATATCCTTAATACATGCTGGGGAATCCTCTGGGTATATGCCCAGGAGTGGTATAGCAGGATCTTCTGGAAGTGAGGTGCCCAGTTTTCTGAGGAACCACCAGACTGATTTCCAGAGTGGTTGGACCAATTTGCAACCCCACCAGCAGTGGAGGAATGATCCTCTTTCTCCACATCCTCACCAACACCTGCTGTCTCCTGAATTTTTAATCTTAGCCATTCTGACTGGTGTAAGGTGAAATCTTAGGGTTGTTTTGATTTGCATTTCCCTAATGACTAATGAAGCTGAGCATTTTTTAAGATGCTTCTCAGCTATCTGAAGTTCTTCAGGTGAAAATTCTTTGTTTAACTCTGTACCCCATTTTTAACAGGGTAATTTGGTTTTCTGCTTGAGTTCTTTGTATATATTGGATATTAGCCCCCTATCTGATGTAGGGTTGGTGAAGATCTTTTCCTAATTTGTTGGTTGCTGATTTGTCCTCTTGATGGTGTCCTTTGCCTTACAGAAACTCTGTAATTTTATGAGGTCTCATTTGTCAATTCTTGATCTTAGAGCATACGCTATTGGTGTTCTGTTCAGAAACTTTCTCCCTGTACCGATGTCCTCAAGGGTCTTCCCCAGTTTCTTTTCTATTAGCTTCAGACTATCTGGCTTTATGTGTAGGTCCTTGATCCATTTGGAGTTGAGCTTAGTACAAGGAAACAAGGATGGATCAATTCGCATTCTTCTGCATGCTGACCTCCAGTTGAACCAGCACCATTTGTTGAAAAGGCTATCTTTTTTCCATTGGATGTTTTCAGCCCCTTTGTTGAGGATCAAGTGGCCATAGGTGTGTGGGTTCATTTCTGGATCTTACATTCTTAACAAGTCTTATTATGATCTTCCCTGAGGCTTGAGAGTGGTGTTGCTATAGATGTTCCATTTATGACCTTGTGAATCCTCACAGTCATTTTCTCGGCTTTTTAATGGTAATGTGTCTTTGATTAACTACTATCAACTGCAATAAGAAGCTCCCTTACCTAAGGTAAAGAGCAGCCCAAACATATAGGAAAAAAAACTATAAATATTTAGAAGAATATTTGACAGCATAATCACTTAGAAAAACAAAATTGGTTTTTCCTTAGGGCCTATGACTTTCGTAGATACTGTTTTTAAACATGTTACAGCACTAGGCATGAATTTCATCTAGCAGAGCAACCTCAAAATGCTATTGCACTAGGCTCAGATCAATAGTAAAATTGCATTGGTTTTTTTTTATTATTTGATATAATTTATTTACATTTCAAATGATTTCCCTTTTCTAGCCCCCCCACTCCCCGAAAGTCCCGTAAGCCCCCTTCTCTTCCCCTGTCCTCCCACCCACCCCTTCCCAATTCCCCGTTCTGGTTTTGCCGAATACTGTTGCACTGAGTCTTTCCAGAACCAGGGGCCACTCCTCCTTTCTTCTTGTACCTCATTTGATGTGTGGATTATGTTTTGGGTATTCCAGGTTTCTAGGTTAATATCCACTTATTAATGAGTGCATACCATGATTCACCTTTTGAGTCTGGGTTACCTCACTTAGTATGATATTCTCTAGCTCCATCCATTTGCCTAAGAATTTCATGAATTCATTGTTTCTAATGGCTGAATAGTACTCCATTGTGTAGATATACCACATTTTTGCATCCACTCTTCTGTTGAGGGATACCTGGGTTCTTTCCAGCATCTGGCAATTATAAATAGGGCTGCTATGAACATAGTAGAGCATGTATCCTTATTACATGGTGGGGAGTCTTCTGGGTATATGCCCAGGAGTGGTATAGCAGGATCTTCTGGAAGTGAGGTGCCCAGTTTTCAGAGGAACCGCCAGACTGCTTTCCAGAGTGGTTGTACAAATTTGCAACCCCACCAGCAGTGGAGGAGTGTTCCTCTTTCTCCACACCCTCTCCAACACCTGCTGTCTCCTGAATTTTTAATCTTAGCCATTCTGACTGGTGTAAGATGAAATCTTAGGGTTGTTTAGATTTGCATTTCCCTAATGACTAATGAAGTTGAGCATTTTTTTGTCTTTTTTTTTATTCGATATAATTTATTTACATTTCAAATGATTTCCCCTTTTCTAGCCCCCCCCCCACTCCCCGATAGTCCCGTAAGCCCCCTTCTCTTTTTAAGATGCTTCTCGGCCATCCGAAGTTCTTCAGGTGAGAATTCTTTGTTTAACTCTGTACCCCATTTTTTAATAGGGTTGTTTGGTTTTCTGGAGTCTAACTTCTTGAGTTCTTTATATATATTGGATATTAGCCCTCTATCTGATGTAGGATTGGTGAAGATCTTTTCCCAATTTGTTGGTTGCCGATTTGTCCTCTTGATGGTGTCCTTTGCCTTACAGAAACTTTGTAATTTTATGAGGTCCCATTTGTCAATTCTTGATCTTAGAGCATACGCTATTGGTGTTCTGTTCAGAAACTTTCTCCCTGTACCTATGTCCTCAAGGGTCTTCCCCAGTTTCTTTTCTGTTAGCTTCAGAGTGTCTGGCTTTATGTGGAGGTCCTTGATCCATTTGGATTTGAGCTTAGTACATGGAGACAAGGATGGATCAATTCCCATTCTTCTGCATGCTGACCTCCTGTTGGACCAGCACCATTTGTTGAAAAGGCTATCTTTTTTCCATTGGATGTTTTCAGCCTCTTTGTCGAGGATCAAGTGGCCATAGGTGTGTGGGTTCATTTCTGGATCTTCAATCCTGTTCCATTGATCCTCCTGCCTGTCACTGTACCAATACCAGCAGTTTTTAACACTATTGCTCTGTAGTATTGCTTGAGGTCAGGGATACTGATTCCCCCAGATTTTCTTTTGTTGCTGAGAATAGTTTTAGCTATCCTGGGTTTTTTGTTGTTCCAGATGAATTTGATAATTGCTCTTTCTAACTCTGTGAAGAATTGAGTTGGGATTTTGATGGGTATTGCATTGAATCTGTATAGTGCTTTAGGAAAAATGGCCATTTTAACTATATTGATTCTACCGATCCATGAGCATGGGAGGTTTTCCCATTTTTTGAGGTCTTCTTCCATTTCCTTCTTCAGAGTCTTGAAGTTCTTGTCATACAGATCTTTCACATGTTTGGTAAGAGTCACCCCAAGATACTTTATACTGTTTGTGGCTATTGTGAAGGGGGTCATTTCCCTAATTTCTTTCTCAGCCTGCTTATCCTTGGAATATAGGAAGGCCACTGATTTGCTTGAGTTGATTTTATAACCTGCCACTTTGCTGAAGTTGTTTATCAGCTGTAGGAGCTCTCTAGTGGAGTTCTTTGGGTCACTTTGGTAGACGATCATGTCGTCTGCAAATAATGATAGTTTGACTTCTTCCTTTCCAATTTGTATCCCTTTGACCTCCTTATGTTGTCGAATTGCCCGAGCTAGTACCTCAAGTACAATATTGAAAAGATAAGGAGAAAGGGGGCAGCCTTGTCTGGTCCCTGATTTCAGTGGGATTGCTTCAAGTTTCTCTCCATTTAGTTTGATGCTGGCTACCGGTTTGCTGTATATTGCTTTTACTATGTTTAGGTATGGGCCTTGAATTCCTGTTCTCTCCAAGACTTTAAGCATGAAAGGATGCTGAATTTTGTCAAATGCTTTTTCAGCATCCAATGAAATGACCATGTGGTTTTGTTCTTTGAGTTTGTTTATGTAGTGGATTGTATTGATGGATTTCCGTATATTGAACCAACCCTGCATTCCCGGGATAAAGCCTACTTGATCATGGTGGATGATCGTTTTGATGTGTTCTTGGATTCGGTTGGCAAGAATTTTATTGAGTATTTTTGCATCGATGTTCATAAGGGAAATTGGTCTGAAGTTCTCTTTCTTTGTTGGATCTTTGTGTGGCTTTGGTATCAGCGTAATTGTGGCTTCGTAGAAGGAATTGGGTAGTGTTCCTTCTGTTTCTATTTTGTGGAATAGTTTGAAGAGTATTGGTGTTAACTCTTCTTTGAAGGTCTGGTAGAATTCTGCACTGAAGCCATCTGGTCCTGTGCTTTTTTTGGTTGGAAGACTTTCTATGACTCCTTCTATTTCTTTAGGCATTATGGGACTGTTTAGATGGTCTAGTTGGTCCTGATTTAATTTTGGTATTTGGTATCTGTCAAGGAAATTGTCCATTTCCTCCAGATTCTCCAGTTGTGTTGAGTACAGGCTCTTGTAGTAGGATCCGATGATTTTTTGGATTTCCTCAGTTTCCGTTGTTATATCTCCCTTTTCATTTCTAAGTTTGTTAATTTGGATACTTTCTCTGTGCCCTTTGGTCAGTCTGGCTAAGGGTTTATCTATCTTGTTGATTTTCTCAAAGAACCAGCTCCTGGTTTTGTTGATCTTTTGTATGGTTCTCTTTGTTTCTACTTGATTGATTTCGGCCCTGAGTTTGATGATTTCCTGCCTTCTACTCCTCCTGGGCAAAATAGCTTCTTTTTGTTCTAGGGCTTTCAGGTGTGTCATTAAGTTGGTAATGTATGCTCTCTCCATTTTCTTTTTGGAGGCACTCAGGGCTATAAGTTTTCCTCTTAGCACTGCTTTCATTGTGTCCCATAGATTTGGGTATGTTGTGTTTTCCTTTTCATTGTGTTCTAAAAAGTCTTTAATTTCTTTCTTTATTTCTTCCTTGACCAAGGTATCATTGAGTAGAGTATTGTTCAGTTTCCATGTGTATGTGGGTTTTCTGTTGTTTCTGTTGCTATTGAAGACCACTTTTACTCCATAGTGATCAGATAGGAAGCATGGGATTAGTTCTATCTTCTTATATTTGTTGAGGTCTGTCTTGTGACCAATTATATGGTCGATTTTGGAGAAGGTACCATGAGGTGCTGAGAAAAAGGTATATTCTTTTGTTTTAGGATAGAATGTTCTATATATGTCTGTTAAATCTAATTGGTCCAAAGCTTCAATTAGTTTCATTGTGTCCCTGTTTAGTTTTTGTTTTCCTGATCGGTCCATTGAGGAAAGTGCAGTGTTGAAGTCACCCACAATTATTGTGTTAGGTGCAATGTGTGCTTTTAGTTTTAATAAAGTTTCTTTTACGAAAGAGGGTGCCCTTGCATTTGGGGCATAGATGTTCAGGATTGACAGTTCTTCTTTTTGTATTTTTCCTTTGACCAGCAAGAAGTGTCCCTCAGAGTCTCTTTTGATGACTTTGGGTTGAAAGTCAATTTTATCTGATATTAAAATGGCTACTCCAGCTTGTATCCTGAGACCATTTGCTTGTAAAATTGTCTTCCAGCCTTTTACTCTAAGGTAGTGTTTGTCTTTGACCCTGAGGTGTGTTTCCTGTAAGCAGCAAAATGTAGGGTCCTGTTTACGTATCCAGTCAGTTAGTCTGTGTCTTTTTATTGGGGCATTAAGTCCATTGATGTTAAGAGATATTAAGGAATAGTGATTGTTACTTCCTATCATTTTTGACGTTATTTTTTAAATTTGAATGCTTAACTTCTTTTGGGTTTGATGAAAGGTTACTATCTTGCTTTTTGCAGGGTGAAGTTTCCCTCCTTGTATTGGTGTTGTTCTCCTATTATCCTTTTTAGGGCTGGGTTTGTGGATAGATATTGGGTAAACTTGGTTTTGTCATGAAATATCTTAGTTTCTCCATCTATGGTGATTGAGAGTTTTGCTGGATATAGTAGTTTTGGTTGGCATTTGTGTTCTCTTAGAGTCTGCATGAGATCTGCCCAGGACCTTCTAGCCTTCATAGTCTCAGGTGAAAAGTCTGCTGTGATTCTGATAGGTCTTCCTTTATATGTTACTTGGCCTTTTTCTCTTACTGCCTTTAGTATTCTTTCTTTGCTTAGAACATTTGGTGTTTTGATTATTATGTGACGGGAAGTATTTCTGTTCTGGTCTAGTCTGTTTGGAGTTCTGTAGGCTTCTTGTATATTCATGGGCATCTCTCTCTTTAGGTTAGGGAAGTTTTCTTCCATAATTTTATTGAAGATATTTTCTGGCCCTTTAAGTTGTAAATCTTCACTCTCATCTATGCCTATAATCCTTAGTTTTGGTCTTCTCATTGTGTCCTGTATTTACTGGATATTTTGGGTTACAAGCTTTTTGCATTTTGCATTTTCTTTAACTGTTGAGTCCATGGTTTCTATGGAATCTTCAGCATCTGAGATTCTTTCTTCTATCTCTTGTATTCTGTTGTTGATATTTGCATCTCTGTCCCCTGATTTCTTCCCAAGGCTTTCTATCTCCAAAGTTGTCTCCCTTTGAGTTTTCTTAGTTGTTTCTACTTCTGATTTTAGATCCTGGATGGTTTTGCTTAGCTCCTTCACTTGCTTGTTTGTGCTTTCCTGTAATTCTTTAAGAGATTTTTGTGTTTCCTCTTTCATGACCTCAGCCTGTTGACCAAAGTTCTCCTGTATTTCTTTAGGAGATTTTTGTGTTTCGTCTTTCATGACCTCAGCCTGTTGACCAAAGTTCTCCTGTATTTCTTTAAGTGTTTTTTGCATTTCCTCCTTGTTGGCTTTTGTATTCTCCTGGATTTCTTTTAATGATTTTTGTGTTTCCCTTGCAAGGGCTTCTAACTTTTGGTCCATTTTCTCCTGAATTTCTTTAAGTATGTCCTTCATGTGTTCCTGTACCAGCATCATGACCAGTGATTTTAAATCCAAATCTTGTTTTACTGGTGTGATGGGGTATCCAGGACATGTTGGTAGAGGAGAATTGGATTCAGATGTTGCCATATTGCCTTGATTTCTGTTAGTGACCTTCCTGCGTTTGCCTTTTGCCATCTAGTTCTCACTGGTGTTAGTTTGTCTTGTCAGTGCTGGACTCACCAGTGCAAGCTGCCCCTTCCTAGTTGGCCTCTGGTGCACAGCTTACCTCCTGCACTGCTTGTAGATAGGGTGCTGCTGCCCAGGCTGTTCAGATCCCAAAGCAGGCACCTGAAGGCTCCCGCTGGGGCCCGCTGGATTCACTGGAGCACACTGACTTCTCCCAGCTGGCCACCCGGAAGCCCAGCTAGCCTCTTGCAGGACTTGGAGATGTGGTGCTGCCGCCCAGGCTGATCTGGATCCGGAAGCGGAGAGAGTAGAGCTGAGGGCTTCCACCTGAGGCCTTGCCCCAGATTGTGTCTGTGGACCAGATGGAGCCCGTGGGCACCCCCAGGGAGTGCCGACGGTGTAAGCTGCTGTGACCTCCCCTGTGTTCCACTCACTCTGCTGGGCAGCCGATCTGCCAACCGGGCTGGTGCACACAAGGTTAGCCTGGCCGCCCAGTCCCTGAGTCCAGGCAAAAGCCTGGGGGGCCAAGGTCCGAGCAAAGTTCCCCTAGGGCTATGACTGTTAATTGGGTCCGCCAAGTGACTAGGATGGTGGGCGTGCACACCCGCGCTCCCTGAAAGCTCCTGGAGAGTCTGCTGTGCTAACAACCTCCTGGGCAGGTTGACTCTCAGATGGCCCACCAAGCCGCCCAGTTCTTGGGGTCAGTCCTGTGCCTTTTGGGGCCTAGACCCCCGCTTTGTTAGCCTCAGGCTATGCCTGTTACAGGTCTGCCCGCCAGAGCTCTCTGTCATCCTGCAGGCAAAATGGCGGTGCACGCGCAGGTCTGGGCAAAAAACCTCCTGGCTGGGTTGGCACCACATGGCCCCTCCCCACCCCCCCCACCCCCCGACCAGCCCAGGGCCTGGGTGCAGGCCAACGCCCGTCGGGCTCAGACCACCGCGTTGTTGGCCTCGGATTATGTTTGAGTACCTGAGTCTGACCGATCCCTGGAGTCCGGAACCAAGATGGATGCACCTCTCCTGACTGGTGGGAGGCCGAGTTCTGCATTGCTTTTTTTAACTGCAAACAATAATCACAAGTTTTTCAGAGGATAGTGAACGTACACTGAAAAGTTCTAGCAGGTATAGATGAAAAATGTTGCTGTTGCACAATGTAAACAATCTTGTCTGTAGATGGTCTAAATATCATCTGTCACGCAAGCCATTTGTCACTTCTGTAGCTATGCAGAGATCCAGCTAGCTCTATCGCATCTTAGTGCATAAATTTTTTGTTAGAACATTAGCTCTAATGTTTGAGTTACAGATGCTGAAGACTCTCTCTGATGCTCATTTGCATATAATTAGGCCACATCTTCACATGTAGTACTGGTTATAATAAAACAACTTTCATAGCTGTATATCATATATTTTCACTGTGTTCCTGTACCCTCTACCTCATTTTTCTCATCTCTTTCCACATGTTAATTTCTTTCACTTCTCTAGACAGTTTTATTTCTACTTTCATATGATTTTCCCTATATATAATATTTTATATGAATTCTATATGATATAAAATATATAGGGTCTACAAATGAGAGAAAACAAGTCTAAAGTCTCACTAAACATACTCAATAAGATAATTTCTAACTACAATAATTTTTCCAGAAAATGAAATAATTTTATTTTCTTTATGGCTATATAAAACTCCATTGTATATGCATAGACAGTTTTTTCTGATTCTGTATACCTATGTTGGTTCCACAATTTCCATTTTGTGTATGGTGCTATGATAAAAATGTATGTATATCTGTGATGTGTTGACTTAAATCTCTTTGGGTGAATACTCAGTACAACTGAGTCATACAGTATTTCTATTTTTCATTTTCTGAGGAATCTCTAGACTTCTTTATAGGAGCTGGGCTAATTTGTAATCCCATTAGTAGTATACATGGATTCCATTTTTTTCCACATTCTCATTAACATTCACTGTCATTTGTTCTCTTAATGAACACCATTCTGAACGGGGTGAGACAGATACTCAGTGTAATCTTGACACACACTTTCCCAATGGCTAGTGCTGTTGAATATTTTATTATAATACATAGGTTTTTGATGAAATTTTAGGATGCAGTTGAGTATCTGTAGGCTATTTGAGGAAAACATGGACATTTGCCTTTCTAATACATCAACTTTTCTCAACCAATTATGTTCCAAGACATGTCCCACAACTAGTTAACAAAGGAAACTCTGAGAAATAACCCTGTTATTTATAGATGAATATAAAATGATGCTGGCTATATGTGAGCTGATTATAATATACATTTAAAACAGCTTATTTTGAACAGCAAGTTAAGGAAACATTAAAGCTTATGCCTAAGTATTTCTACCATCATCTGCTCTATGGCCAGTCTCTTTTGTTCATTATGTTACTGTCCCAAAAGGTAGCAAACAAAAAGTGCACTTCAAAATATAATCTTAGTTAAGGTCATTTTAATTTTGAAGCCAGGCCATATTTAATATTCCCTTCTAAACAAGTTTTGGGTTTTTATATAAATACATCTAAACTATTACTAGAGCAAACATATGCCTCTGTTTATGGTTTTGATACTAATTAATGATTTATTAGGGAGCAACTATTTATGTCATTAAATATACTAAAATGTAGGATTTCTTCAAAATGAAGTTTAAGTTTAATTAAAATGAATATAAATACACATGTAAAACAATATAATCAATAATCCAATAACCCAGGTATTTTTATTAGATAAAATATCTAATGCTTTTATGTTGTATATCCTCATTTTGCCTTTAATCTGTATGTACACACACACACACACACACACACACACACACACACACACATGTATATATGTACATATATAGTCGTCTTAAAAGAGCAGCCGCTCATCATTTGGAACCATCGACTCATCAGGTTGTGGTTGGTCACCACGTAAGCCCTCATTTGTGGGAGATATAGGATATTTGGTCACCACAGAAATGCTTGTCTGTGGGAGATCTAGGATGATTGGTCACCACAGAAGGAAAGAAGATCTAGGATATTTGGTCACCACAGAAACACTTGTCTGTGGGAGATCTAGGATGATTGGTCACCACAGAAGGAAATGCTCGTCTGTGGGAGATCTGGGATGATTGGTCACCACAGAAGGAAATGCTCGTCTGTGGGAGATCTAGGATATTTGGTCAGCACAGAAATAGTTGTCTGTGAGAGATCTGGGATAATTGGTCACCACTGAGCTGCTTGTTTGGGGATAGTTGGTCACCACAGAAACACCTGTCTGTAGGGGATCTGGGGTAATCCAAGTGACATATTATGGGACAGGTATTAGATAAGCATGAGGCTTTTCTTAATGGTCTCAAGGAGGCCCTCAAGATGAGAAGAATAAGGGTTAAAAAAACGAGATCTTCACAAAAGTTTTATTTTTATACAAAATAAAATAAAAAGACTAAAAAACAAAAACAAAAAAACCCCCAAAACTTAAAAAAAAAAAAAAAAAAAAAAAAAAACAGATGCTGGAAAGATTCTTAGCTCAAGTATATTTGTGCTATGCATGCCTGTCACTGTACCAATACCATGCAGTTTTTAACACTATTGTTTAGTAGTATTGCTTGAGGTCAGGGATACTGATTCCCCCAGAAATTCTTTTGTTGTTCAGAATAGTTTTTAGCTATCCTGGGTTTTTTGTTATTCCAGATGAATTTGAGAATTGCTCTTTCTAACTCTATGAAGAATTGAGTTGGGATTTTGATGGGTATTACATTGAATCTGTATATTGCTTTTGGCAAAATGGCCATTTTAACTATATTAATCCTGCCGATCCATGAGCATGGGAGGTTTTTCCATTTTTTGACAGTGATAGGCAAGCAGATCAATGGAACAGGATTGAAGATCCAGAAATGAACCCACACACTTATGGCCACTTGATCCTCGACAAAGGGGCTGAAAACATCCAATGGAAAAAAGATAGCCTTTTCAACAAATGGTGCTGGTTCAACTGGAGGTCAGCATGCAGAAGAATGTGAATTGATCCATCCTTGTCTCCTTGTACTAAGCTCAACTCAAAATAGATCAAGGACCTCCACATAAAACCAGACACACTGAAGCTAATAGAAAAGAAACTGGGGAAGACCCTTGAGGACATTGGTACAGGGGGAAAGTTCCTGAACAGAACACCAATAGCATATGCTCTAAGATCAAGAATTGACAAATGGGACCTCATAAAATTACAAAGTTTCTGTAAAGCAAAGGACACCATCAAAAGGACAAACAGGCAACCAACAAATTGGGAAAAGATCTTCACCAACCCTACATCAGATAGGGGGCTAATATCCAATATATACAAAGAATTCAAGAAGTTAGACCCCAGGGAATCAAATAACCCTATTAAGAAATGGGGTACAGAGTTAAACAAAGAATTCTCACCTGAAGAACTTTGGATGGCAGAGAAACTTCTTTAAAAAAGGCTCAACTTCATTAGTCATTAGGGAAATGCAAATCAAAACAACCCTGAGATTTCACCTTACACCAGTCAGAATGGCTAAGGTTAAAAACTCAGGAGACAGCAGGTGTTGGTGAGGATGTGGAGAAAGAGGAACACTCCTCCACTGCTGGTGGGGTTGAAAATTGGTCCAACCACTCTGGAAATCAGTCTGGTGGTTCCTCAGAAAACTGGGCACCTCACTTCCAGAAGATCCTGCTATACCACTCCTGGGCATATACCCAGAAGACTCCCCACCATGTAATAAGGATACATGCTCTACTATGTTCATAGCAGCCCTATTTATAATTGCCAGATGCTGGAAAGAACCCAGGTATCCCTCAACAGAAGAATGGATGCAAAAAATGTGGTATATCTACACAATGGAGTACTATTCAGCCATTAGAAACAATGAATTCATGAAATTCTTAGGCAAATGGATGGAGCTAGAGAACATCATACTAAGTGAGGTAACCCAGACTCAAAAGGTGAATCATGGAATGCACTCACTAATAAGTGGATATTAACCTAGAAAACTGGAATACCCAAAACATAATCCACACATCAAATGAGGTACAAGAAGAACGGAGGAGTGGCCCCCTGGTTCTGGAAAGACTTAGTGTAGCAGTACAGGGCAAAACCAGAACAGGGAACTGGGAAGGGGTGGGTGGAAGAACAGGGGGATGGAAGGGGGCTTATGTGACTTTTGGAGAGTGGGGGGCCAGAAAAGGGGAAATCATTTGAAATGTAAATAAAAATATATCAAATAAAAAAACAATAAAGAATACATAAAAAATAAAAAATATATGTATGACTATTGACAGCTTGTCAAGCTTTCTACTTACAACTGCTATAACAGGGGAAGCAACTAAATATAAAATTATGTTGTCTTTCTATATTAGATGTTTCAAATAAGATTAAGACAAATATTATAACTGACTATTACACTCAGTCATTTGAGATGTTTGTTAAATTTAATATTAGTCATATTATTGAGATTCCTTATGATCCTCAAGGACAAGACATTGTGGAACAGGCCCATAGAACTTTAAAACAGTATTTTCATAAATAAAAGAGGGAAGAATCATATTTCCTTACACCACAAAAATTTTAAAATTTCAGTGCCAAGAAACTCTGTGAATGTGGGGAAAAGGGCATGTTTGTGTTTTTTCTGCAGGATTCTGAAGGAGCATGCTAGCTGCCAGAGTGGTTAAGGAGAGATGCTGATCATTGAAAAATGGCCAGGGTCCTTGACGCCTTTAGGTACCTCCTGCTATGCTGGCACTACAGACATCTGCAAACTCAACATCCCCCTACAGATTTTTTGGTGTCTTCAGAAGAGAGAAACGTGCATTATTTTTGTCCTTTGTAATTGGCCTTTCCCTGACTACCTCTGTGGTGGCCGCTGGATTGGCAGGTGGATCATTGGGACATTCTATTATAGTCACCAATAAGTTAGCTGAACAATTTCAATTAGTTATTGAGTCTTCTGCAGAATCTCTGGCTTCCCCGCAAAGTCAAATAACTCCATTTGCCCAAGTTGCCTTTCAGAATTGCTGTGCCTTAGACCTTCTCACAGCTGAGAAGGGTGTTTTTTTTCTTAAGTAAGAATGTTTTATTATGTTAATGAATCTGGTGTAAGAGAATTACAGGTGCATAAATTTCATAAGCTGAATGAAGATACTCAGAGATAGAAATTTTCTAGTGCTTCCACTGATTGGTAGCATGTTTTCCCTCCTTGATGCCCCTTGTTGGGCCTTTACTTATATATAAGATTTATTAGACAACAGGTTGACTCTGTGGCATTCAAAACCATACAATTACTTTATCATCAACTTGATTTGACTGACAGAGGCCTGGCTAAGCTATGCAATGACATCACTCCCACGGGATACATAGCAACTCAGAACTATGCACTCTGGTTGAGCATGGCATGAACCTGCAAGGGGTGTAGAGCAAGGCATTGCAGGGGGAGGACCCAATTGTCCACTTCTGAGTCCCTCGTGAAGCACACCCGATCTGCATAGGTGTTCATGTCGGTCCTTGGACCACTCTAAGTTATGTGGGGATCTCCCACCAAGATGGACTCTGCTCGTCCTCTCCAAAAGACACCAAGAGCCACCTAAGATGTGGGAAGAACAATCCTCTGTTCCCCATGAGAGGGATTGGGTCAATCCTTCCCCCTTTTTTTGGTTAATGCCCACTTCTTGATTAATCAATGAGACCTATAGATATCAGCTTTCTTGCAGGCCTCACAAAAATTAAATAAAAAGGGAGGAGATGCCAGGAGTCAAACTGACCTTACTTTATGTTTAGAGTTCATTTTAAAGATAGGCTTAGGTTTTGACTTCTCCTTAGCTACAGACCTTGGAGAGATCAGGTGGTCAATGGTCATTGCGCCCTTCCAGAAGAAGAAAACATCTTACAGCTGCCAGAAATTCACCTTGGCTGGATGCCTGGGCTATGTGAAGAATCCCACTTGCCATACTTCTTCCCCTGCCTATGTAAGTTGCCTGAGAAAATAAAGTTTTGGGAGCCTTGAACAAAGTTGGTCTTGGCCTTCTTTGTGTCTCCTGTTTCTGTTTCTCTGCCCTTTTCTCCTAGGGTCCCCTGTCGAAAACCCCCACAGGCTGGGGCATATATATATATATATATATATATATATATATATATATATATATATATTTCAAATATTTCAGATGCTAATATGTGTGCAGTTTTCAGTCTTTGCTATCCTATGTGTTTTATCAGCCATTGGACTAACATAATATATGTGTTTCACTGTTAATGGATGTTTATGCTTTTCTACATATTTTCTGTTATTAATATATTTATATTAATAATCTATATCTTATAGTAATTGCTTGAACTCTAATCACTTTCTTAATATAGAGACTTAGATGTGGAATTATTAGTTTAAAGTGTGCTTTAAAAACTTATTTTGATACATATCACTGGAATCCTAATGTAGTCATTTGTATTCCCACCAGCAGTACATGATGGAAAATATTTCCTTGCACTTTAATTACTTTGCAGTATCACATACAATTGAAATATAATACATTTTTATTTTAATTTCAATTTTTGTTTTTATTATATTCAATGCAATATATATTTTTATACCAGTCATAAAAATGATGGACATGTTATTAAATGAACATAAAAAGATAAAGTCTTTTTGTTTATTTGCTTCTTTCATTTTTTAGTAGAGCTTAAAATCTTGGCTCTTACTATGGTACAAACCCAAAATAAGAACAATTTTTAGACTTCTGAGTTCATTGTACTTAGACTGTTCTTCAATGTACCTCACATCACCAAAAGATTTTACCTCCATAGTAGCTAAACTAAGAGTTGACAGTTCTGCTGCTCCAAGGAATAAATTATAGGCACAATAATTTGAATACAGATTTCCTGTTATGATCAAAGCTATTTGACTTGAGTGATTGTCATGATTCTCAGACCATAGGGAACAGGTATCATTCATTTAAGAAATGGTGTATGTGTTAGTATAGTCTATCCATGAAGTCATTCATCAATTGTTCCAATGAACAATGGTTCTGCTTGGAGAATGGCACAGACATTAGGTAAGGTTAAAATTCTGGTTCATTGGCTATGATGATTTTGAAAAGCATTCATCTCCAAAAAAGAGTAACTTATAAGGTCATCTTCTTCAAAATTGATACAATAATTATAAATATCAAGCAAAACATTCAATCTCATTTTTTGTTTTTCTCTTAATTTTGAATATATAAGCTGTTTTGAAAACCATAGTATAGTATAAAAACATCAAGTAAACAATCCTATTAATAGAGAGGTTGAGATAAGAGAAGCATGATTTCAAGACCATTATGTGACAAGACACTGTCATGTACAAACAAGCAGAATGTATAAATAGATTGTATAATACTAGACATTTTTCTCCAATTACCAAATTAGAGAGACCACTGGGTGACAGCCAACAAATTTCTAACTCCTCATATTTTTGAATTTCAATCGATTAGGATGTGTTAGTAATATTAATTTTCATATTAAGAGATATTAAAGAAAAGTGATTGTTACTTCCTTTTGTTTTTGTTGTGTTTTTTGTTTTTTTGTTTGTTGTTTGTGTTTGTTTGTGTGGGTTTGTGTGGGTTTGTTGAAAGATTACTTTCTTGCTTTTTCTAGGGTATAGTTTTCCTTCTTGTGCTGGTGCTTTCCATCTATTATCCTTTGTAGGGCTGGATTTGTGCAAAGATGTGTAAATTTTGTTTGGTCCTGAAATACCTTGGTTTCTACATCTATGGTGATTGAGAGTTTTGCTGGGTATAGTAGCCTGGGCTGGCATTTGTGTTCTCTTAGAGTCTATATGACATCTGCCCAGGATATTCTAGCTTTCATAGTGTCTGGTGAGAAGTCTGATGCGATTCTGATAGGCTTGCCTTTATATGTTACTTGACCATTTTCCTTTACTGCTTTTAATATTCTTTCTTTATTTAGTGCATTTGATGTTTTGATTATTATGTGACCAGAGTAATTTCTTTTCTGGTCCAGTCTATCTGGAGTTCTGTAGGCTTCTTGTATATTCACAGGCATCTCTTTCTTTAGGTTAGGGAAGTTTTCTTTTATAATTTTATTGAAGATATTTATAGCCCTTTAAATCTGGAGTTTTCACTCACTTTTATACTTATTATCCTTAGGTTTGTCATTGTGTCCTGGATTTCCTTGATGTTGTGGGTTAGGAGCTTTTTATTTTTTGCATTTTCTTTGACTGTTTTTTCAATGTTTTCTATGCTATCTTCTGCACCTGAGATTCTCTCTTTTATCTCTTGTATTCTGTTGGTGATGCTTGCATCTATGACTCCTGGTATTTTTCCTAGGCCTTCAATCTCCAGGGTTATCTCCCTTTGTTATTTCTTTATTGTTTCTAGTTCCATTTTTAGATCCTGGATGGTTTTGTTCATTTCCTTCACCTGTTTGGTTGTGTTTTCCTGTAATTCTTTAAGGGATTTTTTTGTGTTTCCTCTTTAAGGGCTTCTAGCTGTTTACCTGTGTTCTCCTATATTTCTTTCAGGGAGTTATTTATGTCCTTCTTAAAGTCCTCTATCACATCATTAGAAGTGATTTTAGATCTGAATCATGCTTTTCTGCTGTGATGGTGTATCCCATAGTTGCTGTGGTGGAAGAATTGGGTTCTGATGATGACAAGTATCCTTTGTTTCTGTTGCTTATGTTCTTATTCTTGCCTCCTGCCATCTGGTTATCTCTAGTGCTACCTGCCCTCACTATATGTGACTGGAGCCTGTCCTTCCTGTGAACCTGGTTGTGTCAGAACTCCCCAGAGTCCCATCTGTCTCTGTGGTCCTGTGATTCTGGGATCTTGTGATCCTGAGATCCTGGGTGGATATGAGCTCCTGGGAGTCAAACTGCTTCTGAGACCCTGAGATCCTGATGCGACCAAGCTCCTGTGATCCTGAGACCCTGGGATCCTGTGAACTTGGGCATGTAAAAGTGCCTGGGAGTGGAATTTCCTCTGGGTGTTGTATGACTGGCTGCAGAGTTTGTGCCCAAGGTCTATTTAGGGCACCAGCCCAGACAGACCAGAAGGAATGCAATAGTTAAATTAATAGGTCACATGCATAATTTGAAATTATACGAGGCATATTAAAATAAAATATGTACATTTATTAGATGCATTGTCCTTTACTTAGTCCAATATATCTATGAAATTATCTCAATGTATAATCAAAACATGATTCTTCTTGCCATTTTTCCCTAAGTCTTTAAATTCAATGTATGTTTTATGTTTAATAATGCCCATCTAAGTTTTAAGTAGGTGTATCTCAAATGGCTAGTCACTACCCTAGTAGATAGCATAGTCATAAAATATTATATTAAAATACTCTTGCTTCTTTGATAATTGAGATATGGCATTTATAAGTTAATACAATTTGTTATAATTTGAAAAATGTTGAATTTTTTCACTTGTTATGTTTGAAGGGATTGTAACAATTCTTAATTTATTTAAACTGTCTATCTAATGTTAATTCATACATACTGATAGAAAAATCTTCGTATGATATTTTCCCAAACAGTTAATAATATGTTTTCATCTATGTAGTCAAATTTGCTTGTTTTTAATTTTTTTAGTGCTCACGGTCTTTGAACAGTGTCTTAGTCAGGGTTTCTCTTCCTGTACAAACATCATGACCAAGAAGCAAGTTGGGGAGGAAAGGGTTTATTCTGCTTAGACTTCCACACAGCTGTTCATCACCAAAGGAAGTCAGGACTGGAACTCAAGCAGGTCAGGAAGCAGGAGCTGATGCAGAGGCCATGGAGGGATGTTTCTTACTGGCTTGCTTCCCCTGGCTTGCTCAGCCTGTTCTCCTATAGAACCCAAGAATACTAACCCAGAGATGATAACACCCACAAGGGGCCCTCCCACACTTGATCACTAATTGAGAAAATGTCCCACAGCTGGATATTATGGAGGCACTTCCCCAACTGAAGTTTCTTTCACTCTTATAACTTCAGACTGTGTCAAGTTGACACACAAACCCAACCAGTACAGACAGCATCTTCCATTGTAAGCCATATATATATTTACTTTAAGGTTTTATGGTTTCAGGGTTTCCTAAGGCTTAATTCATTAATCCATCTGGGTTTTACTTTGGCTGATGACATGAAGTTAGGGTAAAACATTACTATTTTCTTGGATAGGTAGCTTTCACAATACCATTTTTCCTTTTATATTTTTAACTTAGAATCCTAAGGAATGGGTTTCTTGAAGACATTTCCACAGACTTAGTCATGCTTGATTTCCTGTCCCTTCTTTTATTCTCTACCTCCCTGCCCGTGTTTCCATGACTGAAATACAATACCGGTAGGGCTGTGCCACCTCTGGCATGGAGAGGATCCTACTTCCTGATACTCTCTAGAGAACTGACAGGAGCAGGGCATTTGAGAAATGGCAAGAGCTGGTCATTTGAAAAGGCAGAAATGGTGCATTTGAGAACCAGGATCAGCAGGGCATTTGAGATCCCTTAGCAGCAGATCATTTGAGAACTAGCAGCCTTCAGGGCATTTGACCCTTGCCAAGTCTGCCAGAGGGAAGACCCCTCTGTGCCTTGGGTATTCAGGGCTTCTGGGCTAATTAATATCCACTTATCAGGGATTGCATTCCATGTGTATTCTTTTGTGATTGGGTTACCTCACTTAGGATGATATTTTCCAGATCAAACCATTTGCCTAAAAATTTTGTGAATTCATTGTTTCTAATTGCTGAGTAGTATTCCATTGTGTAAATATACCACATTTTCTGTATCCATTCCTCCTTTGAGGAACATCTGGGTTCTTTCCAGCTTCTGGCTATTATAAATAAGGCTGCTATGAACATAATGGAGCATGTGTCTTTATTCCATGCCGGGGAATCCTCTGGGTATATGCCCAGGAGAGGTATAGCAGGGTCCTCTGGAAGTCTCATGTCCAGTTTTCTGAGGAACCTCCAGACTGATTTCCAAAGTGTGTGTACCATCTTACAGCTCCACCAGCAGTGGAGGAGTGTTCCTCTTTCTCCACATCCTCGCCAACACCTGCTATCTCCTGAGTTTTTAATCTTAGCAATTCTGAATGGTGTAAGGTGAAATCTCAGGGTTGTTTTGATTTGCATTTCCCTAATGACTAATGATGTTGAGCACTTCTTAAGGTGCCTCTCGGCCATCTGAATTTCTTCAGGTGAAAAGTCTTTGTTTAGATCTGTACCCCAATTTTAATAGGGTTATTTGGTTCCCTGGGGTCTAACTTCTTGAGTTTGTTGCTTATATTGGATATTAGCCCTCTATTAGATGCAGGGTTGGTAAATATACCTTCCCAATTTGATGGTTGCCGTTTTGTCCTTTTAACAGTGTCCTTTGCCTTACAGAAACTTTGTAATTTTACGAGGTCCCATTTGTCAATTCTTGATCTTAGATCATAAGCTATTGGTGATCTGTTCAGGAATTTTCCCCTGTGCCCAGGTCCTCAAGGGTCTTCCCCAGTTTCTATTAGTTTCAGTGTGTCTGGTTTTACATTGAGGTCCTTGATCTACTAGGAGTGAAGTTTAGTACATGGAGATAAGAATGGATCAATTCGCATTCTTCTGCCTGCTGACCTCCAATTGAATCAGCACCATTTTTTGAAAAGGCTATCTTTTTTCCACTGGATGTTTTCAGCTCCTTTGTCGAAGATCAAGTGACCATAGGTGTGTGGATTCATTTCTGGATCTTCAATTCTATTCCATTGGTCCACTTGTCTGTTACTGTGCCAATACCATGCAGTTTTTAACACTATTGCTCTGTAGTATTGCTTGAAGTCAGGGATACTGATTCCCCCAGAATTTCTTTTGTTATTGAGAATAATTTTAGCTATACTGGGTTTTGTGTTATTCCAGATGAATTTAGGAATTGCTTTTTCTAACTCTGTGAAGAACTGAGTTGGGATTTTGATGGGGATTGCATAGAATCTGTAGATCACTTTTGGCAAGATGGCCATTTTAACTATATTAATCCTGGCATTCCACGAGCATGGCAGATTTTTCCATTTTCTGAGGTCTTCTTCGATTTCCTTCTTCAGAGACCTGAAGATCTTGTCATATAGATCTTTCACTTGTTTGGTTAGAGTCATACCAAGATACTTTATAGTGTTTGTGGCTATTGTGAAGGGTGTCATTTCCCTAACTTCTTTCTCAGCCTGCTTATTCTTTGAGTATAGGAAGGTAACTGATTTACTAGAGTTGATTTTATAACCTGCCATCTTGCTGAAGTTGTTTATCAGCTGTAGGAGTTCTCTGGTGGAGGTTTTTGGGTCACTTAAGTAGACTATCATGTCATCTGCAAATAGTGATAATTTGACTTCTTCCTTTCCAATTTGTATCCCCTTGACCTCCTTATGTTGTCTAATTGCTCTAGCTAGAACTTCAAGTACTATATTGTAAAGATATGGAGAGAGAGGACAGCCTTTTCTAGTCCCTGATTTTAGTGGGATTGCTTCAAGTTTCTCTCTGTTTAGTTTGATGTTGGCTACTGGTTTGCTGTATATTGCTTTAATGATCTTTAGGTATGGGCCTTGAATTCCTGTTCTTTCGACGACTTTTAGCATGAAAGGATGCTGAATTTTGTCAAATGCTTTTTCTGCATCTAATGAGATGATCATGCGGTTTTTTTCTTTGAGTTTGTTTATGTAGTGGATAGCATTGATGGATTTCCTTATATTGAGCCATCCCTGCATCCCTGGGATAAAGCCTACTTGATCGTGGTGGATGATCATTTCGATGTGTTCTTTGATTCGGTTGGCAGGAATTTTATTAAGTATTTTTGCATCAATATTCATAAGGGAAATTGGCCTGAAGTTCTCTTTCTTTATTAGATCTTTGTGTGGTTTTGGTATCAGCGTAATTGTGGCTTCATAGAATGAGTTTGGTAGAGTTCCTTCTGTTTCTATTTTGTAGTTTGAAGAGTATTGGTGTTAGGTCTTCTATGAAGGTCTGATAGAATTCTGCACTGAAGCCATCTGGTCCCATGCTTTTTTTGGTTGGGAGACTTTCTATGACACTTTTTATTTCTTCAGGAGTTATGGGACTGTTTACATGATCTATTTGATCCTGATTTAGTTTTGGTGTCAGATATCTGTCTAGGAAACTATCCATTTCCTCCAGATTCTTCAGTTGTGCTGAGTATAGGCTTTTGTAGTAGGATCTAATGATTTTTTTGAATTTCCTCAGTTTCTGTTGTAATATCTCCCTTTTCATTTCTAAGTTTGTTAATCTGGATACTGTCTCTGTGCCCTCTGGTTAGTCTGGCTAAGAGTTTATCTATCTTGTTGATTTTCTCAAAGAACCAGCTCCTGGTTTTGTTGATTCTTTGTATGGTTCTCTTTGTTTCTACTTGATTGATTTCAGTCCTCAGTTTGATGATTTCCTGCCTTCTACTCCTCCTGGGTGAATTGGCTTCTTTTTGTTCCAGGGCTTTCAGGTGTGTCATTAAGCTGTTAGTATATGCTCTCTCTATTTTCTTTTTGTAGGCACTCAGGACTATGAGTTTTCCTCTTAGCACTGCTTTCATTGTGTCCCATAGATTTGGGTATGTTGTGTCTTCATTTTCATAAAGTTCTAAAAAGTCTTTAATTTCTTTCTTTATTTCTTTCTTGACCAAGGTATCATTGAGTAGAATATTGTTCAGTTTCCACATGTATGTGGGTTTTCTGTTGTTTTTGTTGCTATTGAAGACCACTTTTACTCCATAGCGATCTGATAGGAGGCATGGGATTAGTTCGATCTTCTTATATTTGTTGAGGTCTGTCTTGTGACCAATTAGGTCGATTTTGGAGAAGGTACCATGAGGTGCTGAGAAAAAGGTATATTCTTTTGCTTTAGGGTGAAATGTTCTATATATATCTGTTAGATATAATTGGTCCAAAGCTTCAGTTAGTTTCACTGTGTCCCTGTTCAGTTTCTGTTTTCCTGATCGGTCCATTGAGGAAAGTGCAGTGTTGAAGTCACCCACAATTATTGTGTTAGGTGCAATGTGTGCTTTGAGCTTTAGTAAAGTTTCTTTTATGAATAAGGGTGCCCTTGCATTTGGAGCATAGATGTTCAGGATTGAGAGTTCTTGTTGTATTTTTCATTTGAGCAGAAAGAAGTGTCCCTCAGAGTCTCTTTTGATGACTTTGGGTTGAAAGTCAATTTTATCTGATATTAGAATGGCTACTCCAGCTTGTTTCCTGAGACCATTTGTTTGTAAAATTGTCTTCCAGCCTATTACTCTAAGGTAGTGTTTGTCTTTGACACTGACGTGTGTTTCCTGTATGCAGCAAAATGTAGGGTCCTGTTTACGTATCCAGTCTGTTAGTGTATGCCTTTTTATTGGGGCATTTAGCCCATTGATGTTAAGAGATATTAAGGAATAGTGATTATTATTTCCTGTCATTTTTGATGTTATTTTTTAAATTTGATTGGTTATCTTCTTTTGCATTTGATGAAAGAATGTTACTACCTTGCTTTTTCCAGGGAGAAGTTTCCTTCCTTTATTGGTGTTTTCCTCCTATTATCCTTTGTAGGGCTGGGTTTGTGGATAGATATTGGGTAAACTTGGTTGTGTCATGGAATATCTTAGTTTCTCCATCTATGGTGATTGAGAGTTTTGCTGGGTATAGTAGTTTTGGCTAGCATTTGTGTTCTCTTAGAGTCTGCATGAGATCTGCCCAGGATCTTCTAGCTTTCATAGTCTCAGGTGAGAAGTCTGGGGTGATTCTGATAGGTCTTCCTTTATATTTTACTTGGCCCTTTTCTCTTACTGCCTTTAATATTCTTTCTTTGTTTAGTACATTTGGGGTTTTTATTATTATGTGACAGGAGGTAGTTCTGTTCTGGTCCAGTCTGTTTGGAGTTCTGTAGGCTTCTTGTATATTCATGGGCATCTCTCTCTTTAGGTTAGGGAAGTTTAATTCCATAATTTTATTGAAGATATTTGCTGGCCCTTTAAGTTTTAAATCTTCACTCTCATCTATGCCTATAATCCTTAGGTTTGGTCTTCTCATTGTGTCCTGGATTTCCTGGATGTTTTGGGTTACAAGCTTTATGCATTTTGCATTTTCTTTAACTGTTGAGTCCATGGTTTCTATGGTACCTTCAGCATCTGAGATTCTTTCTTCTATCCCTTGTATTCTGTTGTTGATATTTGCATCTATGTCCCCTGATTTCTTCCCAAGGTTTTCTATCTCCAAAGTTGTCTCCCTTTGAGTTTTCTTAGTTGTTTCTACTTCTGATTTTAGATTCTGGATGGTTTTGCTTAGCTCCTTCACTTTCTTGTTTGTGCTTTCCTGTAATTTTTTAAGAGATTTTTGTGTTTCCTCTTTCATGACCTCAGCCTGTTGACCAAAGTTCTTCTGTATTTCTTTAAGTGATTTTTGAGTTTCCTCCTTATTGGCTTTTGTATTCTTTTGAATTTCTTTCAATGATTTTTGTGTTTCCCTTGTAAGGGCTTCTAACTTTTGATCCATTTTCTCCTGAATTTCTTTAAGTATGTCCTTCATGTGTTCCTCTACCAGCATCATGACCAGTGATTTTAAATCCAAATCTTGTTTTTCTGGTGTGTTGGGGTATCCAGGACATGTTGTTAAAGGAGAATTGGGTTCAGATGCTGCCATATTGCCTTGATTTCTGTTAGTGAAGTTCCTGCCTTTGCCTTTTGCCATCTACTTCTCACTGCTGTTAGTTGGTCTTGTCAATGCTGCACTCACCAATGCAAGCTGCCTCTTCCCAGCTGGCCTCTGGTGCACAGCTGACCTCCTGCACTGCCTAGAGACAGGTTGCTGTGGCCCAGGCTGTTCAGGTCCAGAAGCAGACACCTGAAGTCTCTGCCTGGGGCCTGCTGGACTCACCAGAGCACACTGACTCCTCCCAGCCTGCCTCCCGGGTGCCCCTCTGGCCTCTTGCAGGGCCTGGAGATGTGGTGATGTAGCCCAGGCTGTTCTGGATCCTGAAGCAGAGATCTGAAGGCTCCCGCCAGAGGCCTCAGGACTGGAACCTAAGCTCTGTGGTGCTGACCCACTGGAGTAAGCTGTGTGTTCCCAGTCTGCATCTGGGTGCACACCAGGCCTCTTGCACTTCCTGGAGACTGAGTGCTGGGGCCCAGGCTGTTCAGATCCCTGAGGATTTACATCTTAAAGGCCCAGTAAATATATTCAACCAAATTACAGATGAAAACTTCCCTAACCTAAAGAAAGAGATGCCCATGAACATACAAGAAGCCTACAGAACTCCAAACAGACTAGACCAGAGCGGAAATTACTCCTGTCACATAATAATCAAAACACTAAATGCAGTAAACAAAGAAAGAATATTAAAAGCAGTAAGAGAAAAAGGTCAAGTAACATATAAAGGCAGACCTATCAGAATCATACCAGAATTCTCACCAGAGACTATGAAAGCCAGAGGAGCCTGGGCAGATGTCATACATATCCTAAGAGAACACAAATGTCAGCCCAGGCTACTATACCTAGCAAAATGTTCAATTACCATAGATGGAGAAAACAAGACATTCCATGACAAAAGCAAATTTATTTAATATCTTTCCACAAATCCAGTTCTGCAAAGAATAATGGGTGGAACATACTAACATCACACAGGAAATCTTACTGTAGAAAAATCAATAAGATAATCTCTCAACAAACCCAATAGAAGATAGCTACATAAGCAGAATTTCACCTTTAACTAAGAAGATAACAGTAAGCAACAATCACTTTACCTTAGTAACTCTTAATATCAATTGTCTCAATTCCCCTATAAAAAGACATAGACTAACAGACTGGATATGTAAACAGGATCCAACATTTTGCTGCATACAAGAAACCCACCTCAGTGACAAAAACTGTCACTATTTAAGAATTAAAGGTTGGAAAACAATTTTCCAAGCAAATGGTCCCAAGAAACAAGCTGGAGTGTCCATTCTTTTATCAGATAAAATTGACTTTCAACCAAAAGTTGTCAAAAAAGATAAGGAATGACACTTCATACTGATCAAAGGAAAAGTCTACCAAGATGAACTCACAATTCTGACCATCTATACTCTGAATGCAAGGGCACCCACATTCATAAAAGAAACTTTAATAAAGCTCAAAGCACACATTGCACCCCACATAATGATAGTGGGAGACTTCAACACCCCACTGTCAAAAATGGACAAATCATGGAATCAGAAACTAAACAGATATAGTGAAACTAACTGAAGTTATCGACCAAATGGATCTAACAGATATTTATAGAACATTCCACCCTAAAGCAAAAGAATATACCTTCTTCTCAGCATCTCATGGTACATTGCCCAAAATTGACCATATAATTGGACACAAAATTGGCCTCGACAGATACAGAAATATTGAAATTATTCTGTGTACCTTATCAGATCACCATGGCCTAAGGCTGGTCTTAAGCTCAAACAACAATGGAAAACACACATACACTTGGACTTTGAACAATGTTCTTCTCAATGATAGCTTGGTCAAGGAAGAAATAAAGAAATTAAAGACATTTTAGAATTTAGTGAAAATGAAGACACATCATAACAAAATTTATGGGACACAATGAAGGTAGTGCTAAGAGGAAAACTCATAGTTATGAGTGCCTCCAAAAACAGAATGGAGAGAGCTTACACTAACAGCTTGACAGTTCACTTGAAGGCTCTAGAACAAAAAGAAGCAAATATACACAAGAGGAGTAGACAGCAGGAAATAATCAAACTTAGTGCCGAAATCAACCAAACAGAAAGAAAAAGAATTATACAAAGAATCAACAAAACAAGGATCTGGCTCTTTGAAAAAATCAACAAGATAGATAAACCCTTTGCCAGACTAACCAGAGGGCATAGAGATAGTATCCTAATTAATAAAATCAGAAATGAAGTAGGAGACATAACAACAGAAACTGGAAATTCAAAAAATCATCAGATCCTACTCTAAGAGTTTATACTCAATAAAGTTTGAAAATCTGGATTAAATGGATAGCTTTCTAGATACATACCAGGTGCCAATGTTAAAACAGGATCAAATAAACCATCTAAATAATCCCATATGTCCCGAGGAAATAAAAGCAGTCATTAATAGTCTCCCATCAAAAAAAAAAAAAAAAAAAAAAAAAGCCAAGGGCCAGATGGGTTTAGCAGGGGATTCTATCAGATCTTCAAAGAAGAGTTAATACTGATACTCTTCAAACAATTCCACGAAATAGAAACTCAAGGAACCAGAGCACACTGACTTCTCCCAGCTGACCTGCCGGAAGCCCCTCTTGCCTCTTGCAGGACCTGGAGATGTGGCATTGCTTCCCAGGCTGATCTGGATCTGGAAGCAGAGAGAAACTTGAAGCAATCCCCTAAAATCAGGAACCAGACAAGCCTGCCCACTTTCCCCCTATCTATTCAATATAGTACTTGAAGACCTAGCCAGAGCAATCAAGCCACAAAAGGAGGTGAAAGGTATACAAATTGGAAAGGAACAAGTCAAAATATCACTATTTTCAGATGATATGATAGTATACTTAAGCGACCCCAAGACTTCCTTCGGAGAACTCCTTAAGCTGATAAACAACTTCAGCAAAGTGGCTGGATATAAATTTCCAGTTTATAATACTCAAAATACTCAAAATACTCAAAATACTCATGCAAATCAGTAGCCTTTCTCTACTCAAAGGATAAACAAGATGGGAAAGAAATCAGGGAAATGACAACTTTCACAATAGTTCCAAATAATATTTCATACCAACGTGTGACTCTAACGAAGCAAGTGAAAAATCTGTATAACAAGAACTTCAAGCCTCTGAAGAAAGAAAACGAAGAAGGTCTCAGAAGATGGAAAGATCTCCCGTATTCATGGATTGGCAGGATCAATATATTAAAAATGTCCATCTTGCCTAAAGCAATCTACAGATTCAGTGCAATCCTCATCAAAATCCCAAATCAATTCTTCATAGATCTAGAAAGAGCAATTCTCAAATTCATCTGAAATAACAAAAAACCCAGGATAGCAAAAACTCTTCTCCACATCAAAAGATCTCCTGGGGGAATTACCATCCCTGACCTCAAGCTCAACTACAGAGCAATAGTGATAAAAACTGTTTGGTATTGGTATGCAGACAGGCAGGAAGATCAATGGAATAGAATTGAAGACCCAGAAAAGAACCACACACATATGGTCACTTGATATTTGACAAAGGAGCTAAAAACATCCAGTGGAAAAAAGACAGCTTTTTAAAGAAATGGTGCTGGATCAACTGGAGGTCTGCATGCAGAAAAATGCAAATTGACCTATTCTTATCTCCTTGTACAAAGCTCAAGTCCAAGTGGATCAAGGATCTACACATAAAACCAGACAAACTGAAGTTCATAGAGGAGAAAGTGGGGATGAATCTTGAGCACACAGGCACTGGGGGAAAGTTCCTGAATGGAACACCAATGGCTTATGCTCTAAGAACAAGGATGGACAAGTTGGACCTCATAAAACTGCAAAGCTTCTGTAAAGCAAAGGACATGGTCAATAGGTCAAATTGGGAAAAGATCTTTACTAACCCTACATCAGATGGAGGGCTAATATCCAATATATACAAAGAACTCAAGAAGTTAGTCTCTAGAGAATCAAATTTAAAAATGGGGTACAGAGCTAAACAGGGAATTCTCAACTGAGAAAACTCGAATGGCTCTAAAGCACCTAAAGAAATGTTCAGCATCCTTAGTTATCAGGGAAATGCAAATCAAACAACACTGTGATTCCACCTCACACCTGTCAGAATGGCTAAGATGAAAAATTCAGGGGACAGCAGATGTTGCAGAGGATGTGGGGGAAAAGGAACACTTCTTCATTGTTGGTGTGGTTGCAAGCTGGTAAAACCATTCTGGAAATCAGTTTGGTGATTCCTTAGAAAATTAGACACAGTACTACCCGAGAGCCCTGCTTAACCCCTCCTGGGCATATACCCAGAAGATGCTTCAACATGTAATAAGGACACATGCTCTACTATGTTCATAGCAGCCTTATTTATAATAGCCAGAAGCTGGAAAGAACCCAGATGTCCTTCAACAGAGGAATGGATACAGAAACTGTTGTATATATACACAATGGAATACTATTCAGCTATTAAAAACAATGAATTCATGAAATTCTTAGGCAAATGGATGGAACTAGATAGTGTCATCCTGAGTGAGGTAACCCAGTAACAAAAGAACACATATGGAATGCACTTCTAATAAGTGAATGTTAGTGCAAAAGCTCAAAATAAAGAAGTTAGAATTCACCCAGCATAGGAAGCTCAAGAAGAAGGAGGACTTAAGAAAGGGTGCTTTGGTTCCTCTGAGAAAGGGAGCATAATACTCACAGGAGCAATGAGGGAGACAATGTGTGTAGCAAAGACTGTAGTAAAGGCCACCCAGAGACTGCTCTACCTGGGAATTTATCCTATAAACAGTCAACAAACCCCGACAGTACGAATGACAATAAGTGTATACCAAAAGGAGCATGCCATGGTTGTCTCCGAAGAGACCCCTGCCAGAGCCTTACAAATACAGAGGCAGTTGCTAGCAGCCAACTATTGGACTGGGCATGGGGTCCCCAATTGAGGAGCTGGAGGGTGGTCCAGAGGAGCTGAAGGGGCTTACAGCCCCATGGGAAGAACAATGACTTCAGCCACCCAGATGCCCCAGGACTCCCAGGGACTGAACCTTCAAACGAGGAGTACACATGGTTTCAGCCAAAAATGTGGCAGAGGAATGCCTTGTTGGGCATCAGTGGAAGGAGTGGTCCATGGTCAGGTAAAGACTCAATAGAGGTTCCAACAAAGGGAAATTGAGGCAGGGGAGGTGGGAGTTTGTCGGGTGGAGGGGCATATATGTGGAGGCAGAGGGTGGGAGGAGGGGTTGGGGGTCTTTGGGAAGGGGGGAAATCGGGAAAGAGTTTACCATTGGAAATGTAAATGAAGTCAATATTCAATAAAAAATAAAAATAAAAAGAAACAATACTATTTGTTGTATTCAATTGACATATAATGCAATAGCTAAATTAAGAAGTCACATGTATAATGTTAATACATCCATATGCATTTCAGGCCTTCTAATATTTTTTGAATTCTGTATACTAAACTAAGAATTTTAATTTTTATAGCTTCACAGTTAGCAGTTTTTTTATAACATTTTAAAATGTAAGTGTACACTCATTCTTTTATTTTGTCTATCACATATAATTCCTCTTGCTTCACTTTTTTTCTAGATCGCATTTACAGTAATGTTGGAAATCTTCAAACAATTGTCTTCTCTCTTTTTGTTTAATTGATAATAGATTCTTCTCTCATATAATGCATCCAGACCAAAGTTTCTCCTCCCACCACTCCCCTTCCATTTCCTATTCAGAAATGAGCAGGTCTCAAAGAGAAGACAGCCAAACAGGACAAAAAAAAGATCCAATAAGACAAGGTAAAGCCTTCACATAGAGGCTAGGCAGGGCAAACCAAAAGCAAGCAAAGGATCAGAGTTATATCTGCTCACATTTTTTGGAGTCCTACAAAACCACCAAACTAACAGTCACAACATTCATACAAAGAGGATCTGGTGCAAACCCCTGCAACCCCTGTGCTTGCCATATGAGCCCTGCTTTGTTGATTCCGTGGTTCATGTTCTCCTGGTGTTCTCCAGCCCCTCTGATTCATTTGGTCTTTCTCCTTCTTCTGTCCCATAATCTCCGAGGGGAGGAGAGTGGGAACCATACTATCTAGATGGCTAGGAATGGGAGATTGGATAGGCCAGATTCCTATGGTAAAACCAAACATGTCTGGAAAAAAATCAATGAAATGATTTCTAATGAGTTTCTGCTATACTCATAGATCAGTGCCTTGTCCAGTCATTACCAAAATGGCTTCCTCTGACAGCAGATGGGAGCGGGTATAAAGATGTTGTTTTCTTAGTTCTGAGCTACATTTTATTTTAGAAAACATTATCCTGTTGCTTTAAGCTGTTCATTACTTTCAGATACACAGCTTGATTGCCATTTAATCAAGTATTTTTTGCATCTTTCAGGAATAGTTTATGAGTTTTTCCCATAATTACTTTATATTTGCTCTTAAATATTTAGCAATTACCTCACACAATAATTGGTTATTTCTACTCCATAGCAAAATATTTGTTTGGTGTACTTTTTTCATATACATGGAACTGATGCTATTTGGAGTGTGTGTGTGTGGGGAGGCGTTGCCAAGTTCCCTAAGTGCTTAGTTTTAACTCATTCAGGAATCAAAGTTTATTCTTTCCTTTCTGGCTAATTCAAATATTATCATTTTCGGTATTATAATTTTGTTACTCAGCAGTCAGTTCTCATCCACACTGACTGTCTATATATTTTAATGTGGTAGCAGAGTAATGGGTTACTGAAAGACAGAGCTTATTGGCAAATCCTGAACCTCATTATATCTCTCAGATAAATAACAAATGCACACAGATATCTTATGGAAAATCCCTCACTTCTCTGGCCTAGACAGCACAGCTTTATTAGGGCTCAGATCAAAGTGCACAACTGGAGTTTCTACCTATACCTCCTAAAGTGTGCTCCATAGACATTCTTATGAATGATGATGGAGTATATTCAGGTCACCATCTTGATGGAAGAATAGCCCTTCCCTTTTCTTACTCCTTTCCCTTACACTATTTGCTGGAGTCATTCTTCAAGCTCCAAGTTGGGAAGGAAAAAGGCTACCTTATATATTTGAAGGCTTACTTTCTACTAAACATGTACAATGACTATTACAGTAGTTACAACATCTCCACTGCCATCTCTCTACCTGAAGTTTGTATTCAACTCAAAAGACAAAAAGTGGTTTTGCCTGGGAAATAGGGCTTGATTAAAAGGTAGAATTGATGGGTTGATGGTTTGTATTTGATGTACGGTATCTTTCCTATTTCTGATCTTCAGCTTCTCCTCCTTCACATCTCCCCTTCCCTCTGACACTCTTCTACGTACTTATCTGAGCCCATGTTGGACCCTCACTGACGCATATATTTATCCAAACTCTTAAAGTTTAGTTAAAATAACCAAGTCAATAGCAATAAATTTTTTTGGTAAATATTTTTAAATGATTTTTTAAATCGACAACATAAGGTCTTTTAAAGAGACTTCAGTAAACTCTGCTTTTCCTTATCTCAGAACCTGTATGTGGCTGTTGATTATAATTACAGAGTAACAGCCTGTGTGTGTGTGGGGGGGGCATCTGTGCACATATGTGGATTTCACAGAATGTTGAATCTCCTGTTTTATCGCTTAATATTTTATTTCTTTGAAGTATGCTCTCATATTAAACCTGGAGTTAGGCTGGTGGCCAGCAAGCTCCTGTCATTTTCCTGTCTTCAGGATGCATTGCATTGAGGTCATGGGTGCTTGTGGCCATGTCTGGCTTTTTAACTTGATTTGTGAGGATTTGAACTCATGCCCTTATACAATCCCACTTATGTTCCTCTCTAGTTCTAGAATAACTTATCTTGAAAAATATATTTTGGTGACTATGGGAGTGACTCAAATGGTAAAGTATGAGGATCTGAGTTCAGATCCCCAAAACCCATATAAAACACAAAACATGATGGTGTCCACTTGTACCCATTGCACTGAGATGGGGTGGAAGCATGTGGATAAGTGGATTTACGTAGCCTTGTGTCCTGTTAGTTTAGCCAATAGATATTTCAGTTTCAGTGAGATACCCCTTTAAAAATAAGGTAAAGAGCAATAGAGGAAGACAGCTGTCTTAGTGTTTCTATTCCTGCACAAACATCATGACCAAGAAGCAAGTTGGGGAGGAAAGGGTTTATTCAGCTTACACTTCCATGCTGCTGTTCATCACTAAAGGAAGTCAGGACTGGACCTCAAGCAGGTCAGGATGCAGGAGCTGATGCAGAGGCCATGGAGGGATGTTCCTTACTGGCTTGCTTCCCCTGGCTTGCTCAGCCTGCTCTCTTATAGAACCCAAGAATACCAGCCCAGGGATGGTACCACCCACAAGGGGCCCTCCCCACTTGATCACTAATTGAGAAAATGCCCCACAGGTGGATCTCATGGAGGCACTTCCCCAACTGAAGCTCCTTTCTCTGTGATAACTCCAGCCTGTGTCAAGTTGACACACAAAACCAGCCAGTACAACACCCAATGAAGACTTATTTCTTCCACATATACACTCATCCAGCATGTAGATGTTTACACACAAACATGCACATCTATCATATATGTGTACAAGATACAAATTTATATTAACATCTTAGTACAGGAGGCACAAAACTTACAAAGTTGTTTGAATTGTAAATTTAAAAGCTGGAATGCAATTTAGTGTTGGAACCCTTACCTAGAAAATGCAAAGCCTTGAGTTTGATCTGTAGAATTGAAAGAAAAGAAAACTATACTATATGTGACGATTACATATAAAAATATTATTTGTCAAAATAAAACATTTAGAATATGCACCCCACTTTATATGAAAAGAAACATTAAAAGTTTATGTATGGGTATGGAAGAGAGTAATGGGGTGAAAATGATGAAAATACATTAGTCATATGCATGAAATTTTAAGAGAACAAAGAAAATGACAAAATTTCCCAAACAACATGAACAAAATGTTTAGGGAATGTATGTGGTAGGCGTCAGGACTTTGTTTAATACATTCAAAGAGTCATTGGAAGATAGCAGCAAAGAAAGTGTTTTTAAAGGTCAGCTATTCTGAGGATTTGCCTAACTGATGAAACCTGGAGATAGGAGACTATCTTTCCCTACCTAGATTGCAGTTTGTGCTTAAGCTATTTTTTCCTACCAGATAGAGTAGTTTTAGAACACACACAGACATGTTAACTATTCTTTGACTCACCACCATGATTTATTCAAGAAATGACATGCAGTAGACTCACAATACGTATTTGTTGCCTGCATACCATCAGTTAAAGGCTTAGAGGAGAATATTACAGTCTCCTGTGCTCGGATGTTGAAGAAGTATAATGAATGATTCATGACTGTTTACTTCAGTATCACTTTAGATTGGTAATAGCCTAATCTTTCTCATTTAAAGTCAGTGTTTCCCACTGATGCCCAACAAGGCCTTCCTCTGCCACATTTTTGGCTGGAACCATGTGTGCCCCTTGGTTGATGGTTCAGTCCCTGGGAATCTTGGGGAGTCTGGGTGGCCAAAATCATTGTTCTTCCCATGGGGCTGTAAGCCCCTTCAGCTCCTCCAATCCACCCTCCAGCTCCTCCATTGGTGACTCCATGCCCAGTACAATAGTTGGTTGCTAGCATCTGCCTCTGTATTTGTAAGGCTCTGGCAGGGTCCCTCTGGAGACAACCATTGCATCCTCTTTTTGGTATATACTTATTGTTTTCCTTAGTAGTGTCGGGGTTTGGTGACTGTTTATAGGATGAATCCCCAGGTAGGGCAGTCTCTGGGTGCCCTTTACTTCAGACCCTGCTCCACAAATTATCTCCCTTATTGCTCCTGTGAGTATTTTGTTACCTTTCTTAGAGGAACCAAAGCACCCTGACTTAAGTTCCCCTTCTTCTTGAGCTTCCTGTGCTGGCTGAATTGTAACTTGTTTATTTTGAGCTTTTAGGCTAACTTCTGCTTATTAGTGAGTGCATTCCATTTGTGATCTTTTGTGACTGGGTTGCCTTGCTCAGGATGGCACTTTCTAATTCCACCCATTTGCCTAGGCCTTGTTGGGTATCAGTGGGAGGAATGGTCCTTGGTCAGGTAAAGGCTCAAAAGAGGCCCCAACAAAGGGAAACTGAGGGGGGGAGGTGGTAGTGTGTCCTGGAGGGTAGAGGGGCATATATGTAGAGGCAGGGGGAGGGAGGAGGGCTTGGGGGTCTTTGGGAGGGGAGAAATTGGGAAAGGTTTTACCATGGCAATGTAAATGAAGATGATATTCAATTAAAAAAAAATACCCCGAGCAGCGGTGTCTGCTGCGGCAGTGGCGGCGGCGGCGGTGGCAGTGCAGCAGTGGCTGGTCCAGCCGAAGGGCCATCAGCGGTGGAACCAAGGCGACACAGGGTCCAGTTAGGCCCTGCGCCCACGACCACTGACCTTCGCTGGCCAGCAGGGCTGCAAGCACCTGCGGATTTACGGTGCCTTTCACTGCACAGAAGCCACATCAGAACTCTGCTTCCCGCCAGTCACGAGAAACTCCCCTCCATCTTGGTTTCGGACTCCAGAGAGATCGGACAGACTGAGGTACACAAACATAACCCGAGGCCAACATCGTGGGGTTCTAAGCCCGACGGGCGTTGGCCTGCACCCAGGCCCTGGGCTGTTTGGGGGGCCATCGGGGTGCCAACCCAGCCAGGAGGTATTTTGCCCGCGCTGGTGCACACTGCCATTTTGCCTACAGGATGCCAGAGAGGTCTAGCAGGCAAAGCCATAACAGGCTTAGCCTGAGGCTAACAAAGCGGGGGTCTAGGCCCCAACAGACCCTGGACTGATCCCAAGAACTGGGCGGCATGGTGGGCCATCTGTGTGTCAACCCGCCCAGGAGGTTGTTAGCCCAGCAGACTCTCCCGGCACTTTCAGGGAGTGCAAGCTCACAGGCCCACCATCCTGGCCACCTGACAGACCCAATTAACAGTCATAGCCCGAGGGGAACTTTGCTTGGACCTTGGCCTCCCAGGCTTCTACCTGGACCCAGGGCCTGAGCAGCCAGGATAGCCTTGTGTGCACCAACCCAATTGGGGGATTGGCTGTCCAGCAGAGTGATCAGCAGGCAAAAAGAGAAAGCATTGCCAGAAAAATAAATTCAAGAGTCTGTGGCTGCTGTTGAGCAGTCACCAATGTTACAGCTTCTCTTGTCAGATTCTTCAGCTGAGTCCATGTCGGCAGTTTCCTGGGAGCCAGAAAAAGATTTTGTAGTTTCGCTTTAGTTTTCTATCTCTCTTGCTTTTATTTTCTTTGTCGTACTAGCCACCTGTCGCATGATCCAATCTGGGATCCAGACTTGGGAGTCAGCATCCTGTGGGAACACATAAGCATATCCCCTCCCAGAGGAAATTAAAGCATCCGGTCCTTTTCAGGTGCAGGTCATCAGGTCCTTCCTCATGACTCGGGGGGAGTTGTTCTAAATATGATTTTTGCTGCATACAAGAAACACACCTAAATGTCAAAGACAAAAACTACCTTAGAGTAAAAGGCTGGAAGACAATTTTACAAGCCAATGGTCGCAGGAAACGAGCTGGAGTAGCCATTCTAATATCAGATAAAATCGACTTTCAACCTAAAGTCATCAAAAGAGACACTGAGGGACACTTCTTGCTGGTCAAAGGAAAAATCCACCAAGAAGAACTTTCAATTCTGAACATCTATGCTCCAAATACAAGGGCACCCTCATTCGTAAAAGAAACTTTACTAAAGCTCAAAGCACACATTGTACCTAACACAATAATTGTGGGGTACTTTAACACTCCACTCTCATCAATGGACCGGTCAGGAAAACAGAAACTAAACAGGGACACAGTAAAACTAATTGAAGCTTTAGACCAATTGGATTTGACAGATATTTATAGAACATTTCACCCTAAAGCAAAAGAATATACCTTTTTCTCAGCACCTCATGGTACCTACTCCAAAATCGACCATATAATTGGTCACAAGACAGACCTCAACAAATACAAGAAGATCGAACTAATCCCATGCGTCCTATCAGATCACTATGGTGTAAGAGTGGTGTTCAATAGCAACAAAAACAACAGAAAGCCCACATGCACATGGAGGCTGAACAATACTCTACTCAATGACACCTTGGCTAAAGAAGAAATAAAGAACGAAATCAGAGACTTTTTAGAATTTAATGAAAATGAGGGCACAACATACCCAAAACTTTGGGACACAATGAAAGCAGTGCTAAGAGGAAAACTCATAGCCCTGAGTGCCTCCAAAAAGAAACTGGAGAGAGCTTATACTAGCAGCTTAGTGACACACCTGAAAGCCTTGGAACAAAAAGAAGCTATTTCACCCAGGAGGAGTAGAAGACAGGAAATCATCAAACTCAGGGCTGAAATCAATCAAGCGGAAACAAAGAGAACCATACAAGAATCAACGAGTCCAGGAGCTGGTTCTTTGAGTAAATCAACAAGA
The DNA here is from genome assembly GCF_947179515.1 of Apodemus sylvaticus. Lineage (NCBI taxonomy): Eukaryota > Metazoa > Chordata > Mammalia > Rodentia > Muridae > Apodemus > Apodemus sylvaticus. The sequence goes on along the minus strand of NC_067495.1, from coordinate 144,609,638 downwards.
TAGATAAACCCTTAGCCAGACTGACCAAAGGGCACAGAGAAAGTATCCAAATCAACAAAATTAGAAATGAACAGGGAGATATTACAACAGAAACTGAGGAAATCCAAAAAATCATCAGATCCTACTTCAAAAGCCTATACTCAACAAAACTGGAGAATCTGGAGGAAATGGACAATTTCCTAGACAGATACCAAATACCAAAATTAAATCAGGACCAAATAGATCATCTAAACAGTCCCATAACCCCTAAAGAAATAGAAGGGGTCATAGAAAGTCTTCCAACTAAAAAAAGCACAGGACCAGATGGTTTCAGTGCAGAATTCTATCAGACCTTCAAAGAAGACCTAACACCAATACTCTTCAAACTATTCCACAAAATAGAAACAGAAGGAACTGCCACAGACTGACCCAGCCAGGTAGTCACGACCGAGGGAAAATCAGGGCTTTGGATTCAGGAAGGAACAGGTTTGGCGAGATGACAGACAGACACACCAGAGAGCGGTTTGAATCTGCTGTACCTTTACTTTTTTAGTCAGGCATACTTATAATACATTGAGGAACAGATCGAGGTTGGCACACCTCCAGAAACACTCAAACAATTGCTAAACAAGGTACATTTCCATCTTAATTAGAACAGCAAGTAGACATGAGATGATGTCCACAGGAACTCTTAACTCTGTGAACTATGATCAAAAGCAAACTATGATCATGAACCTCAGACATACAGTGTTCGATTCTAACTTGTGGTTACTTATTAAAGTTGTGTTAATAATCAACAGGAGAACTTGGGCCTTCAGACCAATTTGCATGCTTAAAGCCTTCTTCTGTCATCAAAAGTCAAAATGCTTTAAAAATGAACACACATACATTACAAGAGCCTTCTCTACTGCCTTGGACAGCAAACACCACGGTGGTCTGGCTCAAGCTAATCTATGTCCATAATCTCAAGAAAATTATAGGACCTTCTAACCTTCAATGTTTTTAATCTATCTACTACCTTCTTATCATAAGTACCTGTATAAAGCAATAGCTCATCAGTAGTCCTATACTTTTTCATATTGTTTTTCTTCTTGTTGTAGACTATTTATCATTACCTTTACTTAGGCTAATAATAAAGACAGACCCTGTTAAAAGAGCATTCCAAAACTTTCTTTCACTAAGGTTCAACATAAGTTCATTGAGTTTAGGACTGGAAGCGGTAGGCGTAATCACCACATCCTCTTTTTCCTTCCACCAGAATACCAAGTTCTCCTTTATCAATTAACCAGCTTGTAGGCTGGGATCGAGCTGTATAAAGAATTAAGAGTAGGAAGAAGAAAGACAAAGTGCAAACCCCATAATCCAGGAAGCACAATATCCTTAGAGATCATCAAGGCCTTTTCTTAGGCTAGAGGTGGGCACACTGCCAGGGACCTCCAGGGAGCCTAGCCCCGAGGGGCATTTTTCTCCTGTTTGCCTTAATGATGTACTGTCATGTCACAGAGATGACACTGGAGTTGGTGTGGCAGTTCCCGGTTTTTTGTTTTTAAGATGCAACTCTGTTAGATCTCGCTTTACTGAGTAAATGGACTTCAGCACAAGTATGAAAAGGCAAGGAAATAACAGCACGACCATAATAATTATGAACATCAATATTCCAATTAAGAAAAAATATTGTACCCAATCTAGAGGATTCAAAGACTTAATTCTTGCTTCTAGTCCTTTAGCCAATGAGTCAAGCTTAGTATTATCTAGATGTGCTTTGCTAATTGTTGTAATATCCCTCTGTAATATCTCTATGTCATAAGTAATCTCAGAATCTGTCCAAACTCTCTGTAGATGATTTTTTACCTTTTCTCATTGCTCAGTAGTATTATAAGGTAAAGGTGTAACACAAATATACGGAAAGGCAGCATGGCATCGAGTCTCTATCCTGGTCTTAATATTTACTATATCCTGTCCTAAAGCTAAGACCACCTCTTCTAAAGCATTTATCTTTGACTCTAACTTTCTGTCTATCACTGCTTGTTCTGACAAGGCCAATGAGATATTCTTATTCATATCATTGACAAATTGTGTAGTATGTATTTCTTGAACCAAGGCAGCAGTAGAGATGGCAAATGTAGTAAGTATGGCTATTAATGTTGAGATCTCTAGAATAAGGGCAGCCACAAATCTCTTTGGTCTTATTAATTCTTGTAATTTCTTTAAAGTCTGTATAGCTGTATTTTCATACCATGATTCATCCTTCAAATCTACTGGCAACATGACATATGCAGGACGCTTTACCAAAATCATAACTGTCATCTGTCTATTTATGCCAGAATCCACACAATTAGTAAGTCTGCATGAATAGCAATTAATCATATAGGACTGACCTATTTTTGTAATATTAATTTGTGAAGCATGTCCTAATAATAATGCAAAAGGATAGGCCACACAAGCCCTTATAGCATAAGGAGTGGACCTAATCTCTTTTGGTTTCTTTTGTAATATCATATTAGCACTAGCAGTCAATCTAAACATATCATGATGAATAGTAATTCTGTTATCATCTGGGTCTCTAGCCACCCAGATAGTTTCTACATATCCGGGACTGAACCATCGATGAATTTTTTCTCTTACCTTAGATGGAATATATCTATTAAATCTATTAGAATTATTTTTTAAGTAGTGAATATAATCAAAAGTTCTAGACGACACAGAGAAATCTCAAATTTCTAGAGGAGTTCTCAAAGGATGATGTTTTACTGTTGAGCGAGGGAATCTACATCCTAACCATTTTGGATAACCAGTAAGGGTATTTTCCCAAAATTGGTTCTTATCTCTAAATTTTTTAGTATAGATAGGCAAAGGCATAAAAGGAGCATTTTGAAAAGTATCATTATAAGAAGCAGACCCCAATGTAGAAATCTGTGTTTCCCATATTAACCTTTTTTCATTTTTATCTTTAGTGGTAGGATCAGGAGCATCAGTAAGAAGCATTCTATAGCTGAGTGATAGGCACCCAAAAGGAGGAGAGTCTTTAAACGCTAGGCAAATTGGAAGAGAATCTGACCTTCCTTCAAAAGTTATGGAAGTAGAGCTATTCAACATTTGTTCGTAGTCCTGGAAACCACCTAACAGGTCTGTATCATTAATCAAAACTTTTATGTAATCTAGACTCATCCAACCTACAGGATGTATAAGAGGTGGCTTAGGTACATAAGCCCAATAACTTTCTCCACTCACAACTGTAGGTCGAGCAGCCAAAAGAGAAAGCATTGCCAGAAAAATAAATTCAAGAGTCTGTGGCTGCTGTTGAGCAGTCACCAATGTTACAGCTTCTCTTGTCAGATTCTTCGGCTGAGTCCATGTCGGCAGTTTCCTGGGAGCCAGAAAAAGATTTTGTAGTTTCGCTTTAGTTTTCTATCTCTCTTGCTTTTATTTTCTTTGTCGTACTAGCCACCTGTCGCATGATCCAATCTGGGATCCAGACTTGGGAGTCAGCATCCTGTGGGAACACATAAGCATATCCCCTCCCAGAGGAAATTAAAGCATCCGGTCCTTTTCAGGTGCAGGTCATCAGGTCCTTCCTCATGACTCGGGGGGAGTTGTTCTAAATATGATTAAATCTCATTCTTTATTATATAGAATTTGTTTCATACCACTGAGGTTGGGATCAAGGTAACTCCTTCCCAGGATGACAAAATGACATCCTCACAGGAAGCTAGATCTAACCCAGCACTTCCTGGAGTAACTCTAGGTAGATCATGAATAGTAAATTCTGGTGCCTCAGGGTTAAGGGCACACTCTTGTTCAATAACATCATCTTGGTCCTCTCTTTTAATTCCGGGGCTGAGAGGTAGCCCCTGACCTAGTTTTTTGCTTGTTTGTTCCTTTTTTTGTTTTTGTCTTTTTTTTTATTATTAATAAGGGGTGTTCTATCCTAGTGGAACTTGGATTTACACTTTTTTTTCCCAATGCTTGCCTTTCTGGCATCGAGGGCACACTCCTGGAGGAGGTCCTCTTTTCTTATTACCCCTATTGTTTTCTCCAGGACACTGTCTTTGCATATGTCCTTTCTATATGTCTTTGCATATGTTCTTTCCACACTTATAACAAGTGGGTACCGAGGAGTCTCTCCCTCCTCCATATATTTGCTTATCATAGGCGCTGAACTTCTGACCTTTCATACCTGTAGCGTAGGCCATTCTTTGCACTACAGCTGGTGAGGCATCTACGCAGGCTTTTATAAAGTCCTGCACTGTTCCTGTTTTTCTGATGGGCCTTATGAGGTCTTGACACAAAGTATCTGAAACCTTTAAACCTCTACTGGCCATCATTTAAAAACTGAGAGGAACATTCGTTCCTTCTTTGACTCAGATTGCCCCATGTTATATCAAGATTACTTGCACTTAACCGGTGATCCTTTACCGGCGGACCTGTAGCGTCCTGGCAAGAGCCGACCAGTTACCTTGAGGAAAAAAGAAAAGGAGAAAAGATTACCTGTCCAAAGAGTCCCTGTTCGGGCACCACCTGCCACGGACTGACCCAGCCAGGGAGTCACGACCGAGGGAAAATCAGGGCTTTGGATTCTGGAAGGCACAGGTTCGGCGAGATGACAGACAGACACACCAGAGAGCGGTTTGAATCTGCTGCAACTTTACTTTTTTAGTCAGGCATATTTATAATACATTGAGGAACAAATCGAGGTTGGCACACTTCCAGAAACACTCAAACAATTGCTAAACAAGGTACATTTCCATCTTAATTAGAACAGCAAGTAGACATGAGATGATGTCCACAGGAACTCTTATCTCTGTGAACCATGATCAAAAGCAAACTATGATCATGAACCTCAGACATACAGTGTTCGATTCTAACTTGTGGTTACTTATTAAAGTTGTGTTAATAATCAACAGGAGAACTTGGGCCTTCAGACCAATTTGCATGCTTAAAGCCTTCTTCTGTCATCAAAAGTCAAAATGCTTTAAAAATGAACACACATACATTACAAGAGCCTTCTCTACTGCCTTGGACAGCAAACACCACGGTGGTCTGGCTCAAGCTAATCTATGTCCATAATCTCAAGAAAATTATAAGACCTTCTAACCTTCAATGTTTCTAATCTATCTATTACCTTCTTATCATAAGTACCTGTATAAAGCAATAGCTCATCAGTAGTCCTATACTTTTTCATATTGTTTTTCTTCTTGTTGTAGACTATTTATCATTACCTTTACTTAGGCTAATAATAAAGACAGACCCTGTTAAAAGAGCATTCCAAAACTTTCTTTCACTAAGGTTCAACATAAGTTCATTGAGTTTAGGACTGGAAGCGGTAGGTGTAATCGCCACATCCTCTTTTTCCTTCCACCGGAATACCAAGTTCTCCTTTATCAATTAACCAGCTTGTAGGCTGGGATCGAGCTGTATAAAGAATTAAGAGTAGAAAGAAGAAAGACAAAGTACAAACCCCATAACCCAGGAAATACAATATCCTTAGAGATCATCAAGGCATTTTCTTAGGCCAGAGGAGGGCATAATGCCAGGGACCTCCAGGGAGCCTAGCCCCGAGGGACATTTTTCTCCTGTCTGCCTTAATGATGTACTGTCATGTCACACAGACGACACTAGAGTTAGTGTGACAAGGAACCCTACCCAATTCCTTCTAGGAAACCACAATTACGCTGATAACAAAACCACACAAAGATCCAACAAATAAAGAAAACTTCAGACCAATCTCCCTTATGAACATCGATGCAAAAATACTCAATAAAATTCTTGCCAACCGAATCCAAGAGCACATCAAAACAATCATCCACCATGATCAAGTAGGCTTTATCCCAGGGTTGCAGGGTTGGTTCAATATATGGAAATCCATCAATGCAATCCACTACATAAACAAACTCAAAGAAAAAAAACCACATGGTCATTTCATTGGATGCTGAAAAAGCATTTGTCAAAATTCAGCATCCTTTCATGCTTAAAGTCTTGGAAAGAACAGGAATTCAAGGCCCATACCTAAACATAGTTAAAGCAATATACAGCAAACCGGTAGCCAGCATCAAACTAAATGGAGAGAAACTTGAAGCAATCCCTCTAAAATCAGGGACTAGACAGGGCTGCCCCTTTCTCCTTATCTTTTCAATATTGTACTTGAGGTACTAGCTCGGGCAATTCAACAACATAAGGAGGTCAAAGGGATACAAATTGGAAAGGAAGAAGTCAAACTATCATTATTTGCAGATGACATGATAGTCTACCTAAGTGACCCCAAACTCTCGACTAGAGAACTCCTACAGCTGATAAACAACTTCAGCAAAGTGGCAGGTTATAAAATCAACTCAAGCAAATCAGTGGCCTTCCTATAAGGCCGAGAAAGAAATTAGGGAAATGACCCCCTTCACAATAGCCACAAACAGTATAAAGTATCTTAGGGTGACTCTTACCAAACATGTGAAAGATCTGTATGACAAGAACTTCAAGACTCTGAAGAAGGAAATGGAATAAGACCTCAAAAAATGGGAAAACCTCCCATGCTCATGGATCGGCAGGATCTATATAGTTAAAATGGCCATTTTGCCAAAGCAATATACAGATTCAATGCAATACCCATCAAAATCCCAACTCAATTCTTCACAGAGTTAGAAAGAGCAATTATCAAATTCATCTGGAATAACAAAAAACCCAGGATAGCTAAAACTATTCTCAGCAACAAAAGAAATTCTGGGGGAATCAGTATCCCTGACCTCAAGTAATACTACAGAGCAATAGTGTTAAAAACTACATGGTATTGGTACAGTGACAGGCAGGCAGATCAATGGAACAGGATTGAAGATCCAGAAATGAACCCACACACCTATGGCCACTGGATCCTGGACAAAGGGGCTAAAAACATCCAATGGAAAAAAGATAGCCTTTTCAACAAATGGTGCTGGTTCAACTGGAGGTCAGCATGCAGAAGAATGCGAATTGATCCATTCTTGTCTCCTTGTACTAAGCTCAAATCCAAATGGATCAAGGACTTCCACATAAAGCCAGATACTCTGAAGCTAATAGAAAAGAAACTAGGGAAGACCCTTGAGGACATCGGTACAGGGAGAAAGTTTCTGAAGAGAACACCAATAGCATATGCTCTAAGATCAAGAATTGACAAATGGGACCTCATAAAATTACAAAGTTTCTGTAAGGCAAAGGACACCATCAAAAGTACAGATCGGCAACCACCAAATTGGGAAAAGATCTTCACCAATCCTACATCATATAGAGGGCTAATATCTAATATATATAAAGAACTCAAGAAGTTAGACTCCAGAAAACCAAACAACCCTATTAAAAAATGGGGTACAGAGATAAACAGAGAATTCTCACCTGAAGAATATCGGATGGTGGAGAAGCATCTTAAAAAATGCTCAACTTCATTATTCATTAGGGAAATGCAAATCAAAACAACCCTGAGATTTCACCTTACACCAGTCAGAATGGCTAAGATTAAAAATTCAGGAGACAGCAGGTGTTGGAGAGGGTGTGGAGAAAGAGGAACACTCCTTCACTGCTGGTGGGGTTGCAAATTGGTACAACCACTCTGGAAATCAGTCTGGCAGTTTCTCCAAAAACTGGGCACCTCACTGCCAGAAGATCCTGCTATACCACTCCTGGGCATATTCCCAAAAGATTCCCCAGCATGTAATAAGGATACATGTTCTACTATGTTCATAGCAGCCCTATTTATAATTGCCAGATGCTGGAAAGAATCCAGGTATTCCTCAACAGAAGAGTGGATGCAAAAAATGTGGTATATCTACACAATGGAGTACTATTCAGCCATTAGAAACAATGTATTCATGAAATTCTTAGGCAAATGGATGGAGCTGGCGAACATCATACTAAGTGAGGTAACCCAGACTCAAAAGGCGAATCATGGTATGCACGCACTAATAAGTGGATATTAACCTAGAAAACTGGATTACCCAAAACATAATCCACACCTCAAGTGAGGTACAAGAAGAATGGAGGAGTGGCCCCTTGTTCTGGAAAGACTCAGTGAAGCAGTATAGAACAAAATCAGAACAGGGAAGTGGGAAGGGTTGGGTGGGAAAACAGGGGGAGGGAAGGGGACTGATAGGACTTTCCGGGAGTGGGGGTCCAGAAAAGGGGAAATCACTTGAAATGTAAATAAATATATCAATAAATTAAAAAAAATACCCCAGCATGGGGAAATCGAGGGAGGTAGTTGGGAGTGGGATGGGTGGAGGGGCAGGGGTTGGGAGGATCGGTTGGGGTTTTCTGGGAGGTGAGAAACCACGAAAGGGTATAACATTTGAAATGTAAATGTAGACTATATTCAATAAAAAATTAAAAAAGAACTGAAATAAATAAATAAATAAATAAATTCCTTAACAAAGTCTAGAACCCCCTCTTGCACATGGAAAAAAGATTCTTGCAAGTGATTCCAGATTCTGCCAGGTTTACAATCAATATTCACAGTCACACAAGGCAATGAAGCGAAATAGAGATAAAGTGCATAGATATGGGTTTTGACAGCAGAAATATAGGCCAGAAGAGGCAAGAGCTAAGGAAGAGTGGCTCTCTCATCTTGTAAATCCATGTCTTATTCTCCATTCTAATGATACTGGAATTTTGAGTTTAATGGGATGTGTTTAATTCACAGTCACCTCTTATCAATAAATTAATGTCACTAGAAAAAATAAAACAAAATCCTAAAATAAAAAAATAAAGTCAGTTTTTAAATTATTTCAACAGTTGTTTTGGAATGAATCCGTGATTAATGTAAGATTCTTCTACCCATTTTCTTCTCAGGGTAATACTTAGATCTGAAGGGCAGTGTATCTTTCACCAATGCTATATTCTGGCATATCTTTTTGGTGTTTTGACTAGCACTGAGGAGATGATTTCAATGTGAGTTTTTCTTATAAAGCCTGGTAAGAATTCTCATCCATTTATTGATGAGGTATGTGGGGTCTAAGAAATAACTCCACCAGTGCATTACATTTGCTTTCCATGCCACATTATCTTGAGATACTTCAGCAAAAATTTCTGCACCCAGAGATACTCTTGCAGGATGTAGGATGTGTAGTCTTCTTAACTTTTGATTTCAAATTTCCAAAGAGGTTCTCCATCATTTTCTGCTCTTGAATTGGCTGTGGAACATCTCCAGTGTTCGTTCATCTTGCATGTTTCTTGGATGATTCATCTCCCACACTATAAACCTGCCAGCATCCATATGAATTCTTAAACAAGTATGGGAAGGAGGGTCCAGTTCTTCCTGAGTGATGAATTTCATTCATTCCCAGTTTACACAGACATTATCATCTGAAGGTCAAAAGGCACAGATTTTAACAACTCATATAACTTGTAACTAGTATTTCTTTATACCTAAGAATCCCTTGCTTGAAATAAAAATGATCTACTGAGAAACTGATAAATTCAGCACTGAAAAGTCTTCCTTCTGTATTTTTGTTTTAGTAGCCTTCCTTGGGGCCATAAACATGTGACACTCTTGTTGCATGAGCTGGAAGATAACCTTAGGGAACCAATAAATGGCAGATCAGTCATCAGTAGTCTGATACTTTCAAGTACTGTCTAATGTACTGGCTGAGCCTGGGTAAAATGAGGGGTAATAGTAGGAAAATAACACATAACACCCACATAACAACACATGACTCTTTTTCATTTTCCTCATACCTAGAATTACCTACATTTCCTCATTAAACTGCTCAGAATAATCACTAAGTTAAATTTTACAGTGTATAGGAAAACACAATATATATGTTGTAGCAGCATTTACTTGAAATTCTTCTGAACTGGCCTGATATTTAAACCACCACTTCAATTTTATTGGGAATTATTCCTTTAGGTTGGGAGAGGATCAATTAAGCAGAACTTGCCACAGGATAGTACTATTTTGTGACTATGTTCAGAAACTTCCAACCCACTTTCCAAACAAATTATTCGTTTTTCAAAAGGAGATGTAACTGAGAAACAACAAAATCCACCCATTGAAAGAATAAAACTAATGGCTTTCAATGTATCTAAAGTTGAACAAACATTACCACTGTCTAATTCAGCAATTCCATTAAAGTCAGGAACAAGACAAGCCTACCCACTCTCTCCTTATCTATTCAATATAGTACTTGTAGTTCTAGCTAGAGCAATAAAACAACTAAAGGTTGTTTCAATTTGGAAAGGAAGAGGTCAAAATACCAATATTAACAGATGATATGATAATATACATAAGTGACCTCAACAATTTTACCAGAGAACTTCTACAGCTAATAAACACCTTCAGCAAAGTGGCTGAATACAACATAAACTTGAAGAAATCAGTAGCCTTCCATTATACAAATAATAATTTTGTCGAGAAAGAAATTAGGAAAACATTGCCTGTTACAATAGCACAAGTAATATAAAATAACCAAACAAGTGAAAGACTTACATGACAAGAAAAGTTGTCATGAAACTGAGGAAGATAGAAATTGAGGAAGATATCAGAAGATGGAAAGATCTTCCATGCTCATGGATCTGTAGGATAAACATAGTGAAAATGGCCATCTTGCCAAAGCAATCTACAGATTCAATGCAATCCCCATCAAAATTCCAATTCAATTCTTTACAGACTTTGACAGAACAATTCTCAACTTCATATGGAAAAACAAAAATCCATGATCTAAAACAATCCTGAATAAAAAAGAATTTCTAGAGGTGGCACCATTCCTGATTTCAAGTTGTACCACAGAGAAATAGTAATTAAACCTGCATGGTATTAGTATGGGAATGCACAGGTTGATTAATGGAATTAAATCAGAGACCCAGAAATAAACACACTTCTGGACCACCCTTCAGATCCTCCATTGGGGACCCCATGCCCACACAACAAGTCCACACAACTATGGACACTTGATTTTTTTATCAAGAAGGCAGAATATTACACTGGAGGGAAATAAAGCATTTTCAACAAAGGATGCTAGTCTAACTGAATATCTGCAGTAGAAAAATGCAAACAGATTTATATCTATCACCCTGCATAAAACTCGTCCATTTAATTCAAAGAACTCCATGTAAAACAAGTTACACTAAAACAAATAGAACAGAAAGCGGGGAATAGCCTTGAAGTCATTGGTCCAGGAGACAACTTTCTTAAGAGAACACCAATGGCAGATGCTCTGAGATCAACAATTGATAAATGGAACCTTATGAAACTTCAAAGTTTCTGTAAGGCAAAGGATACTGTCAATAAGACAAACCAGCAGCCTACAGATTGGGAGGGATCTTCACCAACAGTGTATCTGACAGAGAGCTAATATCCAAAATTTATAAAGAAATCAAGAAGTTAGACACCAACAACTTACATAACTCAATTAAAATTAGGGTAGAGGGTTAATCAGAGAATTCTCAACAGAGGAATCTTAAATGGCAGTAAAACATTTAAAGGAATGTTTAAAGCACTTAGCCATCAGGGAAATGTAAATTAAAACCATTCTAAGATTCCATTGTGTACCTGTCAGAATGCTTAAGACATAAAGATCAAGTGACAGCGCATGCTGGTGAGCATGTGGAGAAAGGGGAAAATTCCTCTATTGGTGGTGGGAGTGCAAACTTGTATAACCACTTTGGAAATTAATTTGATGCTTTCTCCGAAAACTGGAAATAGTTTTACCTCAAGATGCAGCTATAGTATTCCTGGGCATATACTCAAAAAATGCTTTATCATACCTTAGGGACACTTGCTCAACTATGTTCATAGCAGCCTTATTCATAATAGGCAGAAACTGGAAATAACCTAGATCTCCCTCAAATGAAGAATGGATAAAGAAGATGTGGTACATCTACATAATGGAACACTATGCAGCTGTTCAAACAAAGACATCTTGAATTTTGCAAGCAAATGAATGTAACTTGAGACTATCATCCTGAGTGAGGTAACCCAGCCACAAAAGGACAAGCATAGTATGGACTCACTTAAAATGAGAATTAGCCACAAAATTCAGGATACCTAGGCTTCATTCCACAGACCCAAAGAAGGGATACGAGAAGAAAGGCAAAAGCAAGGATATTTGAATCTCATTTAGAATGGGGAATAAAATAGTAGTAGTAAGGAGATTGAGGGAGGGAACTGGGTGGAAGAAGAGATGGAGGTGGTGTTTCTGGACCATATGTGGAGAGAGTCAGGGGAGATGGCCTGATGGCCCTGAGAATGAATGGAAAACTGTAGCTGGCAGGGATGAGGGGGAAAGTGGGGTCGGGAGTATCTTGAGGACATTCCAGAGAGTAGGGATGGGGAAGCACCAAAAAATAATTGGGGTGACCTGAGCTGAGTCTCATAGCAGTGGGGATATGGCTCTGGGCTGCTTATGTTTTTTATGTTAATTTTGTTCTCCCAGAAGGGGCTATTTGGAATGAGGAACGAGTAGAGTACTCAGGTGGCTTCTTGTGAATCATCCCCTAATGAATAAAGGAGCCAATCATTGGGCAAGTAGGCAGGACTTCCAGGTTGGATGGAGGAAGAGAGGAAGCAGGAGAGTTAGGCTTTTTTTTTTTTTTTTTTTTTTTTTGGACGGGGATAGTGTAAGGACAAGATGTAGCTATGACGGTCTTCCAGTTTCAATGGCAGATCTATCAGGATTCACTACCATAGGATTTAAATTTAATAAGGATTACAAGATTTGGATTTTAGTTGCTCTGCCAAGCGATTGTTCTGCACTAAGTTTGTGTTGTGTGTTCCTTCACTTAGTGGCTTGTCTGGGTTCAAGGGAGAAAGGTATGGCAGCAAAGTGTGGGTTTGATTGAGGGGCACCACAAAATCCATGGGGGTACTGAAACACTGGGTTAGCATTGTAGTGATGGGTGGAGAGATTATGGAGTTCTGAGTCAGAGTCTCCACAAGATAAAAAGGGGTCGGCCATTGCCCACCAGTGCATGTCTGGCCAGTCTGACAGGGCAGAGGCACAAGCACGGTAACATGCTGGATCTTTTTTTATTATTTCCCCACAATAGGCTACCTCCTGTAGCCAGCCAGGAACCCCAGTGGAGCAAGAGGGGCACCAACCTACTCACAAAAAAAAAAAAAAAAATTCAGGGACAGGGGATGGAGTAGAGACTGAGGAAATGGCCCAAAATAACCAGCCCAAATTGAGACCCAGCCCATGGATAAGCACAAATCCCTGACACTATTAATTATACTGTGTTATGCTTGCACACAGAAGCCTAGAATGCCTGTCCTCTGAGAGACTCCACTCAGCAGCTGACTCAGACAAACAATGGATGGAGCTTGGGTTCTTTTATGGAAGAGTTGGGGAAACGATTGAGGGGCCCCAAAGGTCTAGGAACCCCACAGGAAGACCAACAGTGTTAACCAGTATGGATACTTGGGGGCTTTCAGTGTCTGAACCAATAACCATATAACATACCTGGGCTGGACCTAGGTCACCTACTCTTTTTTGTTTGTTTTTTTGCTTGTTTATTTTGTTTGTTTTGTTTCTCTGTGTAGCCCTGGCTGTCCTGGAACTCACTTTGTAGACCAGGCTGGCCTCGAACTCAGAAAACCGCCTGCCTCTGCCTCACAAGTGCTGGGATTAAAGGCGTGTGCCACCACTACCTGGCCGGTCACCTACTCTTATGCTTCAGATGTACAGCTCAGTCTTCATGTGGGTCCCCCAACAACTGGATCAGGGGCTAAAACTGTTTCCTGCCTGTGGAATCTGTTCTCTTAACTGGGCTGTCTTGTCTGGCCTCAGTATGAGAAGAATCACTTACTTATATAGAGATTTGATGTGCCAGAGTTGGGGGATACTCAATGGGGACCTCTACTCTCAGAGGAGAAGAGAAGAAGGTCAGGGGAGGGACTGTGGGAAGAGGAGACCCAAAGGCAGGGGCATCAATCAGGATGTAATATGAAGGGAAAAAAAAAAAAAACAGATCTGTTCCTCATAGCTTCAGATAGCACTTTTGCCTGCACAATTGACTTTTTTCATGAAGAAACCCATACTTGTTTTAAATGTTGCTGTTTGCAGATTGTCAAGACATACCTTCTAGTTTTGAATATTTATATAAAATTGTTTTCAGTTTTATTTTTCCCTTCCATTTATTTTGGCTGTAATATCTAACGATTAATAATGTTTTCTCATTGCTCTCCCTCTCTTCCTCTTTCATTTTGGAGACATGATTTATCTATGGACCTTAGTGTGATATTGAACTAGCAGTCATTCTTCTGTCTCAGCCTCTCAGGTGCTTGGTTATAGATATGTACTGTCATGCCTGTTTCGTTATTATCTTTTTAAAAAGTGTTTAATTGGATAATTTTTTTCTGTGTCCTGTTTGGTCTTTCTCTGCTTTTTTTTCTTTGTTGGTTTTGTTTTTGATTTTCAAGACAGGGTTTCTCTGTATAGCCCTGGCTGTCCTGGAAATCACTCTGTAGACCAGGTTGCCCTCGAACTCAGAAGTCTGCCATGCCTCTTGATCTTTCTCATTTCACCCCTTGTATGTTATTTTCTTTAGTATCTTTCAATTTCTAATTTTATTAATTTTAAAAATTGAAAATGAAGACATTTACTTTTATTTTAACCTTTTATTAGAATTTTAATCATGGATTATGTTAAATTAGTTCTTATTTCTTTAGAGGGATGTCTCATCTTCTCCAATAGTCATGAATGCTCTTAAAAAGAAGTATATGGCCTGATCTCAGAACTTAATTTTGATCTGTGTCAAAAACTGGCTATTCAGTTTCAAGCTATTGATAAAATAACTCATGTATTGTCAGATATGAAAGAAAAGCACATGAAGAATCGAGCTCTTAGGGAAAGAATGTGAAATTTAAATTCTAGTTTATTCTACTCTAATAAATAGAATCTATGTACTATGTCCTGTGAACCAATTTGAATGTAGATTTCAGGAAATGACAAACCTTGCCAATATGATCCTGTAAATGTAGCTTATATGTAGGGGATACAATATGCATCCTTCTGCAACAAAATCTTATTGAATGAAGTTGTTCATTTAGCCAGGCTCAGACATGGCAAGTCTCTTAGTGTAACATTCTTATCTTAGTTGCAAGCAGCCCAAAATCTTGGTTCTATAAACCACACTGACATCCAGGTTCTAAATAGAACAGTAGTTAATATAGCTAGTGGAATGAAATAGTGAAGTTCTCTGAGCTTTATTTTTTAATCTGTATTGCACTAGTATTATTTGTATTCATTCCTTCACTTTCTTTCCATGAACCTGATTTAAACCCTGACCCTACTTAAATTTAGGCTGTGTGCTTCCTCATTTCTGTGTTACTGTTATTTACTCACTCATCATTCACTAAGCAGTCTGGGGATAGGTGGGGGTAGGTATGTAGTCAGTTTTAGAGGGCTGACCTTGCAAGTATAAGACCCAATTTTTATTTACTACCTCTTCAAACATGTTACATTGTTATGGAACTGGGTTGGAAACAAAGTAGCAACATTACATACTTACTTTATGTTGGGAAACATGCATCATAGAAGAAACTGATCTGTGAATGATGGTGACACACCTCTATCTTAGACAGGGTTAAAGCATGAATCAAGCAATTAAAATAAGATTTATCAATTGTTTTGGGATCAGTAGATGATGCTGTGGGACTGATAATCTGGGAGGTCCATACACATCATTCCTTAAAGAAGACAAGCATAAAAGTTAGTTGAAAACTGAAAAGTTAACTTTTATTTGCCTAAAGTTTTCATTGTCTCCAAAGTTTACTGCCTCAGTCTGCTAAACTAGGCCTCGTTTATGGACTAGCCTCCATATAATCTTACCTAGGCCTAAAATGTTTTCAGCTTCTGAGACTTACTGCTAAATAGTGTACTTTTTTAGCTTTGTCTTAAGAACTCTGGCTGGCTGGTCAACTCAGCTGTTTTGGCTCAAGCTCTTCTCCAAGCTAACTGATTCAATCTGGCTTCTCTCTTTCAACCTCTCCTGAATTGTTGTGCTTGACCACATACTAACTTTGGCACTGTGTTTTATAATCTGGCTCTTTCTCATTCTCTGGCTCTTCTGTCTTCACCTGTGTCTAGCTTGTTCTCTCTCTGCAACCTGTCTCTGTACAACTGTCCCAGGAAAACTGCTGTCTCTCCTCTGCATTCCTCTCTTAGTTTCCTTTGCCTCTTCTCATGAAAGTTGGACTTATCCTATCTCTGATTTATTCTGTCAGTTTTTCTTCTGATTCATCACTTTCTGTCACTCAATTAGATATCACTTTCAAACATGGATGCTTCCTTCTACAAACTAAACTTACCTTTATTGTTTTGGGAGTACAGGTGTGTACTTAGGATTCTAGTCAGAGGATATAAAGGTGTGATTTAGGTGCTGAGCCATATCACATGTAGAATTTTTTTCCAGTAAATAACACAGTTTCAGGATTCATAGTGTGATCAAATATTTTATAATAGAAATCTCAGTCTTAATGAAATTTACTAGAAAATGGAGGATTAACAAGGTGTTTGGATATGGTGCTATGTATGTGTGTGTATGCATGTATATATGCTTGTATGTATGTATGTATGTATATAAAAGTATAAATAGTGAAAAAAGTAATTTTGAGATAATTTTTTTAATACTTGTCCACCCTAAACTTCAGCAAAGTAAAACAGTTAAATTTTATTCCGTAACAGAAATCATTAAATCATCAAATCCTGTCAACTTTTAGTGTACATGATCACAAGACAGTAAATATAAGGTTCGTTGAGCTTTCAAGAACACTGTAAAGAGGAAATTTAAGAGTTCTTTGTAAAGTCAGTTATGTTAGATGTTATTTTGCTGTGGCAAATGTGAAGGAATGTTTCACTGGAGCAGACATAGGTAAAAGAATGTTCTGCTAAAGCAGACAAGTAAAAGGACAAACAATGAAGGATTTTGCAGTTGAGCTTCATTTGTTGAGAATCCACAGACAGGAACACACCAAAAGAATCCCCAAAAAACAAAAACAGAAAAAAAAAACCCTTCTGGTGGTGTGCTGCAGTTTCTTGCCCCTTTACCCTTCTGAGGACTCAGGCTGATTGGCAGAGTAAGATCAACTGAGACAGACTCACATGGGGTTTTGTTAAATCAGACTCACATGCTGAGGCAAGACAGGTGGTAAGGCAAGACTTGTAGAGGACACACAATGTTTGGAGGGTAGAAATAGGACCCAAAGAAATATGCCTGAGGCTGGGTTTGGCTTGCTAGCTGTGCTTGTTGGCTTCATATTTTCCTTGATCTTCACTTGGCATAGCCCAGAACTTCTGGTTTCCTGCTGGTCCCTCCTGCTGACTTGTGTCAAGGCTAAGGGTTGGCTGTCTCTGTTAGGTAGTACCACCACTGTTGATTCCTGTTTGCTGTCTAAACTCGACTGAACTGGAGTGCTGGTGTATCCATGAAGTATTTGCGAGTGTATTTGCTGACCTGTGAACTGAACTGCCAATTTCTAGACAACAGGGATGGGAACTGCTCCAAGAACCATTTCTAAATAGGTCCACTTCCCCCTGCCCCCATATCCTTTCTTTTCCACTACCTCTGGTGGGTTGTGGGCTACAAGGGACCAAGTGTTTAGGAACCATCATTAAAAACAGGATTTAAAAAAAAAATAAAGTTAAAACAGGGTCCTACCCTAATTGAATATATCTCCTATTCTGCTGTATTTCCTCAGGACATTGCACAACTTGCTATGTTCACTTCCTTCTTGGATAATGTTAAAACAGTTACGTGACTGTTTTGCATTAATGATTTTGCACTGACGGGGATTTCAAATCTAGATACATTCTTGTATCCATGTATTCCTTGGTCTGACTCCAACACTTAATGAAGCAAATATTTTGTAAAAGGTTCAATAATAATTGAAGACAGGAAGAAAGAGGCAGGACAATGGTAGACTTTGTTAGTTTGTATTTTATTTTATTTTACTCAGAAAGGTAAGCATAATTTGAATATGAAATGTCCCCCATTGGCTCAGTAATAGAACACTTCTCAACAGGTGCACAGTTCTTGGAAATGCTATAATCTTTGGGAGGTGGGCTAGAAGGAAGTAGGTTACTAGAAGCTTGCTGTTGAATGCTAGAGCTTCAGGATCCAAGAAATACTAGTGCTAGCCATAAATTTTATTTTTTGAAGGCTGTTTTTGTAGGAGGTGCATTAAAGAGAGGATACAGGCTTAACTGAGACAGTGTTGACCCAACACCTAGGGGTTGACAGTGCAATGGGACAGGGGAATTCTATATAGGCATTTGTCCACAGCCAAGAGCTGCATTAGGTGGGAGGAAGAGGAGGAGGAGGAGAAGGAGGAGGAGGAGGAGGAGGATAGATAGAGAAGGAGAGAGAGAGAGAGAGAGAGAGAGAGAGAGAGAGAGAGAGAGAGAGAGAGAGAGAGAATTGGTTTCAGAAAAGCAGTTGTCCCCTGTCTGGGATGCGTTAGCCAAAAAGAAGGAAAATGGATTTCAGAGCTCTCCTAGGGACAGGAGACATCCTTCTCCTCTGTCTCTTAGTGAAGATATCCTTAGTTCTGGTTACATCAAGTTTTTTCCCTTTCCCAGCATTATTATACACATCTATCCAGGTGTTATTCAAAACAAAGTTCAAACTTAAGATTTATGAAAGGTTAATGAAACCAGGAACTTATGAAGACATTGCAACCTAGCTTGCCTATACTAGCCACTATTCCAGGAAATGTAAACAGAATTACTTGGCTTTGGAAGATTGTTTTTAAACTGTTCTTTTCCATCCTGGTGACTGTGAGAGGTTTACATTTAGTAAGCTTGCTTGTAATTTTGAATAGCCCATGAAGCAATATCATTGTTGTCTCATCATGTCAAAAATTTTGTCTCTGCTTCAATACAAGAAGTTAGTACTTTAAATCTTTCAGTTTATAATATCCATTATATGGAGGGTATTTTATTAGCTGAGCCCTCTGAAGGAGTTTTATTACAAGCATTTGCCCTTCTTATACAACAAGCTTTAAAATTTTGGAGTAGCTGTTGTTCCAGAAAGACTGAAAGGCAATATCTTTTCCAATACTTGGGGCTTCAGTTATATCCTAAAGAAATTTGTGGCACAGAAAATTCAAGGAAGAAAAGATGATTTAGTTACTTCAAATTATTTTCAAAAGCTTCTAGGAGACTTTAATTGGCTAAGACGTCACCTTAAGCTCACCACAGGAGAACTTAAGCCTCTGTTTGATATTCTGAAAAGGGATGCAAATTTACTGGTGAGCTACAAATAGCTTTTACAATAGGATGCATTAGTCAACAACAGATACATTATATATAGATTAATTGTTGGCTGTTTGTTACTATTCATGTACCCACAGCAATTTTTTGACAAAAGTGACCATTAATGTGGATTCATCTTTCTTCATTTCCAAGTTAGAACACTCTATTACAAAGCTGTTGCTGTGTTAATTCAGAATTGTAGGATAGAAACATGAAAGTATTTTGGAAAGAATGTTTTAAGAATCTGATGAAAAATTTATTCCTTATTTTGAACAGCAATTAAATTGGTTATTGCAGAATACTGATATTTCGACTATTGCATGGCAAACATTTTAGGTCAAATTGATAATCATTATCCAACAGACAAGTTGTTAAAATTTGCTTCTATGCATACTTTTGTATTTCCTGTAAATTTATGCATGTATGCCACAAAGAATGCATCTACTGTATTTATAAACATCTCATCTATGGGACAGAACCATCTATAATAGGACCACATGTTCATATGTGCTGTAACCAATGTTTTTAAAATGTTGACAAATAGAGATTTTAATTTATATACTGATAGCTTGTATATAGCTCATGGCTTATGATTACTTGAAATTGTTCCTTTTTTAAGATACTGCTAATTGTCAAATTTTGAAATTATTTATGCAATACAACTCAATTCAATAAAAAGTACTGTTACTTTAAAGGACTGTCTTTGGACATTTAAGAGTTCACACTGGATTGCCTGGAGAGATCCCTTAGGGCAATGCCACAGCAGATTTGTATCCCAGGCAGATAATAGGACTTACACAGGAACAATTGGCCATACAATCTCATTCTTTATATCATAAACCATAAATCATAAGCCATCTTTGTATTATTTATTTCTATTTTTGTTGAATTTCTCACATGTCATATGACCTGTATCATCTTCAAATATGAGGACCTAATTAATTTTTGATATCTGGTGTATGATCAATTTTACTAATGCTTCAGCAGAAGATATTATTGCTTGTAGGGAACCATACTAGATATGTCTGCAGTCTCCTCATACTCCTCTCCTATCTGTGATCTCAAATTTTTGATAGATATTCTTTGTCTTCGTAGAACATTGTACTTAATACATTTTACTCTCACGTGCTACTTGTTGTGTAAAAAAGTTAAACTAGTTTCAATATCTTTTTGTGAGTTATATCCTTTATCATCACAAAATTTCTTTCTGACTAATACTTTAACTTTTGCTTATCCTTTTATTGGTATGTGAATAGAAATTGCTATTATTTTTATTATTTAAGAATTCCATATATGTGTCAAATCTGCATGTTTTGATTATATTCACTTCTTCCACAGTAAATTCTACCAGATACCGCAGTAATCCTCTTCCCAACTTTATGTTCTTGTTTTTTAATCCACTACTATGTAGCAGTTTCTTCAAAATAGAAACATTCCCTGAATAATTGACAGAAGATATACAATTCAAAGTACTTGTAGGAAGTCCCTGAAACTGACTACTTCTGCTAGTTTCTTCCCTTCTAAATACAGAATAAACAAAGAATGTTGGGAATCTATCTCAAATAAGCAAAGCTGCAAAGAAGAGTGTGACGCCATTCCAGTTGCCTGGAAGGAGCAGAAACCAGATTAGTTGTTAGAGTCATTTCTGCTCCTGTAACCACTCAAACATATTCTGGTAAGTAATCCCAGTAAAACTCATTGGTTCAGCAAGTTAGACTTTGGTGGTATCTGTACTTGGGTCTGTTGTGGGCTCCCTATCTGGGACATGTGTATTGTGTTTTCCCAAAAGATGTTCTGCCATACAACCAATCGCTGAATCCACCTAGTGTTGCTTATATGTGTGTTGGTGTGGGAGCCATCTTCTGGAACAGGGACAGCCTACTAGTTTTCACATCCCCAAGTGAAATTTCATCTCCCTTTTATCTATGAATTCTGAATAGCTCATGAATTAAGGTTGCAACCTCAAATGCCCCTCTTTGCTGTAATTTTTCTTGGAATTTGTGCAGTTTCTATGTAGGGAACAACAGCTCCTATGATGAGAGATTATGAGAGTAATGACACTGTCAAGTCTACAAGACACTGATTTCCAGCAGTCCTCACTAACCTCTGGTGCTTATCAAAATTCTGCTACATTTTCTGGCCATGTCCTCTAAACGTTGGTGATGGTGGTGTGGAGGTGGTGGTAGTTGTGGTGGTAGTGGTATGATCTATATGTTCATTTAGGGCTGAGTGCTCCACAGTCATTTATTTTTCATACTATTCATATATCTTTATATTGCCTGCTGTTCACTGAAAAAAAAAAGATGCTTCTCTGATGATTGCTGTGGATTATTATAATCTAAGGTATAAAGATAAGTATTCTAAATGCAGTTTGATTATGTGTCCATTTAGCAAAACATTAGTAGGCTCTCCAAAATGGCATATGAGTTCTCTGGCCATGTTTTTTTTTTTTTTGTTTATTTGTTTGTTTTGGCAATGCCTACAGCATCAGGTAGGTTTTCTCTCCTGTGGAATATGCTTTGAATTCAATCGGAAATGTACTTAGAGCCTTCTTGCCACTATTACAATCATTAGTAGCCATATCTTAAAACACAGTGGTATTGTAACTCATAGAGATCACATCTGGGTAGAGCCATTGATAACTGTTTTTCCTCTAGCACCTACACAGTAACTTTAACACAATGAAAACTAGGTATCAGGGAGAAAATCTCTAGATAGTGTTAACCCCAACCCCAACCAAAGATTCATAGACATATGCTATATATGGTACTGTGATATTTGTTTAATAACTTTTGGTTTCTGGGAGATAGTTACTAATTTTATCCAAAATTGCTTGATACAACTTTATATTATTTTATTTCATTTCATTCCAACTATAATTTTTGAAAAATAAGCAATTGGAACAGAATCCATTAGGACATTTTTCAACCTAGCCTATCTTTTTAGGTTAATAGTTTAATAGTATCATCTTTACATCAAGAAATGAAAATAAAATCAATAAAATGTCAATAAAGTGTGTTTGAAAGAGATGTATATCAATCACAAGAGGCTCATCTTTGTATTACTCTATAATCTTTTGTGTTTTCACATTCTTTGAAAATTGATTAAGTTAAATAGTTTTATTGAGTACTGTGTAACTTTAGTGGAAGGCATATCTAAAGTTCAAGAGAAACTGAAACATACCTAGAAAGCTTCAAACAGATAATTGGATTGAGACATGACTGAATATTTTATTTTCTTAACACACGGGCTTCCTGTGGTACAGATATTAATTTACTTTAACATTGATACAAATACACAATGCTCCAAATTAAAAACATAACTATGTAGAGTGAAATATAATTATTTTCCTCCTTATACTTCTGATACTGAGTTCTCTTTTCCATAGACAAATATAATTGGCAGGTAACAAGTTCTTATACATATTCCAAAATACTTCTTCGTTAATATCAATGTTTTATTCTGCTATTGAATTTAATTATTTTCCTATTCATTTAATAGTTCTGTTAATATAGTAAATGCATTTATTTTGGTGACATGGGAGGCAAAGGTTTTTTTGTTTTCTATTAAGTGACTTTCTTCTAAATATATTTTCACTCAAATGTACTTTATCAGATTTTTGCAGTGATCAGGATAGAACCCAGACCTTGTAAATGCTAGGCAAATACTCTATCACATGTCCTTCCATGATGGTTTGTATATAATTAGCCCAGGGAGTGACACTGTTGGGAAGTGTGGCCTTGTTGGAGTGGGTGTGGCCTTGTGGGTGTGTCCTTTAAGACCCTCATCCTAGCTGCTTGGAAGCCAGTACTCTGCTAGCAGCCTTTAGATGAAGACCTAGAATGCTCACCTCAGCCTGTACCATGCCTGCTTGGATGATGTCATGCTCCTGCCTTGATGATACTGAACTGAATCTCTGAACCTGTAAACCAGCCCCAAATAAATGTCTTTGTAAGAGTTGCCTTGGTCATAGTTTCTGTTCACAGCAGTAAAATCCTAACTACGACACCTTCAAACAAATCTTTCAAAAGGAAAAGAATATCAGTCTGGTTGAGTAGCTGCAGATTTATATCTACTATGTTTTAACCGGTATACCAAATTTAATCTATTGCCTTCTCTTTCAAATTCATTCTCTTATATATGCCAATTTCTATCAATGATTTAATAAGCTTCTTACTTTATATTACTGAACACTTACCCATTCTTATATACCTTTTAGAAGAGGTACCTTAAATTTTAATTCTAGGATCTAAATATTTTCAATTTAAATATGCATCTTCAATATGGAAAATATTTTAAAGCCTTTTTAACAACTTTTTAAAGTTAGCATACTAAGTAATGGATTTTATCATTGCATTCTCAGAGGCACATGTCATTATACTTTGTTCAAATTCATTTCCATTTACAAAAGGCCTTTATGAGTTACTAGAGTCATTATCAATATTCATTTAGATATAATTTTAAATACATGACTCATTTCTCAGTACAGCTTCTTATACATTGTTCAGAAGATAATTTTCTGATTTAATTTTCATTTAGCTAAGTGCTTTATTGAATGAGTTCACAGAAAGTAACTTTTGATCACTTGTAAGTCTTAACGTCATTATCTTTTTCCTTCTCAGTTTTTCATCTTAGTAAGACTTTCGGTAATACATGCTTCATTAATCACATTTATTTACTATTGGTAAACAGTAGTAAAGGTTTTTGTACTTCTAATACTGTACTTCTGTACTTCTAGAGGTTTCTAGCTTCTAATATTGTACTTGAAATTCTTGGTGCTCTATGATTTCTTTACAAGACAAAAATCGTATTTTATCCTTATTGAAAAATTTGAGGGTATTTAAAACTCTCCTTAAACACCTTCACAGATGTACCCAGAAGTGTGTCTTCTAAGTTATCCTAAATCTGGGGACCCATTGGAGCCTTTAGCAGGCAGATCACCTTCCCCACCATCTTAGTAAAGAGCAAGAGGTTTCACATTAATGACACTAATCTCTTTAACAATCATGACTTTGATGTGTTCTTGGATTCGATTTTTGAGTATTTTTGCATTGATGTTCATAAGGGAAATTGCTCTGAAGTTCTCTTTCTTTGTTGGGTTTTTGTGTGGTTTAAGTATAAGAGTAATTGTGGCTTCATAGAATGAAATGGGTAGTGTTCCTTCTCCATAGGAAGAATAACAATATCAACCAACCAGACCTCCTAGAGCTCCCAGGGACTAAACCACCAACCAAAGAGGGACCCATTGCTCCAGCCATATTTGTAGCAGAGGATGGCCTTGTTGGGCATCAATGGGAGGAGAGGTCCTTGGTCCTGTGAAAGCTTGTTGCCCCAGTATAGGGGAATTCAAGGGGAGGGAGTGGGGAGTGTATGGGTGAGTCGGGGACCATCCTCATAGTAGCAGGAGTACAGGGATGGGATTGGGGTTTTCCAAGGTGGGAACCAGGAAATGGTACAGCATTTGAAATGTAAATAAAGAAAATATCCAGTAAAAAAATCATGGCTTTTTGTTTTATATTTTTATGCCTTGCTTTCTATACATATAACTTGTTGGCAAATTTTACATTTTTCTTATTTCTCTGTTCTAATTATTGTTCTTTATTTCACAATGGACTGAGGTAGGAGCAGTGAGCAGTAACTATATCACAGCCTAAATGCTATGTGGTTGTGATATTTCCTCTGTTAATAAAATTAGTTCCTTGCTTTTGAGTTCAATCTAATGCAAGTTCTAAAAGTATGGGTATCTTATTCTAAAGTAGAAAAGAACAGCCCTCTCACAGTTTCTGATAGTGTTCTTGTTCCCTTCTGAAACCTCATGAAGGTGGGATTTACAGTTCACATTTTTGTTAGCATTCTTTTTGTCAACCAGAAGTTCAACCAGAATGGTCCATTAGGCTCTGCTTATAATATTATATGGTTTCTGTAGCTTCCTACTACAAAGTCTTTAAAAATTATTGTATGAACCAGTTCAAAATGCTGAGGCAGAACAGGTCAGGTTTCTCACATCTATATCCTTATTTTGTGGTACCATTTTTGTATGTTAATTTTTTGTTGCTGTGACAAATTTTCTGACAAAAAAAATGAACTTATTGACTAGTACTCAGTAGTGGGAAGAGAATAATATCTGGGAAGTAGAGGGAAGGACGGATCTGGGAGGGAGAGAAGAGTGGGAAGGAAGAAGGAGCAGTTCAGATATGGGAAGAGATGAGGGAAAAGTACAGATGGTCAGGAATTTGAAAGTAGGTGTGTAGCATTGCGAGAGGGAGATCTTGGGGTAGCGACAAGAAATTTTCAGATTCCAGGGACACAAGAGATTTCTAGGACTTTCATTAGTCATTTGTCAGACTTCTTTGGAGAAATGTATTATCATATATTTTGCTCATTTTAAAATCATGGTTTTTTTTTTCAACCAAGTTGTAGAGATCTTTTATATATATGCTTATCAGATATTTCTATGGCAAATATATTCTTTTAGTATTGCGGTTTACATTTAATTTTTTTTGTTTTGTAGAGTGATTTAGCCATTAATTACTTTAACGTTTTTGAGTTATAACACTTCCCATACCCAAGAAATAATTGCCTACCCAATGTCATGAAGGAATCTTCTGCTAGTTCATCTGTTCCAGGACTTAATTTTTTTATTTTTTATTTTTTTATATTTTTCCTTTTATTGAAAATAGTTTATTTTCTCATATACAATAACTTTATTACAGTTTTCCTTCCCTCCACTTCTTCCAGTTTCTCCCCACCCTCCTTCCCATCTGGTTCTACCTTTTTTCTGTTTCTAGTGAACAAATGGGCTTCTAAGGGAAAATAAAATAAAGTAGAAACTAGCATACTGAAATACGACAAAACAAACAAACAGAATGAAAAGAATCCAAGAAAAGGCACAAGAATCAGGTACCAACATAGAGGACCATTCATTTATGCACCCAGGAATTCCATAAAAATAGTAAATCTGGAAGACATAACGTATATGCAAAAGACGTGGAAGGTAAAATAAGGAAAATATATAAGTAAAATACAACAAAATAAAAATAAAAAAAATGTTAAGAAAAAGAAAGTTCCTGATATGACATGAGATAAGGCACCTCCAAATGCCACTGAATTTGTTTTCTGTTGGGCATCTACATTGTTGATCATTACTTAATTTTCATGTAAATTTTTGATATGTGTCATGTTTCATTCTTTTTCTTGTGAATAACCAATTTCCCCAGCAACATTTGTTCTCCAAATAACAAAGAAATTTAATCTGTGATTGATCTTACTCTGATTATTGGCAATTCTAGCAATGAGTGTTGAGTGTTGAAATGTATTAATTGAAGGTTTGTTTAAAATTTCATAAAATTCAGTGTGAAACTGGTTTAATTTTGAATATAGCCTTTTTTTTTTTTAATCTGATAGGATGGAAATTTTAAGGATCATTGTTATTTTCATGTTTCAGTGGAGAAGAACCTTCAGAGGATATGGCCATTTCTACTTACTTTCCTCAAATAACTATTGTACTGGTTGTGGTAAAAAGACATTATCTTTTCTCCCATTGTAGAAGAATGACAATATATTTAGCAGTGTTAATGGGGAAAATCATTGTTATAAGGATTCAGTTTCCATCTTAAGAACTGTCTCTGTTTGGAACCGAGTCTGTCATATCAATTTGGATCTACCTTCTCATCTGAGCTAGCTTTATCATATAGCTCAGAAACAGTCTTAGAATTTGGATAATTTATTTTAATGAAAAGTCTGAGGAGTATAGTCTTGCCACTGTCTGACAGCAATAGAGCTTGATGAGAGGATAGAAGAATATCTCTAAGCCTGTCATCAGTAAGAATGTAAATTCAAGGGTGGTAGGATACATTTTTATTTCTTACTCATTGTTGTCTTCTAAGTGGTATGGAGAAAAACTATCGAGAAGTTAAAGTTGGAAACCATGAAGTTAAAGTTTTTATGGCAAACTGATTTTACAAAGATATGAAATAGTGATATAAAGTTATTTGAAGACATTTTGTTTAAGTAAATGATTACCTTTTTTTTGTATATGACTGGTGTGTCTGAAAATAGAGTATACACACTTTTCTGGATATTTTTGTAGTGTATGAAGTATAAGAAGACCTCTATTGGAATATTTCAATATTTGCTATGGAGGTTGAAAGACAGAATTTATGCTTATACATCAGATGTTTTTAGAAGAATCCAATCTCAAATTTGTATGATTTTGAGATTGCTTTTTTCAAGCTTGTTTAACTGGAGACACACAATCATTTTAACATATTGATAGAGCATTAGAGTTATTCTGTGAGTGTCATGGGGATCACTGATGAGACAGTGTTTCTCCAGTGAACTTTATTATCATGACCTCAGTCTTCTTTTTGAAAGCATAAATCTATGTAAAGCTATTTCCTGGGAACAGTATAAAAGATCAATAAATCATCAATATTTTCCTTTTCTTCTCATTTTCCCCAATAATGCTGTACTAACAATGGAATAAACTACAAGGTTTTCTCTCCTAGTCTAGAGAACTGAATCTAGTTTTGGCAGTATGTATAGGGAAGGAAATTAGAGTTAATGCAAATATGCTTTCTTTATTAATGAAAAGGGCTCCTGGGACTTACTTATTCCAATCCAAGTTTCTAGAAACAGGCTTTTGAAAAGCAAGCTCCTTTTTGTCTGAGATATGCTAATTTTTGCATAAATATTTGTTGAGTGAATGTTAAGCCAGTAACTCTTTGGCTGTCTTCTTTGTGTTATGAACTAAATTAAATATCTCACTTGTATTTGTAATCCCATTTAACAGGTGAATAAATTGAAACAAGATTACATGACTCTCTAGATGAAAATGGAATCAGTGTCTGCCTGACTTTATAACTGGCCGTCTCTTGGTTACTGATGTCTTAGATGGATGGATAAATAAATGAATCGATTCATATTAGATGATACGATGGTTTCAAACCTCCTAGTTAGTTTTCTGAATCATTACTCAGACATTCAAGTCTTTGCATGAACTTATGCCACAATAAAATATTCAAATAGTTCAACATGTTTTTCTCTTTAAAAATACTTCAAAATGTAGTCTTCAATGAAATATTTTGCATTGATCATAAAGTTCCTCCCCGAGCTGAGGAGGTATTTGCAGCTGATGGATCCTAGGAGAAGGAGCATTTGTTTTCTTTAGGATGTGGTCCCCAAAAGGCTAACCATATTCTAGTAGATGGTCATGTACAAACACATATGTAAGCAACACATATTGGACTTAGTGCATAAAAATTATTAGAGCACACAAAATTGAGATGGAAAAGGATAAATGGATAGTTAAGGGCATTAGGCAATTAGAGAGGAGAATTGGGGTAAATTTGAGCAAAACACATTATATGCACTTATACAATTTTCAAATAACAATGAGAATAACAGGCATAAGATTTTTTTGCATTTAAATGTGGAAGCATACCTACATTTATGCATCAATGGCATACTATTCAGCTATTAAAAACAAGGGCATCATGAATTTTGCAGGCAAATGGATGGAACTTGAGAATATCATCCTGAGTGAGGTAAACCAGACCTAAAAGGACATGTATGACATATTCTCACTTATAAGTAGATATTAACCATAAAGTATAGCATACCCACACTACACTCCACAGACCCAAATAAGCTAACAAGAAGGAAAGCCCAAGTGAGGATGCCTGAATCTCACTGAGAAAGGGAAGATAAAATAGTCGTAGGAGGCAGGTGGAGGGAGGGAACTGGGTGGGAGAAGGGATGGAGAGTGGAATGAGGAAATTCAAGGTGTGGGGAGAGACAGTAGAAAGGGCCAGAGGGTCAGGAGAATGAATAGAAGTCTGCAGAAGGTAGTGGTGGGGAAGTGGGAGGGACATCTCAAAGAAATGGCAGAGGGCTGGGATGGGGAAGGCTCAGAAGTCTATGGGGGTGACCTTATCTGAGATTCATAGTAGTGGGGATATGTAATCTGAAGAAGCTACCTCCTATAGCCAGGCAATAACCCCAGTTGAGGGATAAGGACACCAACCCATCTACAAAACTTTTGACCCAAATTTGTCTGTCTACTAAAAATGCAGGGATTATAAGATGTTGCTGAGACTGAAGGAATACCCAATCAACCACAGGCCCAACTTGAGACCCATCCCATGGGTAAGCACCAATTCCTGACATTATTAATGATACTCTGTTATGATTGTAGACAGGAACCTAGCATAACTGTCCACTATGAGGCTCCATCCATTAGCTGACTGGAACAGATATAGAGACACACAGTCAGACATTGGACCTAACTCTGGAAGCCTTATGGAAGAGTTGGGGGGAGGATTTAAGGCTCTGAAGAGGGTTAGAACACCCAGGAAGACCAACATACTCAACTAACCTGTACCCTTGGGGATCTCAAAGTCTGAACTACCAACCAAAGAGCATACACAGCTAGATGTAGATTCCTCAACACATATGTAGCAGATGTGAAGATTGTTTTTCATGTGGGTACACTAACAATTGGAGTAGGACCTGTCCCTAAAACTGTTGCCTGTCTGTGAAATCTGTTTCCCTAACTGTGATGCATTGTCTGGCCTCAGTGGGAGGAGATGTGCCTAGCCCTGGAGAGACTTGATGTGCCAGGGTCCTGGGATCTCCAAAGGGGGCCTCTACCCTCTCAGTGGAGAAGGGGAGGGGGCAGGAACTGTGGTGAGTATAGAGGTAACTATCAGAATGTAAAATGAATAAATAAATAAATAAATAAATGAATAAATAAATAAATAAATAGGAAAATGATTTTGGGGAGAATCAAATAGCATACTGCACAGCTTGGGTATATTTTAATGAGATACCTTTGTATTTTACTTAAGAAGTGCTATTAACATATGCAATTTCTCCTTTTAAATGATACAGTATCTATGGTTGCATCTTGACATATCCATACCCCATAAGATTCTATAGTGTTTCATACTTGATAACTACTTCAATGCATGTTAAGTTGATTTGAAATAAGGTGATAATTTATTAATTCAATATTTGAGGTTTATTGGCAAGTTTTTGAAAAATACACTAGTTGTATCTAAATGTGTATGTGTATATTTCCAAATTCAGGTGTGTATATAAATCACAGATTTTTTTTTATTGATCAGAGTGAAATGAAATAATTTATCTCTAGTTCAACCTTATTCCATATATTTATAATCCTGGTCATGATCTTCTTCTTTTTTTAATACTTTCATTTTCTATATTCTTTGTTTACATTCCAAATGATTTCCCCTTTCCCGGATCGCCCCTCCCCATATGTCCCATAAACCTTCTTCTCTCCATCCATTCTCCGATCACCTCCCCCCTTTTTCTCTGACCTTATATTCCCCTCCAATGCTAGGTCAATCCTTTCGAGGATCAGGACCCTCTCCATACTTCTTCATGGGAGTCATTTGTTATGTGATTTGTGCCTTGGGTATTCAGGGCTTCTGGGCTAATTAATATCCACTTATCAGAGATTGCATTCCATGTGTATTCTTTTGTGATTGGTTTACCTCACTTAGGATGATATTTTCCAGATCAAACCATTTGCCTAAAGATTTTGTGAATTCATTGTTTCTAACTGCTGAATAGTATTCCATTGTGTAAATATACCACATTTTCTGTATCCATTCCTCCTTTGAGGGGCATCTGGGTTCTTTCCAGCTTCTGGCTATTAAAAATAAGGCTGCTATGAACATAATGGAGCATGTGTCTTTATTGCATGCCAGGGAATCCTCTGGGTATATGCCCAGGAGAGGTATAGCAGGGTCCTCCGGAAGTGTCATGTCCAGTTTTCTGAAGAACCGACAGACTAATTTCCAAAGTGGTTGTACCATCTTACAGCCCCACCAGCAGTGGAGGAGTGTTCCTCTTTCTCCACATCCTCACCAACACCTGCTGTCTCCTGAGTTTTTGACCTTAGCCATTCTGACTGGTGTAAGGTGAAATCTCAGGGTTGTTTTGATCTTCATTTCCCTAATGACTAATGATGTTGAGCACTTCTTAAGGTGCCTCTCGGCCATCTGAATTTCTTCAGGTGAAAATTCTTTGTTTAGATCTGTACCCCATTTTTAAATAGGGTTATTTGGTTCCCTGGAGTCTAACTTCTTGAGGTCTTGTATATATTGGATATTAGCCCTCTATCAGATGTAGGGTTGGTGAATATCCTTTCCCAATTTGATGGTTGCCGTTTTGTCCTTTTAATAGTGTCCTTTGTCTTATAGAAACTTTGTAATTTTATGAGGTCCCATTTGTCAATTTTTGATCTTAGATCATAAGCTATTGGTGATCTGTTCAGGAACTTTTCCCCCGTGCCCATGTCCTCAAGGGTCTTCTCCAGTTTCTTTTCTATTAGTTTCAGTGTGTCTGGTTTTACGTGGAGGTCCTTGATCCACTAGGAGTGAAGTTTAGTACATGGAGATAAGAATGGATCAATTCGCATTCTTCTGCATGCTGACCTCCAATTGAACCAACACCAACTGTTGAAAAGGCTATCTTTTTTCCACTGGATGTTTTTGGCTCCTTTGTCGAAGATCAAGTGACCATAGGTGTGTGGATTCATTTCTGGATCTTCAATTCTATTCCATTGGTCCACTTGTCTGTCACTGTGCCAATACCATGCAGTTTTTAACACTATTGTTCTGTAGTATTGTTTGAAGTCAGGGATACTGATTCCCCCAGAATTTGTTTTGTTGTTGAGAATAGTTTTAGCTATCCTGGGTTTTTTGTTATTCCAGATGAATTTGAGAATTGCTTTTTCTAACTCTGTGAAGAACTGAGTTGGGATTTTGATGGGGATTGCATTGAATCTGTAGATAGCTTTTGGCAAGATGGCCATTTTAACTATATTAATCCTGCCAATCCACGAGCATGGCAGATTTTTCCATTTTCTGAGGTCTTCTTTGATTTCCTCCTTCAGAGACCTGAAGTTCTTGTCGTATAGATCTTTCACTTGTTTGGTTAGAGTCACACCAAGATACTTTATATTGTTTGTGGCTATTGTGAAGGGTGTCATTTCTGTAACTTCTTTCCCAGCCTGCTTATCCTTTGAGTATAGGAAGGCAACTGATTTGCTTGAGTTGATTTTATAACCAGCCACTTTGCTGAAGTTGTTTATCAGCTGTAGGAGTTCTCTGGTGGAGGTTTTTGGGTCACTTAAGTAGACTATCATGTCATCTGCAAATAGTGATAATTTGACTTCTTCCTTTCCAATTTGTATCCTCTTGACTTCCTTATGTTGTCTAAGTGCTCTAGCTAGAACTTCAAGTACTATATTGAAAAGATATGGAGAGAGAGGACAGCCTTGTCTAGTCCCTGATTTTAGTGGGATTGCTTCAAGTTTCTCTCCATTTAGTTTGATGTTGGCTACCGGTTTGCTTTATATTGCTTTAACTATGTTTAGGTATGGGCCTTGAATTCCTGTTCTTTCCAAGACTTTTAGCATGAAAGGATGCTGGATTTTGTCAAATGCTTTTTCTGCATCTAATGAGATGATCATATGGTTTTTTTCTTTGAGTTTGTTTATATAGTGGATAGCATTGATGGATTTCCTTATATTGAACCATCCCTGCATCCCTGGGATGAAGCCTACTTGATCATGGTGGATGATCGTTTTGATGTGTTCTTGGATTCAGTTGGCAAGAATTTTATTAAATATTTTTGCATCAATATTCATAAGGGAAATTGGCCTGAAGTTCTCTTTCATTGTTGGATATTTGTGTGGCTTTGGTATCAGCGTAATTGTGGCTTCATAGAACGAGTTGGGTAGAGTTCCTTCTGTTTTTATTTTGTTGAATAGTTTGAAGAGTATTGATGTTAGGTCTTCTATGAAGGTCTGACAGAATTCTGCACTGAAGCCATCTGGTCCCATGCTTTTTTTGGATGGGAGACTTTCTATGACCCTTTTTTATTTCTTCAGGTATTATGGGACTGTTTAGATGATCTATTTGATCTTTATTTAGTTTTGGTGTTGTATATCTGTCCAGGAAACTGTCCATTTCCTCCAGATTCTCCAGTTGTGTTGAGTATAGGCTTTTGTAGTAGGATCTAATGATTTTTTGAATTTCCTCAGTATCTGTTGTTATATCTCCCTTTTCATTTCTAAGGTTCTTAATCTGGATACTGTCTTTGGGCCCTTTGGTTAGTCTGGCTAAGGGTTTATCTATCTTGTTGATTTTCTCAAAGAACCAGCTCCTGGTGTTGTTGATTCTTTGTATGGTTCTCTTTGTTTGTACTTGATTGATTCCGGCCTAGAGTTTGATGATTTCCTCCCTTCTACTCCTCCTGGGTGAAATAGCTTCTTTTTGCTCCAGGGCTTTTAGGTGTGTCATTAAGCTGTTATTGTATGCTCTCTCCATTTTCTTTCTGGAGGCACTCAGGGCTATGAGTTTTCCTCTTAGCACTGCTTTCATTGTGTCCCATAGATTTGGGTATGTTTTATCTTCATTTTCATTAAGTTCTAAAATGTCTTTAATTTTTTCTTTATTTCTTCCCTGACCAAGGTATCATTGAGTAGAATATTGTTCAGTTTCCACATGTATGTGGGTTTTTTCTTGTTTTTGTTGCTATTGAAGACCACTTTTACTCCATAGAGATCTGATAGGAAGCATGGGATTAGTTCGATCTTCTCATATTTGTTGAGGTCTGTCTCGTGACCAATTCTATGGTCGATTTTGGAGAAGGTACCATGAGGTGCTGAGCAAAAGGTATATTCTTTTGCTTTAGAATAGAATGTTCTATATATATCTGTTAAATCTAATTAGTCCAAAACTTCAATTAGTTTCACTGTGTCCCTGTTCAGTTTCTGTTTTCCTGATCGGTCCATTGAGGAAATTGCAGTGTTGAAGTCACCCACAATTATTGTATTAGTTGCAATGTGTGCTTTGAGCTTTAATAAAGTTTCTTTTATGAATGAGAGTGCCCTTGCATTTGGAGCATGTTCAGGATTGAGAGTTTTTCTTGTTGCATTTTTCCTTTGAGCAGCAAGAAGTGTTTCTCAGAGTCTCTTTTGATGACTTTGGGTTGAAAGTCAATTTTATCTGATATTAGAATGGCTACTCCATCTTGTTTCCTGAGACCATTTGCTTGTAAAATTGTCTTCCAGCCTTTTACTCTATGGTAGTGTTTGTCTTTGACACTGAGGTGTGTTTCCTGTATGCAGCAAAATGTAGGGTCCTGTTTATATATCCAGTCGGTTAGTCTGTGTCTTTTTATTGGGGCATTGAGTCCATTGATGTTAAGAGATATCAAGGAATAGTGATTATTACTTCCTGTTATTTTTTATATCATTTTTAAAATTTGATTGATTAACTTCTTTTGGGTTTGATAAAAGAAGGTTACTATCTTGCTTTTTCCAGGGTGAAGATTCCCTCCTTGTATTGCTGTTTTCCTCCTTATTATCCTTTGGTAGGGCTAGGTTTGTAGACAGATATTGGGTAAACTTGGTTTTGTCATGGAATATGTTAGTTTCTCCATCTATGGTGATTGAGAGTTTTGCTGGGTATAGTAGTTTTTGCTGGCATTTGTGTTCTCTTAGAGTCTGCATGAGATCTGCCCAGGACCTTCTAGCCTTCATAATCTCAGGTGAGAAGTCTGGGGTGATTCTGATAGGTCTTCCTTTATATGTTACTTGGCCTTTTTCTCTTACTGCCTTTAATATTCTTTCTTTGTTTAGTACATTTGGTGTTTTGATTATTATGTGACGGGAAGTATTTCTGTTCTGCTCCAGTCTGTTTGGAGTCCTGTAGGCTCCTTGTATATTCATGGGCATCTCTTTCTTTAGGTTAGAGAAGTTTTCTTCCATAATTTTATTGAAGATATTTGCTAGCCCTTTAAGTTTTAAATCTTCACTCTCATCTATGCCTATAGTCCTTAGGTTTGCTCTTCTCATTGTGTCCCGGATTTCCTGGATGTTTTGGGTTACAAGCTTTTTGCATTTCGCATTTTCTTTAACTGTTGAGTCCATGGTTTCTATGGTATCTTCAGCATCTGAGATTCTTTCTTCTATCTCTTGTATTCTGTTGTTGATATTTGCATCTATGTCCCCTGATTTCTTCCCAAGGTTTTCTATCTCCAAAGTTGTCTCCCTTTGAGTTTTCTTAGTTGTTTCTACTTCTGATTTTAGATCCTGGTTGGTCTTGCTTAGCTTTTTCACTTTCTTGTTTGTGCTTTCCTGTAATTCTTTAAGAGATTTTTGTGTTTCCTCTTTCATGACCTCAGCCTGTTGACCAAAGTTTTCCTGTATTTCTTTAAGGGATTTTTGTGTTTCCTCCTTATTGGCTTTTGTATTCTTCTGAATTTCTTTCAATGATTTTTGTCTTTCCCTTGTAAGGGCTTCTAACTTTTGATCCATTTTCTCCTGAATTTCTTTAAGTATGTCCTTCATGCGTTCCTCTACCAGCATCATGACCAGTGATTTTAAATCCAAATGTTGTTTTTCTGGTGTGATGGGGTATCCAGGACATGCTGTTAAAGGAGAATTGGGTTCAGATGCTGCCATATTGCCTTGATTTCTGTTAGTGACGTTCCTGTGTTTGCCTTTTGCCATCTAGTTCTCATTGATGTTAGTTGGTGTTGTCAATGCTGGACTCACCAGTGCAAGCTGCCTCTTCCCAGGTGGCCTCTGGTGCACAGCTGACCTCCTGCACTGCCTGGAGACAGGGTGCTGTTGCCCAGGCTGTTCAGATCCCGAAGCAGACACCTGAATTCTCCAGCAGGGGCCTGCTGGACTTACCAGAGCACACTGACTCCTCCCAGCCGGCCTCCTGGGTGCCCCTCTGGCCACCTACAGGACCTGGAGTTGTGTTGTTGCAGCTCAGGCTGCTCTGTATCCGTAAGTGGAGATCTGAAGGCTCCCACCAGAGGCCTCAGGACTGGAACCTAAGCTCCATGCTGCTGTGCACTCTCAGTCAGTCATGATCTTCTTAAATCTAGTAACTTTTCACTTGAAATTTGATCCAATCTGAACATACAGCTATCAGGAATGGATATTTCCATTTTCCTCTAGCGCATGTTTAATTGATCTCTGGAAGTATAGCTCCTTTCATGCACTAAACCTATTTTGATTTGCTAGCAAATATTGACAAAAGGATCAGAATTTATATATGAAGTACCTGTTGTGACTAGTGTTAATAAAGGTATTAATTAAAAAATTAATGTATATATTTTGAGTTGAACAGGTTAGAGTCATTCAAGTTATATTTATTTTTCTCAAAGTGGGACATCTCAAAGCACTTTTGTAGTTTTGTGTCTTGAATGTTTTCTCCCAGAACTAATGAAAGATAAAAAGGTACTGGTAGTCAGATGAGGACTTAAATCCATGATCTGGTTGGCTTTGCTGTGTGTGTAGAGCTTACACAACCATTTATCTAGGGGAGGCTCTGAAACTGCTAATCTCCTTTCATTGACATGAGTGAGTCTTAACACACATTGAAGCTCACATTTGAAACTTGTCCACCATGAGTCTTTGCTTAATGATGCTAAGTGAAAACAATGGAACACTATATTTGATATATATTGAACCTTTTAACATTTGTTTTGAGACAACTTCCTCTAAGACTGAACCATTCTACCCTGTCAGGAAGCACGTTAAGCAGGAGGTAAATATTTGAAAATAGCATCTAGAAGTCACTGAAGCTGATCAGATTCTGACCTGCCAGAGTAAGTAATAAAGTCTCAGAGATGCTCTGCAAAGAAGTATGATGCAAAGAAGACTCTCAGACAAGCCAAGTTGCCAGGAAGATTCAGGTAAGCCAAGCTGGCACATTAGAAAAGGTAGGATCATTAGTCAAGAACAGCAGGCAGCATTTCTCATGCATTGCTGATGAAGGGCAAATTGCTACTTTCTGTAAGAAAGAAATCTTAAAATTTAATCTTTACTTCCACCACTCTTACTGTGAGGTGGGTATCAGAGGTAGGAGAAGCATGTAAAATCCATCAGAAATAACAAAAGAATAGGTAGCAAAAGCAACAAGAGAGACTCTTCCTCAAGAATAAAAATAACATACAAGAACACAAGGTAGAAGGAGAAGACCAACTCATTACAGTTGTTCTCTGATTTTCATACATATTTCATGGCACACATATATCTGTAGTCACACATGTCTCTATTTCTCTCACACACAAATAATAGTAAATACGTGCACACACACAAGTAATAGTAAACACACACAGACAATTATTGTTCTTCTAGGAGTGTACAAAAATGAAAACTCCAATCTTATGTAAGTATACATGATACAGTACAAGACAAGAAAGCAAAACAAACAAAAACTGAATACCTCAATCTTTGCAAATTCTCTTAATGTGCCTATACATTGAAAAATAATACATAAGAACTTTGTTATGGGACAAAATGAAGTTATTAACAACAATATACTGTCTATATAGAAACAGTGGGAGAAACTTGTTAAATTTTCTATTTCACTACTTCATAATATTTTCCCATTATAATGAGTAATTATATTTAGTAATTAAAAACAAAAAATGAAAGCACCTAAAGATTTCAACATCCTCAGTCTTAGGGGGAATGCAAATCAAAATGACTCTGAGAATCTACCTTACACCAATCAGACTATCTAAGACCAAAACTCAAGTATCAGCACATACTGGCAAAGATGTGGAGAAAGAGGAGCACTTCTCCATTGCTGGTGGTATTGCAAAGTGGTACAACTACTCTGGAAATGAATCTAGCAGTTCCTCAGAAAATTGGAAATAGTTCTACTTGAAGACTCAGCTATATTACTCCTGGGAATATGCACAAAAGATGCTTTACCATGCCACACGGGCACATGCTCTACTATGTTCATAGTAGCCTTATCTATAATAGCCAAAAGAAGCTGGAAACAACCCAGATGTCCCTCAACCAAAGAATGGATACAGAAAATATGGCACATTTACACAATGGAATACTACTCAGGTATTAAAAATGAGGTCATAATGAATTTTGCAGACAAATGGGATAGAATAGAAAATATCATCCTCAGTGAGGTTATCCAGGTCCAAAAGGACATACCTAGTATGTTGTAGAGAGCCTTATTGAGGTGCTATGTCACCTGGCAGGAACTTGACCTGGCAGGAACCAATGTGAAGTTCCTCTCCCAGACTTTGAGCGGGAGCTCCTATGTTAGTCACAATCCCCTCTACCTAGGGTGGAATGCTGAGACAAAGGTGAAGCCCACTGTTCTTCAAGGACCTGCAGTTTCCTGAGAGACACTAGCCACCTGCAGAGCAACTGAATCAGTTCTGAGGTTCTGCAGAGAAGCTTCCAGCCTTTGGGGGTAGGGTTTTCCCTTGCCTATATATTTGGAGTTCTCCATTAAACTTTGAGGCCTTTAACAGCAGGTGTTGTCTTGGTCTCCATCTATTTTTTCTGCCTTCCCATATATCCCCAGCTTCCCTTCCAGGTAACCCATTCAATGCAACTGTGGGTAGTTACAGTATGTACTCATTGATAAGTGAATATTAGCCAAAAAGTTCAGAACACCCATGATACAATTCAAGAACATAAGAAGCTTGACAAGAAGAAAGGCCCAAGAGTGGATGTTTCAATCTCACTTAGAAGGGGAAACAAAATAATCACAGGAGGCAGAGGGAGGAATAACCTGGATGGGAGAATGGACAGGGAGGAGAAAGGGGGGGTTCAGATATGGGAGGAGACAGAAGAGAAGCCCATAGACCAGGAGAATGAATAGAAATATTCAGCTGCTGAGGTGGGGATGGGGGATAAGGAGGGAAACACTAGAAAGTACCCGACACAAGAGATGTGGAAGGCTCTAAGAGCCTATGGGGATGATAACCAAAATGCCCAGCAGTAGTGTGATGGCACCAGAAGAGAACACCTCCAATAAGTGGATAGACATGGCCCCAAGTTTAGGGATGTGGCCACCTACCCATCTTAAAAATTTTGACACAGAACTGAACCTGTCTAAATAAAATTTAGGCACAAAAATGGAGTAGAGACTGAAGGAAAGGCTCTCCAGAGACTGCCCAAACTTGGGGTACATTCCATGTGCAGACACCAAACCCTGACTTTATTGCTGATGCCGAGATGTGTTTTTAGACAGGAGCCTGAAATGGCTGTCCTCTGAGAGGTTCTACTAGCATTACACTGAGACAGATGCAGATACTTAGAACCATTGGGCTGAGCCTGGAGACCCCTATGGAAGAGTTAGGGAAAGGACTGAAGGAGCAGAAGGGGATTGCAACACCATAGAAAGAACCACAAAACAATATTAACTGAAGCCCTCAAAGTTTGAAGGAACTAGGCCATTAAGCAAAGAGCATACACGGGCTGGTCTGTGTCTGGCCTCTGTGGGAAGGGATGTGCTTTGTCCTATGGATGCCCCAGAGAAGGGGGATGCTAGAAGGGTAAGGTGGGAGCGGGTGGGTGGGGACCACCCTCTTAGAGGCAATGGGGAAGGGGTACTTGGAAGAGTGACAGCATTTGAAATGTAAATAAATAAAATAATTAATAAAAAAAAACAAAATGAAAAACGATACATAGTAATTTTAAATCTTGGAAGTTGTTGCACAGTAAATTTCATGCTATTCTGGGGGTCACTTGCGAGCTATAGGCATACAGACAAAGAGGTGCTATGTCAGTAATGCAGATATGTAAGAAATTTTCTAGAAGAGATGATGTCTGTGTTATTTCTGAGGGTTATATGATGTTTAGGTAGAAGAGTTAGGTACAGGGTATTTATAGAAACATTCAGCACCATTTGTGACGACTGTAAGGAGATAATGTTTGACACTGGCAGAAGTTTAATATTGTATACTTATTGATGATTTAGATTTGGAAAGAGCGAAGGGGCAAAAGAAGTACCATGAGGATGCTTCATACTCTGCCCTTAAAAGTTGGGAAAGAGCAACACTGGTACTTGGGTAGTTTGCTTAGTTTCAGACAACATACCTACACAGCGAAATTGGGATAACATTTGAATTTCCAATGATTTCTGTTTTTGTCCTGAGAACTTGAGCTTTTTGACTTGAGGACTGTTATTTACACACCTCTGTGACTGCTCATGAAGTCTACCCTGCTGGTTACTTCTTGTTTAGCAGCTAAAGGTATGTTTCGGATACTAAGTCTCTATGACTACCCATGGCTATATTCATAACCAAATCCAGGTTTTGTGGAACTGAAACATAATTTAGATCCTCTCTTTAACCACACATTCAACGTGTCCACATACATTGATGTCAAAAAGAAGTTAATTCAAACCAAATTCTGTTTTAAAACTGGAGAGAAAAGTTCAGAATATTATAATATTTTAATAAAAATTAAATTAAAAATTAAATTAAGTATTAATTAAATTAATTAACTTCTATGACTTGTTTTCATGCTTTTACCTAAATATATCTTGATTTCATATTAGTTCCATAATGACAAGCTGGAATCTAAATGATATTAGGCCTAGCAACTCATTTATAGATAACATGCTAAGACTGCTAACCATTAAATGAAGAGAAAAATGCTAAATGGAACTGAGATTCCATCTCATACCAGTCAGAATGTTTAAGATCATAACCTCAATTGACAGCAGATGCTGGAGAGGATGTGGAGAAAGGGGAACACTCCTCCATTTTTGGTGGGATTGCAAACTTGTACAACCACTCTGGAAATCTATCTGGGGGTTCCTCAGAAAATTGGAAATAGATATACCTGAAGATCCAGCTATAACACTCTTGGGCATATACCCAAAAGAAGCCTCACCATACCACAGGAGCATGGGCTCCACTGTATTCATAGCAGCCTTATATGTGATAGCCAGAAGGTGGAAACATCTCATATGTTCTAAAACATATGAATGGATACAGAAAATGAAGTTGATTTACACAATAGAGTTCTAGTCAGCTATTAAGGATGAGGACATCCTGAATTTTGCAGGCTAATGGATGGAATTAGAAAATATCATCCTGAGTGAGGTAACTCACCCAAAATACATGAATGGTATGTACTCAATAATAAGTGGATATTGGCCAAAAGAGTACAGAATACCCAAGATACAATCCACAGAATTCAAGAAGGTTAAGAAGCCAAAGGGCCCAAGTGAGGATGCTTTAATCCCACTTGGGAGGGAGAAGAAATCAATCATGGGAGACAGAGGGTAAGGGTAGGGGGAGAGGAAAAGGGGAACATTATCAAGTATTTGGAGGCAGGTAAGAAGCCCTGATGGCAGGCAGAGTGAATGGAAATATGCAACCTCAGGGGCAGGGTAGAGGTAGGGGCAGATAATTACACCCAACCAATGGATTTATTTTGGGGACCCCTGTGGCTGAATTAGGACAAAGCTCAAAGAAGCTGAAGAGAAGGGCAACCCATAGGAAGAACAGCAGTGTCAACTAACCTGGAACCTAGAGATTTCTCAATGAGCAACCAACCAGGTAGCATACACTAGTTGGTCCAAGGCCCCTGATGAATATACAGCAGAAGACTGCCTGGTCTGGCTTCGATGAGATGAGAGGAGAACCTAACCCTTGAGAGACTTGTCACCCCAGGGAATAATGGGGAGGCCTTGTGTGTGGGGGTAGGGGATGCAGGCATTCTCTTGGAGGCAGGATGAGGAGGGATGGTATGAAGAACTGTGGGAGGGGGTCAGAAGGGGGGTAACAACTGGACTGTAAAAAAATTAAAAGTAATAAAAAATTACTTTGTAAAAATTCAAAGATAAGAAAACTAACCAATTTCCTAAGGAAAATAGACAGAGGACAAGTGTATGAAAAGATGCTCAATATCATATATCCTTAGGAAATCACAGGTAAAAAACAGCAATGTTATCCCACTGTGAAATGGCAATACATAGATCCCTAACAACATCAAATAAGGAAGGCCTTGGAACAATAGAATTCATTTCCCCTTTACACTGGTAGAGTGCAAAATGGTAGATTTGGAAGACTACTTTGCAGTTTATTTTACAACTGAACAAAACCTGAACATACTGTCCATCTGTGGGTTTACTTTGCTAGTAATGAAGAGGATGGAAGCAAGGGGAAAAGAACATGGGAATTTTCTATACTTTGTGAATTTGAAATATTTAAAACTCCTCTTGAAATTGTGGATATTCTTTAAAATGTGATGGTTCAGTTTTCAACCTTGATTTATAAAAATTTGTTTTTTATTATTGGTAATTTAGTAAATACAGTTTGAAACTTCATGTATACAGAAGTTTGTTTGGCTATTTCATGGCAATCCAAATACACACATTTTAAGTAATATCAAAATGCAAAAAAAATTGATTATTTATTTATATTTAAACATATAAATAAAGACCAGAAAAGATATATTATGTTTTTATTGACTACAATAAAAGAGAGTTTAATTGACTACATATAAGAGAGTTTAATAAATGTTTTTGAACTGGCAATTAACCAGTGTCTATTAATAATAAAAGGAATATATATATGCTACCCACTTTGCTATCTTCATATGAAATGTGGGGAAATTATATCCATTAGTGAAAAATTAGACTCAGAGTCCAAGCTGGCATAAGTGATGTCTTGAATAAAATAACATATCAGAACCCATTGTCAACAAACAACTCTACTATAACTGAAGAACAGAAATCAAAACACTTCAAACTAAACCACATTTGCTGCTTATGATTTGCTACTTTCCAGATGGAGTCAGTTATGCCTCAGGTTATTTAATTGGAAAGTGAGATATAACCTGGTATAAGCCCTGGGTCCTAAACCTTACTAGAAGACCTCGACTTGCACTTCAACTTGATTGATGTTGATAGTGTTCATTTTCCTCTGTTAAAACAATGTCTTGCATCTCAAACTTTGTTCATTTTTCTCACTTTTTCCTTCATCTCTCCTTATTTTGTTGCATTTCATACCCCCAAGCTCTACTAACTAGTGTCTCTTAGATTTAATTTGTTCCTTGTCAATTGTATCATGGATTCTCAGGATTGGAAGCTTCGTCATTTATTCATCAACTTTTCTAGAAGGCACACAGTGTGTGTGCAAAATATTCTTTATACTCATCTTTCCTAGAACATCCTTGTCAATAAGAAGTTGATTGCATCACCAGTCAGCTCTTACAAAAAAGGGACATTAAAATGGGATGTGGCTAATGCATTCCAAGATATTTAAACTAGTCCCCTTCATCTGTTTACCATCTATGGCTATTTATTAAACATAATTCTGCTAAACAACAACAACAACAAAACACTGTTTCACCTATGCAGGGTAGGTTGGAACTATGATTTCTCATATTCTCAACATTGTGCTTTGATAATGCAGTGTAATGAAAGACCAGATTAGTCCTGGCAGGCACACATCATTCCTCACCCTTACTGAATGAGCAGATGACTAAAATTCATATCACCTTTATACTTGCTGCTTCTAAGTTATATCATCCTGTTTTATCCTTAGATATTCAAGAGTCTAGACTCTAATATGTTCATCACTGATAATGAGAATGCAATGCCAACATTCATGCTTAGCGATCTCTGCATACCCCGAATTTCTATTTTGATATAATCTTTAAC
Organism: Apodemus sylvaticus; assembly: GCF_947179515.1. NCBI lineage: Eukaryota > Metazoa > Chordata > Mammalia > Rodentia > Muridae > Apodemus > Apodemus sylvaticus. The sequence goes on along the minus strand of NC_067495.1, from coordinate 144,565,960 downwards.
TGCCACTTCTGATACTTATTAAAAAATCCATTTATATTTTCCTTTGAGGAATTCCTAAACCAAAAAAAGTACACAGGCTACATTCTTCAAATACTAAAGTTTTTATCTAGTTCTTCATCCTGGTAGAGAACCACCTGGTTAAGCAACTATGTGCCTGTCTTTGTCCATCTTAATATAAACAATAAAATAATATTTATAGAGTTTCAACCCATCTGGCATCTGTTAAAGATGAGCCTCTTACTGTATATTCTGTACCAGAACTTACAATTTTCATTATCGTCTCCACATTTCAGTTGGAGAAACAGAGGCTTATAGAGAGAGAAGGTATGTCACACAGCAGATGGACAAAGAATTAACCATGGTGTGTTTCACAACAATGTCAGTCCAGACTATCACACAGTTTACTACACCAGTGTTTTTCTTGAAAAGCCAGTATTCCGAAGTTCAAATGAGCACTACATATAAAATATTTTCACACAGGTATGTGGAAAATAATAACAAGTTCAAAGCAAGACTATTTATGATGTGTTCTCATGTAGCCCTTTGAGACTTGAGGCTAGAATTAAGTGGGGTAAAGGGCAGAGAAGAAAGAAGTGTGAAGTGAGGAAATTGGTGGCACTTTGGAGAATGTTGACTAGTACACTGAGTGAAAATAGGAACCATGGAGAGAGAGGCTTTGAGATAAAATGTTTTGAACACACACACACACACACACACACACACACACACACACACACACACACATACACAGTACTCTTTCTGTATTGAGAACACGGTATAGGAGGTATGGGAAAAGTATAGGGGAGCCAGAAGACAAAGTGATCCTTCAGGAGGCAGAAATGGTCTAGCAGGTCACAAATGGAAAGTTTTCTCTCACCTCAACTCAGAGACAACACATAAAAACACACTCCAGTTGAAAATGTAATGTAATTCTTACCTGCCAGTAGGAGATCAGAAATTTACCTGTGTTATCATTGCCAGATAAACTTCAGGTTACAAGAATTTGCATTAAATTTCATGTTCTCGGTGCACTTCTTCCCTATTGGCACTAGATGGCACTTGTGAGTAGTTCTCCTTTGATGAACGTCTACTCCAGGTGCATTTGCACTAGATGGCGCTAGAGCCATTTCCCCTTGAGGCAGGCTTGCTTCCTAGACTTTGTTGGTGCAGAAATCTAGTTACCTCTAAAGCACAGGCCTTCCAGAGAAATACAATACTCAGTTCTAGTAAAATGGTCCGTTTTCTTGCAACTGCCTTTCTACATGGCATGGATCATTTATTCCCAGTGTAGTGATTGTCAGCTGAGTTTGTAATTCAACTTGAAACAAGAGGCACTCAAGTTTACCAGCGATCCACCTTTTCCTTGAGGTTGATGCCTTGTCCTCTGTGGAAGGTAGTTTCTACTGTTTTATGTCATTTCTGATGTTAGTTAGCAACTTGCTTCCATATAGGCAAAGATATCCTTGAGGAACTGTCTTAAAGCCTGGAAACTAACGATTCCCTTGCTTCAAGTTATATACATCTTCTTAGTTTCCAGGGACATTGTTTTCTTTAAAACAAAACCCCAGGCATACTCTTTCTTTCATGTTCAGCTTTAACTTTATTTGCTTTTTCTCACTGAGCTACAGAATCTTGATTGCTGCTTGGGATAGAAACACATTGTCATTTTACATTTAACCCACAAAGCCCAGCTGACCACATAAGAGATATGAAGGATATTTCTCTCATCCTTTAGGTACTGAAGTACCGATGAGATTTTCTCTAAGTTCTTTTTTTTTTTAGTTAAAATTTAAATAGCAAAGTATCAAAGATTGTTTATATTCAAGGTGAAAACTGATAGTTTGTTACATACCCGAACTATACAGTTGTACTTGAAGCAATCATCAATCTTCACTTTCTTCATTTTGCTTTTCTTAGGTGCCTTATAAACCGGAAGTAGATTCATGAGCACTTCAAATTCTCTGGCTAAGAAATCTAGCAGTGTATTCATTTTGCAACATGAGTACTATAAATCAGTTCCCAACTTTTGCTATGAAAAGACTAAGCCATATAACTGTAATCTCATATTTTTAAGTTTCTAAGTGTGTTTATACCATTTCCTTCATTTGACCCTCAAAAATCTCCTGTGGAATAAGGCATAAACCAGTATACACCATTGCAATCTCTGACAGGCAACTTTTAAGATGTTTATACAAATGAAGGACCTATGTCAAAGCATTAAAGTTAATGAGTATCAGAGCAAAGAGATGCACATTTAAACTTATTTACACAATTATTATATGCTAATTAAAAAGACAAGTGGACTGGCTATGGCACTTCATTTTAAGTCTCTACCTTTAGATTTGCATCACCATTAAGTATTGTAATGATTTGATTTAGATTTTGGACATAACTATTTGTATAAATTATACATTTAGAGGATGCAAGTCCCTTCTTACTTTAGAAGAACATAAAAATTTTGTATAGAGCAAATGCAAAATTGCATATATTGCCCATGGCAAAAAAGGTACAATCAATATCTATTGATATATGTTCTAGAACTTAAACTTTATAAATTAATTTTAAAAAGCAGACTTCCTCCTTCACATTAAACAAATGGAAATACTTTGAGTCAGATCAAAATGTCTATTTTAGGTATGGTTATGTGGTTTTCAAAAGAAAATAAAAATGGAAAATATTCAATGATTTTGAAATACCACCTTCCTCTCCTTCAGTGTGCTTGCTTATACAGTTTGAATGGATTCTTGCTTTGACATGAGAGTTTATTTTTAAAATAACTGTGGATAATCTGTTACTATAGCAATAATTCTCCAGTCTGTAGCTATTTAATTTTAGAATAACATGAAACATTTTTATTGGATATTTTCTTTATTTACATTTCAAGCATTTTCTCATTTCCAGGTCTCCCCTTCAGAAAACGCCTATCCCATCCCCCATCCCTGTTTCTATGAGGGTGTTCCCCACCCACCCACCTACACCTTTCTTCTGGCCCTGGCATTCCCCCACCCTAAGGCATTGAAACCACTCAGGACAAAGCGGCTCTCCTCTCACTGATGCCCAACAAGGCCATCTTCTGCTGCATATGTGACTGGAGCCATGGGTCCCTCAGTGTGTACTCTTTGGTTGGTGGTTTAGTCCTTGGGAGCTCTGGGGGTTCTGGTTGGTTGATGTTGTTCTTCCTATGGGGTTGCAAACCCATTCAGCTCCTTCAGTCCTTTCTCTAACTCCTCCATTGGGGACCAAGTGCTCAGTCCAATGGTTAACTGCTAGCATCCCCCTCTGTATATGTCAGATGCTGGCAGAGCCTCTCAGGAGACAGCCATATCAGGCTCTTGTCAGCTTGCACTTCTGGATATCTGCAATAGCATCTGAGTTTAGTAACTGTATATGAGATGGATTCCCAGGTTAGGCAGTCTCTGGATGGCCTTTCTTTCAGTCTCTGCTCTGCAATTTGTCTCCGTATTTCCTCCTGTGAGTTGTTCCCCCTTCTACGAAACACTGAAGCATCCACATTTTGGTCTTCCTTCTTCATGACTTTCATATGATCTGTGAATTGAATCTTGGGTCTTCCAAATTTTTGTACTAATATCTACTTATCACTGAGTGCATACTATGTGTGTTCTTTTATGACTGAGTTACTTCACTCAGGATGATACTTTTAAGTCCTATCCATTTGCCTCTGAATTTCACGAAGTAATTGTTTTTAGTAGCTAAGTAGTATTCCACTGTGTAAATGTATGACATTTTCTGTATCCATTCCTATGTTGAGGGACATCTGGGTTCTTTCCAGCTTCTGTCTATTATAAATATGGCTGCTAGGAACATAGTGGAACATGTGTCCTTATTACATGTTGGAGCTTCTTATTTTCCCTTATTGATTTTAATATTCTTTGTTTTGTACATTTGTTCTGTTGTCTATTATGTTAAGGGGGTAATTTATTTTTTGCTCCTAACTATTTGGAGTTCTGTAGGCTTCTTGTATGTTCACGGGTATCTCTTTCTTTAGTTTAGGGAAGTTTTCTTCTATAATTTTGCTGGAGATATTTACTGGCCCTTTAAGTTGGAAATATTCACTCTCCTCTATACCTATTATCCTTAGGTATCTTGTCCTGGATTTTCTGAATGTTTTGGGTTAGGTGCTTTTTTGAATTTTGCACTTTTGTTGACTGTTGTGTCAATGTTTTCTATGGTATCTTCTGCACTTGAGATTCTCTCTTCTGTCTCTTTTATTATGTTGGTGATGCTTGCATCTTTGACTCCTGATCTCTTTCCTAGGTTTTCTAACTCCAGGGTTGTCTCCTTGTTTGATTTTTTTTTATTGTTTCTCTTTCCAATTTAAAATCCTGGATGGTTTTGTTTAATTCCTCCACCTATTTTCTGTGTTTTCCTGTAATTTTTAAAGGGATTTTTGGATGTAATCTTTACATCCTTTTGGATGTAATCTTTAAGGGCTTCTACCTGTATATCTGTGTTCTTCTGTATTTCTTTAAGGGAGTTTTTTTAATGTCCTTCTTAAAGTACTCTCTCATCATCATGAAATGTGATTTTACATTATAGTCTTCCTTTTCTGGTGTGTTGGGTTATCCAGGACTCACTGTGGTGGGAGAACTACATAGCCTTGGTTTCTGTTGCTCATGTTCTTGTACTTGCCCCTTTCCATTTGGTTATCTCTGGTGTTAGTTGTTCTTGCTATCTCTGACTGTGGCTTGCCCCTCCTGCAAGTTTGTGTTTTAGTACTCTTTGGAGACCAGTTCTTTCTGGGAGGAATTCAGGTATGGAGAGCTGCGGTACTGGGTCAGCTCTGGGCACAGACAGTAACTGGAAGGGTCCTGTCACAGGCTGTTCCTCAGTTCTTGTGTCCTGAGGGTTCCAGGTAGGTCCCTCTGAACAAAAGTGGTTCCTGTGCTCACAGGCTTGTCAGCACTCCTGGGAGACCAGCTCTCTCCTGGCAGTATTTGAAGCTCTGTATCATAGGATCACCTATGGGTGCTGTGGCGCCAACATGAAACTCCTAAAGACAAGGTGATCCATATGGATGCAGGTTTGGAGCTTCTCCTCAGTACTAGAGATAGGCCAACATCTCTAATGCTCTGAATTTAATTTTTGTGTCTACAAAATGTAAAATTAGCATAGCACTTGGCTTTATCAGTGATTATGTTTGTGATAAGGAATTGTATTTTTGACAGAGAAGTTGCTTATTTTTAATTCTCCTTCAGTCTTAACCTGTTAGCATTCTGAGCATAGTGGTGACACATTTGTGGACAGTGCTAGATTAGGTGCCTGCCCATGCTGCTGGAAGAGAGTAGCAGGGCACAAACCACAGCCACAGCCACAGCCACAGCCACACACACACACACACACACACACACACACACACACACACACATATATATATATATATATATATATATATATTGGTGACCTAAAGCTCACAGAGGTACACATACTCCACATTCTAATACAATGTAGTGCTTCCATGTGGTGCTTATTTAGGTCACTTTGGGTGTTCTTTATAGTATGGCCTACTCATGTGAAGAGGGGAAAGGACAATAACCCCCATAACTAGGACACCACTCTCCTTTGCTTAGGTAAACCTACTTACTATTTGAAGCTCAGCTTTTAAATATTTGGTACAGCCACATATAGGGTCATGTGACTGAATGTGAGGATTGTGAGAAAATGGAAAGATTAAAGCTTTCTGAACACACAAAACCAAAAGTAATTGAAAAGCAAACAGCTAATTCATCTGAGGCACTTTCAGCATGTTTTAACCATATTGTATTCTAGGGTGTTACTGCCTAAATTGCTTTAGTTCCTCTGTGGGAATGTTGGATATTCTTTATTTTTTCTTTTACCATACAGTTTTTTTCTGATCTTATAGAAACATAATTTCTTAAACAAAACAAAAACATTAGCTATGTCTTTACCAGTATTTCTCAGCATGTATCAAGTTACTAAATCTTCGGGTTTTACTGTATTAGAATGTTTGCTTTTTAAACATTGATTTGAGTTGCTATTTGAGTTGCTAATTCAAGTTTTATAAGAATTTTGGCTTAAAATTATCACAAAATTTCCAAAAATTTGTTCAACAGTCTTCAGAATATATATTTGCCATTTTACATATTTATGTGAAGTGACACTCCCAGCAGTGACAATAATAAGATAAAAATAGTGGTCAGTTCTGGAAGACTTTGAAGTTGTTCTACAGGTGTAGTATCAATTATTCTGGCAATACTTATTTTTTAAAGTAAAAGTAAATAAGCATGTTCATTTTATTAGGAGGAAAATTTACTTTCATCTTTAACAAATATTTTAAAATAAATGCCTTTATAATTTACTACTTGTATATACTTGGTTCTTTTTTTTTCTATTTTCCACATACTTTATTTGTTACAAATGTACAATTTTTTAAATATAGACTGTAAAACTCCATTTACAATGTTCTGCTATTGGAAGAAGTGCACACCAGCAGGAAGGATTATTAAACTTTTTATTGCTATGAGTTTTTCTGTCAGTTTTGCTAGTTAGTGGTAAATATGGGACCCACTATTTTATTCCTGAATTATTTAAAATTTCTTAACTGAAAAAGGATCACATATTGAAAAAGTTTAAGAAGTGTTTGTCTATTCACACTTATATTCTAGTTTCTACTGTTTTTGATATTTCTTCTAATGTCTTCTTTGAGAAGATGCCTTTAGATCCCAGCAGAATATTTTCTTTGTCTTAAGGATTATGTATTTTGGAAATTATAAGAAGTTATTAAGATACATTTCATTCATTCATTCATTCATTCATTCATTCATTTATTTTATAGCTCAGACTTTTTCCTCAGAAAAATGTTGACTAGCAAACACTTACTCTTTATTTATTTATTTTTTTTGATTTGTTTTTTTTCGAGACAGGGTTTCTCTGTGTAGCCCTGGCTGGCCTGGAACTCACTCTGTAGACCAGGCTGGCCTGGAACTCAGAAATCCGCCTGCCTCTGCCTCCCAGTGTGCTGGGATTACAGGCATGCACCACCACCACCCAGCAACACTTAATCTTTATGACGTATTATTTAAGAAGAATAAAGTAGTTCTAACAGTTGTAGATTTAGTGAAAATCATGGAAATGTTTTGACCTACTTTTGAAGTCACTGTGCAACTCATAATTGGTGACTTACATTATAAAAAAATCCAAACATTACACACATCACCCCCCAAGCATTTTATCATTTTGTAGTGTTTTATAAAAGAAATTTCAGACCCTAGAACTATACCTTATTTCAGCAGTTAAACTTTTTGCTGTTGCGCAATGATAACTTGTGGCTCTGGTTGTCTCTTGTTTTTCTCTTTTCTCATGCTTTATTATGCTTTACGTGCTGAAACTTCCTTCTACCCTCTGAAGGTGGGCAAATCCTTGTGCATGCTTTGTACCCATGCTAGCCTCTATTTGCTTCCCTATAAAATAAATTATATTTAGCTTACTTTTGGTGAGCAAAATGGCAAGTCTTTTCTTATGTATGGAGATGAAGAAAATGATGACAGTGAGTTCTGAGTAGTGCAGTGTCATGCTGTCCTGAACTTAAAATAACAGTTGCCTGGGGCTTGTCATGTCACCCTGGAATCACAGCATTTTCCAACAGTTCATGAGGATGTTCTAGGACTGTATTAGTTATGATTGGGAACAGTTATATATATATATATATATATATATATATATATATATATATATATATATACACACATACACATACATATACATATATATATACATTTATATATGTACACATTTATATATATACACATTTATATATGTGTGTAGTTGCTTAAATTTAAGTAGTATTATTGTCCTGTTAAAATAGAAACATTTTTATTTTAATTAATTTCTAAGATAACATACTCAATAACAAGTTTATTTATGGCATTTTCGTACATGTTTTCATACCTCAATACTATGTCCATATTTTTTGAAAATTCCCTATGTAAGTACTGTATTTATATTGTTACTTTTCTTTCTTCTGTCTCTTCCAGGGCCTCCCATTTTGTCCCCTGTTCATTGTCAAATGCACAATCTCTTTTTCTTCACATATTAGTGTGGTATATGGAGAGTGATTATTTTACAATTTGGTAATTTGAATCTAAAATTACAACATAATTTTACAACATAATAGAGTAAGGCTGCTACTATATCTATCCATATTTGTCTCATGAATTTGGTACCTATGGTTAGCATAATAATAGCCCCAAAAGTCTACATTATAATCCCTGGGATAAGGTCCTTTGGTGTACTTCATGGGAGAATTTGTGAACTTGCTCTTTTCTGTTTCTGCAGGTTTTCTACACTCCTATGATCACTATAGATGTCTTCCTTCATTCTTTTATATAAGGATACTTGAGGGTTTTTTTGTCTTGTAAGGTGGTAGCCACGTTCAAGGGATTATAATGTAAACTTTTGGGGATATTATTCTGCTCACCACAGGAACTGAATCCTTGAGACAAATATGGATAGATATAGAGGCAGCAAAAACAAATAGAACAATGTGCAGATCTTACTTCTGCTCAATAACCATCTAAATCAAGGTCACTGGTCAAACTTCCAAACATTTCTTATGCATCTTCATTGTTATTTCCGAATGCCTTACTTCCTTTACAGAGGCCCCATAATTTACTCCCACACAACACAGCTTATCAATGTCACATAATAGTCACCATTGCGTTTTCTGCTCTTTACCTTTAGCAGGTGATACTTGGGTCTCTGTTTTTCTGGTCAACCATTTGGCTGTCCCTTTTATTATCATGATCACTTTCCTGAAACTTAAACTAATTACTCTGCTCATTATTTTTAATTCTGAAACCCACTTTTCTGAATACATATCATATTTCTTCTTACCCATAATGTCTTAGCAGCCATTTTTATATTCATAATTTCATTGAACATACTTTGAACTGCTACTTCATGCTAGTACTGGAATTATCTATGGAGGAAATACAGTTCTTTTCCTCATAAGACAACTTGAATTGGAGCTAAAATAGAATCACACACAATTGCCCTTCATGCTCTGAAAGTTCAATTCTAACTTTGCTGATTTAACTGAGATCTGTATTTAATTTGCCAATTTCTCACTATCATCACACTACTAACTTTGTTTTGATCTCTTTCTCCCACATCTCCTTTCACTAGATTCTTATGGATAACATCATTTCACACTTAAAAAGGAGATTGATAGCTCCTTCCTTCCTTCCTTCCTTCCTTCCTTCCTGCCTGCCTGCCTGCCTTCCTTCCTTCCTTCGTTCCTTCAATTTTTCTTTACTGCCTTAAATCCATTCTTTCCTTTTGTTTATTTGTGACTAAAAAAAAAAACCTGTGTATAGTTCAAATTTACTTGTAGTATAGAGTAAAGGATATCTGTTTTGGTAACATTTTACAGTTTTCATGTGGAGATTGGATGGAAGTCCTGTGTGCAGTGAGAGTTTCCAGTAGGCTATGTCAGTTGGCTTTTATTTGTCATGTTACATGGTTGACTAGAGAGAGTAGGTGGTGGGACTCAGCAGGGAAACTCCTCAGAAGTTATTGCAGTTTCATTAATGTCTGTATAAATTCAGATGTGATCTTAACGAATCTTGGCTAAGCCTCTTCATTTTATTGCTTTTTATTCCAAGCATAAAAGCAGTTGCCACATAGGTGTGGCAAAGAACTTAAAAAAATATGTTTGTCAAATTGTCTTTGGTATCTCACTGTTCCCTGAGTGTTTTGAGGTTTTTATTCTATTTTTTTTTAAATTGAAATCCTCCTGGAGATGTTTAGTTATAGTGGGAAGTTAGACTCTCAGTATATCATCCTATTGGCACTTTGATCCCAGCACGGAGAAATCTAAATAGATATAGGTTTATATGCAGACATATATGTTCCAGGCTTTCCTAGTGTAATTAAACAACGAAGGATATTTGACATCTCACTTGCCTGTTATTTACTGTGCCCTTTTGTGAAGTTCTGGAATAAAGTTAGTTTTCCCAAACTAGCACCCAGGATCCAGGCAGTAGTAGTGAATTCTTAGTTTTCCTTCCCTCTCATTCTCTGTCTGCATCAGCTTTTTCTGCTAAACAGATTCAAGTCATGAACTTCCCAAATCAAGCATTCTATTTCCCATTCTACTTGTTTGTGAGTAATCTATTTTTCCCCTTATCATGAAGAATGCACCCTGTCTCCACATTGTGCCTGTCTAACTACAATATTGCTGCTGTATATAGACTGGTCTATAAATAATGCTAACTATGCACCAGGAAACATGTTAGCATGGATTGTGCTATGAATCTCAAGTCTTAGTGTACAACATTTACTTGAACATATTATCAATCATTTGGCTGTTTATTGCAATATGCCAGGAACAGCAACCCATCAGATACAGGGACTTGTTAGACCATAGTTCCAGTGTCTCACTCAACTCTGTCCCTTCTTGTTTTCTTTCTTTTGACACATCACCCAATATATTTGTTCTGTAATTATGGAACTTGTTGAGATACCTGCATAACACTGAAGAATGCCTAGGTACTCAGACTTCCTTGCAACAACCTCTTATACAGCACTCATAAGTTTAGTGCTTGAAGTTGAGGCATTCATTTGGCTTACTAGAAAGTTTGCCTTAGTGAGTTTGAATAAATTCTACATTTACTTTTCTTCCGGTAGTGGATCATTTGAATTAACTTTCAGACTCTAGGTAAAGGTCTGTTGTTCTCATCTCCTCACAGGTCTGGATATTCTCGAGCTAGTCTATCATCCTACGAATAAAATGGAACTTGTTTCTTGTTACTACTGTTATCAAATCATCTTATTTTCCTGTGTTTGAGTTCTGGAAGAAGTGTTATTCTGCAAGATAATATATAAAAAATTCCTCATTTTCCCTTGAATCCATGTGTTTTCTTATTTTTAACAAATAGTATTCATTATAACATCCATTGTTTGTCATATAAGTTTAGGTGCATTTAAACAATAGCAAAATAAAAAAAAATCCTTTGGCTTGTAGATGCTACTTAAAGAAAACATATAACATTATTGTGGTTTAATTTTTATCATTTTCTTGCTATATAGATAATTTTATTTTTACTTACAAAATATGAGCAAAAGCTAGGAAAGAACAAAACTTGTGCCAAGAAGGAATATTTTTAAGACCTTTTAAATACCATTTACATCCTTTAAATTAAATATGCAAATAAGTTACCTACAATGACCACACAGGTTACTAGTGATAAACAATTTCATATTGGTCTGTGCCATTTGCTTCTAGATGATACTTTTCTCAGGTCCCTAGTTAACACATTATCAAAGGGAATTATCAATCAGGGCAACTGGCAATGACTACCAGTCATTTAAAATATCAGTACTGATGGAATACATTTAAAATAATTTTAAATTTATTCTTTGAGAATCTCAAACTTCTCCCAGGTCTTCCTTTACTTGCCCATGGGCCCATCTTTATGTTCATTCTTTCTATTAAAAGAAAACACACACAAAACAACAATGCATTCTGATTTGTGTTAGTCAGTTTCCCTTCAGCATGGTACTTGCTCTAGAAGGTCATTTCATTGAAGAAAAATAATTTTCCCTTTCCAGTTGAGAATAGCCTTTTGAGTGAGGTGGGACTTTGTGCCTACCTACCATCCCCCGTGCTTCATACAATTATCATATTCTCATTTGAACATAAATAAGTAGGTCTCATCCATGATGCTACAGTGTCTATATGTTCTGATATGAATCTGCCATATTGAGTTGGAAAATTCTGTTTACTTGGATTCATCCACAGCCTCTCTTCAATCATTCTACCTCTTCTGTATAGCCTTGAGGAAACAGGGTGTGACATAGCCATTCCATGTAGAGGTTAGCCTGCCAAAGTCTTTCTCACTCTCTTCATGTACAGTTGTTGGTCTGTACCAACATTAGTTACAATTTCATTAATTCCCATCTACTGGAAGAAGAAGCTCCTCAGATGGGGTTTGTGTGATGTTTTGAGCTATGGGTATTACGATATGCCATTAGGAGTTATTTTATTGTTACGTCCATGTAACAGAATAATAGTAGTAGGTTTTCCCCCAGTCCTAGACCTATCTGTTTTCAGGTTATTGGCCTCAGAGAGAGTATATTTTATTTCATTTATATGAGTACACTGTAGCTGTCTTAAGACACTATGAAGAGTGCATCATATCCCCTTACTGATGGTTGTGAACCATCATGTGGTAGCTGGGAATTGAACTCAGGACCTCTGAAAGAGCAGTTGGTGGTCTTAACTGCTGAGCCATCTCTCCAGCTCCAAGGAGTATATTTTAACCCATCTTATTTAACTTAATTGCTGTGATATTGGGCAACTAAGAGGTTGAGTATTTTGATTCATAAGTAGTGGCTCTTTGATTGAAATTGCAAACTTCTCAGCATTTATGTACCATATACATTCTGACCAAGGTGGGAGATCTTTGGCAAAGATAACCTTCATCATTGCTAATGCTTCTGAGTTTATTTGACCATTCCACTTATTTCTTGTTAATGCTCAGTTACTGTATTGTTCTTCAACAAAATTGCTCCAGTGAATAGATGGTTGTGACATGTGCTATTTCTGAAGGTACAGAACTTTGATTCAGAATGACATTTACATAGATTTGGTGAAACACATTTAATTTCCTTCTACTAAGGAACTCATTTAGTATGAACAAGTGCTTCTCACATCATCAAGAATGCAGACTTGGGGAGGAAATGTAAATAACGAAGAAGAGTTAGAAGAGTTAGAAATATTTTTAATTTAGCAAGTGCTGATTACTGATATCTCTATCACTTTTGAAAATAAATCACTCAGGATGGTAGGCATGTAGCTCAGTGGTAGAGTACCTATCTATCATGTATGAGGCCTTAGATTCTACCCATAACCTGAAAGTAAATAAATATGTACATATATTGTAATGGCTAGGGAAAACTTAACTCTGTTACAGGCACTCCCGTAATAACTGTTTATCTTTGCCCTACATTTCCCATGGTCTCCAGAGGCCTGCATCCTCCCCGGAACAATGTTGCTACTATGAGATAAAAATAAAAGAATGGTGTGCCTGCTCAGAGATAATTGACTGCTTGTCCTGGATTTTGTAAACTGCTTATCACCATGGGAAAGGGAACGAAGCAGCTTTCTGTATCCCAGTGTAATGCGAGTGAGAGATAGTGTTAGGGAGTAAAACAAAATTCCCACTCAGATGCAGAGTCCACAGAAGAGAGGGAACTGTAATATGCACCTTTAGATGCTTTTCCCCTAGACCTCTCCATTTTGAAATGGTTTCAATTTGGTTCAAAGACCATTGTCTTTCTGCTAGGAATAAGAATAAATTCATTTAATTTTAATCTAAATTTGGATAGAGCCTTTAGCTCTTTCCAATTGGATTTGAACTCTATCACAAGGTAAATAATCAACAACAAAAACCAAACCAAAACAAAAGAAAAAAAAAACAAAAACAAGAGCAAAACTCAAATCACTCATCATTTAAAACAAATCAGCAAACTAGGTGTCTGGCATTTTAACACCTCATTTCTGTCCTCATAGTTGCTTACCCAGTCTCATGTAAGAGTTAACGTGACAGAAACTACTTCTGTTTGTACTCTAGAGTTTCTCATTGCAATTTATGGTGACTTATATTCCTAGACAGTACATCATTGTGGTATGACCACATTTATTGTAGGTCACGGTTCTTACTTCTGGAGTAGTATGGCATACGCAGTTCCACTTTCATGTAGCAGCATTCCACAGATTGAAGATATAGCTCCCTTTTACATATATCTTTCTGTGCTGAGTTCCCGTTGTGGTATCCATGGCAAACTTTAGTTTTCTTCACTATTAGATCATGATACTCTTGATATGAATGTATGATAATTTAACAGCAGCACATTTAAGACAAAATTGATACCCCACATGTGGATTCCAAAATTATTCACAGAGCCGAGATTACCCCTCTCTATTCCTTTTAAAACAGGGCTATTCCAATACTCTTATTGACTGTTGATCAACTAAAAGAACATTGTCATAGTCTCAAGTATTGAGTGACATCTCAATTCTACTCACACAGTTATATTAGTTTGAACTATGTATTGTGTATTGAACAATAACACATCAATATATATCATTACCAAACTCCCTCCCTCAATTTTATTTCAATCCCCTTAAAAATCTTGTATCAGATCCTTCACTCTCTATGGGAAATGAAAGATGATTCAGAATTTCATCATATTCACCTCATCTGATGCCTTCCTTTCTACAAATGCTGACCACATATTCATTATGCAATGTCAAAATTAAGTTAGCTATATATGTCTTCTCAAACAGCCTTTCTTTATTGTGAAATCCTAATAAATCCTTTCTTTTACTTTTTAAAATTATGCTGCAAATATGATATATACAATGAACCTACTGTATAAAGAGTGAATCAGAACTTCTTTTTTTTCTTTTTTTATTCGATATATTTTTTATTTACATTTCAAATAATTTCCCCTTTCCTAGCCCCCCCCCCCACTCCCAGAAAGTCCCGTAAGCCCCCTTTTCTCCCCCTGTCCTCCCACCCACCCCTGCCCACTTCCCCGTTCTGGTTTTGCTGAACACTGCTTCACTGAGTCTTTCGAGAACAAGGGGCCACTCTTCCTTTCTTCTTGTACCTCATTTGATGTGTGGATTATGTTTTGGGTATTCCAGGTTTCTAGGTTAATATCCACTTATTAGTGAGTGTATACCATGATTCACCTTTTGAGTCTGGGTTACCTCACTTAGTATGATGTTCTCTAGCTCCATCCATTTGTCTAAGAATTTCATGAATTCATTGTTTCTAATGGCTGAATAGTACTCCATTGTGTAGATATACCACATTTTTTGCATCCACTCTTCTGTTGAGGGATACCTGGGTTCTTTCCAGCATCTGGCAATTATAAATAGGGCTGCTATGAACATAGTAGAGCATGTATCCTTATTACACGGTGGGGAATCCTCTGGGTATATGCCCAGGAGTGGTATAGCAGGATCTTCTGGAAGTGAGGTGCCCAGTTTTCAGAGGAACCGCCAGACTGATTTCCAAAATGTTACTTCTTATTTTTATGTATGTTTTATTGGTCAGCCTTTCTTTATCTTTCTCTCCTTTCTCTTTACGCTTGTGTCAAGACGATGCTATTCTCATTGTATTCTTTGATGATACAACAGTTTGATTGATTGCTAAGTAGAGAATATGATCTTTGAACTATCAGAACAATAACGTACAGATAACAGAACAAATGAACAGAGAAATATCTTTCAGTAAGGAGAAGCTTGACTAGCATAAATATTAATTGATACTGCCAGATGGGTGTTACAGTGATCACAGAGAAGAGCTAATTCTTTGATTAGATCAACTGGCAACCTCAATCATAAATGAAGCAAAAAATTTGGAGAAGTTTCACCACCTAATAATGCTTTTTAGTCTGATATGTCTGAAAAGTTCTAAGAGCAGAATGTTGTAACTATTAAGGTCATGAATTTTAAGTTTGAGGGACAGGGAAAGTCAAGTTTTATTGTGAGAGATGATTGACAGCATTTGGTGGAAAGTGCAATTAGTTTTGAAGGGTCTTTAACATCCAACTAGTTATTTATGGTAGAAGTAACTTAGTGTCTGAATGCTCACTCTATACTAAGATGTCCAAGCAAATAGAAGCATGCAGGCTATTGTCATTTTCAGTTTCCTCATGTTGTATCTTTTATTTAATTTTAGACTTATGTTTGGAGATTGTAAATAACATCTTGATACTGTTTTTGTTTATTTTTCCATATGAGTAAAATAGTTCCAAAATCATGGGATGAGGATGCAATGAAATATGTAAGGGATAAAACTAGTATCTGATATATAAAATAACTATTCAGAAACACATCATTATGGTAAACATATTTTAAATGTGTTTGTTATTATTTATTTTCTAACATTACTAGAAATTAAACTAAAATGTTTCTTCCATATTAAATAATAAAGACATTTTGCTCTTTGTTCATAATATAATAAGACTTCCTTTGAGATTATATTTTGTAATTATTTGATATTCTATCTTTGTTAAGTGTATGGGTATTTTCAAATTTTAATTCTTTTGCCTTTATTTTCAACATTAAAAAATAGCAGAATTTGTGAAGCAACAGATGAAAAATGTTATCACTTTTTGAATAATGCATTATGTTGAAAATTAAATGATTTAAAATATAATTGCTTCTGGAAATGACTTTATGAGTAGGTGGATTTAGTAGAGGAATGAAAATAATGTGCATGAACAAAGTATAATTTGATTTCTTACCATAGCTACGTGTGAGATAGTTATTGCCCTATTTTGCAGAACATGGTCAGTTTATTATTAGTAAATAGTGAGCTTTTACTTTTCAGTGACATTTTTTAAGCATGGTTAGTTCATATTTATGTTAGTAGGATGAGAACTCAAATACAAATTACATCTGCTCTAAAATAGAAACACAATCTAATTTGCAAATGATAATTATTCTGATTTGCTTAAAGCAATCTTGTTGGTAGTAAAATTGTTCTCATCTGTAAAGCTGCAATGCTGTCCTAAAAGCCTTAAGGTGGCAATGTGTAAGACACTAAAGGCCTTGTAAATTAAGAACAGTTAGATAGATTTTAAGCTCATGGGTTTATTTCAAGAGAATAAGACCCTTATTTTAGTGACATATAATATATGATGACATAGCAATGTTGATTTGAGGAACTCCAAATGAGCAATATGGTATTCTGAATTACCGCACATCTCTTAGGTATGGTGCATTATTTTCCCTTCCTTACTTAGGGTAGCTAGTATTCTGGAGATGACTTGGTCAAACATCCTCCTTTTGCAGACAGGATTTAGGTCTTTCCCAGTGTGATGGGTTTGAATATGCTTGGCCCATGGAGTGGCACTATTAGGAGGTGTGGCATTGTTGGAGTAGGTGTGGCCTTGTTGGAGTAGGTATATAACTGTGGGTGTGGGCTATAATACCCTCATTCTAGCTGCCTGGAAGCCAGTCTGTCACTATCAGCATTCAGATAAAGATGTAGAACTCTCAGCTCCTCCTGCACTATGCTTGCCTGGTTGCTACCATGCTCCTGCCTTGATGATATTGGACTGAATCTCTGAACCTGTAAGCCAGCCCCAATTAAATGTTGTCCTTATAAGAATTTTCTTAGTCATAGTGTCTGTTCACAGCAGTACTTGTAAGCCAGCCCCAATTAAATGCTGTCCTTATAAGAATTTTCTTAGTCATAGTGTCTGTTCACAGCAGTAAATACCTAACTAAGACACTCACTACCCCAGTGCTTAGAGGCAGAACAGTCAGGACACATCACTTATTTCCAGTTTAGATTCTAATGTTCACTGTTCTCTGAAAGATTTTATCCTCAATATGACTACTTTGTTGTATATGCCTCATTATCATTTAATAGCTTTCTGTTTCAGTCAAGGAGATAATTGAGATGTATATCTGAGTCACTGATTACAAAACAAGAGCACTAACCAATGACTCTATTTTGAAAGCATAAACTAAACTGAAATTCCTGGGTTTGCCATGTCTCCCTGGTAAAAAGTTTCTGTCTTTTGCCTCATATTTTTGATGAAAGCATTTATGTCATGTATTTTAACATGTTAGAACTATAATTGTATATGCTGCTATGTGCATTTATATAGGTATATATATGTGTGTATGTATGTATATGTATATTATCATTTTATACATTGAGATCAAACTATAATAGTTGTTTTAAATATAGAGGGCCATAAATCTAGTTCTACATGATTTAATAGAAGAAAGAAACAGAATGTAAAGTAAATTAACATCTGAACTACAATAATTGTCTGTCTGAAGCAAATATTAGATGAGGAAAATGCTCTGACAAAAAATGGAGGAGTTGGAATCTTTATTTCTGCTACATTTTTTTCAGAAGATCTTTAAAGTTTGCCCACCCCCTACTTTATATTTACTTAGGCAAAGTCATCTAAAAGTTTTGCATTTCCAAAGACTGCATTATTTTCATTGGGTTCTGTAGCCATAACTCCTTCAGAAGCAGATGTGTCTTATCTGTGACTTGCTGTTTTCTCAAGGATGCTGTTAGTCTAGAAAATGCACTTAGAATCTGTCTCAGAAACATAAAAGGACACTTGGGCCTGCTTGCAGGGCTAGAAAGAACCTATGTAACAGGAAAGTGCCAGTTCTGCTTGTTTTCTTGTTTTAGAGAAAGAAACCCAAAGGATCAGGCAGGGAAAGCAATTTTCTGGCCTAGAAGCCCCCAGGAGGAAGTGCACACACAGGTAAGTGGCATGTTAGTAGTTAGTAGGTTATCTAGCTAGAAGATGGCAGAACTGGGGCTGAATATGGGGAGTTCACAGTCCAAAGTGAATGGGTCTGTTTACTCACTGCCTGTACTGCAGGAGAATGAAGTAAATGGTGGTCAGCTTAAAAGCACACCCTTTGCTTTGTTTCCCTGGTGTGGAAAGGAATTGCCTTGCTCTGTGTGTGTCTGATAGCCCAGAAAATGTCTGCTAGTGTTTTTTTTTTCAATTGCAGCTAGTACGGGAAGTGTCAAAAGGGTAGCTGGGTAACAAAAAAACATTTGGTATAGAGTGGCAATTGCTAGAACGGAAATAAACCACTTGTTAGGAGTAAATCTATGGAGAGCTTTCATTACAAAGTAACCACCCTTTTCAAAGGTTCCTTTTCCTCTTATACTTTTCAAGCACTACTTAGCCTCATTGTTGGTACTAAAGCTTTTATGATTCCAGGCACTTCAGAGACTCCCTGCATGGTTGATACCTATTCTCTTTCATTTCCTTTATTGGTTTTGATGCTCTTGATTTCTCTGCTGTGTTTAGGACAACTATACCCTGCATAAACTGTATGAGCTTTTCAGAGGGAGCCCCATACTTGCTTTTGCTGCCTGAGCTCCTGCTACCCAGTTAGAATGATTACACACAGGAGGCTGATTAACCTGTACCATCTTCAAGATGGTTTCACACCACTACTCCTGGGTATTATCCCACTCTAACCCCTCTGGTGGTTTCATTAAGCCAACTAATTGCAAGGAACATCTAGCTTTACATCATCATGTTTCATGGATATCAGTCCAGGTGTGTCATTATGATTTTTGTCAATTAGGAAAATGGAAGCATGCTGAATGTATTTAAAGTATGGCCAGTTGAAGAAGGAGACAGAAAGAATCTAGTCATGATTTGTATTATATAAAGGGACATTGTACAATTGTGTAAACAGTTTATTTCCCATAAAAGTTAAAGGCTAGCTAAAATGAGATGGAATTCTGCTACAGAACATCTCCCATATAAATTTTCTAAATGTTTCTCTAATTTAAAAATTTTGGAGATGGTTGCTATATTTGAATGTCAGTTTGGGATTGTTTCCTAGCTTTTAATGACTCATTGAATGTGATTCATAATATGTTTTCTTTCTATTTTTAGTGGCATTTGTGCTTGTTTCTTAATCTCAATGTTGCTTGTGGGATTGCCACAATACAGTTCTTGCGAAAAATTTAAAAGACATGAGCTGGGATTTTTAAGATTTCATTTTCTTTATAATAGTAGATACCAGTGCTGTATATTTATAAAGTGTTATTTGTATAGTACTGTAAATTTATATAATGCATGTACAATGTCTTCTTTGATTATTACTGTGATATTTAATGGCAAATAAAATAGGCATTATAATTCTAATTTTATATATAAGAAAATTGAAACTCTAAGAGATCACAGCATTTGTAAAACTTTTAGTTGCAGATCCAGTAAAATTTCATATTTACGTATTCTGAGTGATAGTTTCGCACTATGAAGTCTAAGTTCGACTCAAGCACACAGTACTTGGACCACAGTCTCCATAATGTTAGAATAAAACTCTTATGAATCTTGATTATTATGTGACGGGAGGTATTTCTGTTCTGGTCCAGTCTGTTTGGAGTTCTGTAGGCTTCTTGTATATTCATGGGCATCTCTCTCTGTAGGTTAGGGAAGTTTTCTTCCATGATTTTGTTGAAGATATTTGCTGGCCCTTTAAGTTGTAAATCTTCACTCTCATCAATGCCTATAATCTTTAGATTTGGCTTTCTCATTGTGTCCTGGATTTCCTGGATATTTTGGGTTACAAGCTTTTTGCATTTTGCATTTTCTTTAACTGTTGAGTCCATGGTTTCTATGGTATCTTCAGCATCTGAGATTCTTTCTTCTATCTCTTGTATTCTGTTGTTGATATTTGTGTCTATGGTCCCTGATTTCTTCCCAAGGTTTTCTATCTCCAAAGTTGTCTCCCTTTGTGCTTTCTTAGTTGTTTCTACTTCTGATTATAGATCCTGGATGGTTTTGCTTAGCTCCTTCACTTGCTTGTTTGTGTTTTCCTCTAATTCTTTAAGAGATTTTTGTGTTTCCTCTTTCATGACTTCTGCCTGTTAATCAAAGTTCTCCTGTATTTCTTTAAGTGATTTTTGCGTTTCCTCCTTATTGGCTTTTGTATTCTCCTGAATTTCTTTCAATGATTTTTGTGTTTCCCTTGTAAGGGCTTCTAATTTTTGATCCATTTTTCTCCTGAATTTCTTTAAGTATGTCCTTCATGTGTTCTTGTACCAGCATCATGACCAGTGATTTTAAATACAAATCTTGTTTTTCTTTTGTGTTGGGGTATCCAGGACTTGCTAATGTTGGAGAATTGGGTTCAGATGCTGCCATAATGCCTTGGTTTCTGTTAGTAATGTTCCTACGTTTGCGTTTAGCCAGCTAGTTCTCCCAGGTGTTAGATGGTCTTATTGTCACTGGCTGGTGCTTCAACCTACTGTGGATCTTTAAGGTTATCTCTGCAACACTGGATGACTGGGTTTCCTCTGGCACAGATTACTGATATGCTGGCTTCCTCTTTTGTGCCTCTGGAGCCCTTCTCAGTCTTGCCTCAAGCAATGTTATACTTAGGTTGTCAAGGTCAACCAGGTGTTCTCTGTCTGCTCTATTATAGAGGGAAGAAGTTGTGGTGGGGGTCACTCCCTCTGTTAATTCTCACATAGGACACAGGTCCTGCGATGGACTGGCTTGCAGATGAACTGCCTATGTGCTCAGTTCCTGAGTGCAGGCAGACCCCTGGCGGTTTGCACCACCAGAAATCTAAAGTTCAGGGTGATACAGTACCTAGTGATCCTTTTCTGTCCTGGCAGGCAGCAAATATCCTTATGAATCTTGAAATGAAATTTCTGCAGGTTGTAGGACATGGGAAAGAGGAAAATGTAGTGTGGACCAGGGGCTCATTCACTAATTGGAAACTTACTGCTATTTGATTTTCCTCTTTCCTCACCAGTTCCTACTATGGCTTCTGTGTCCATGTCAGGACTGAATTTCATAGTCTTTGAAATAGTTGGAGACTTGACACTTGAGGCATGAAGGTCATATTCTGAGTTTTGAGCAATCTAGCAGGTGAAGAAAACCTCCACCAGTCTTACACAGCACTAATTCTGGATAACAGATACTTGCTGGGTTGTCCTGGGGTGTATGTAGGAGTGCTTCCTGTATCTCTGCTTCTGAAGTCATTTTTCCTATCTGCTGAAATGTTATACAGCATTTTGTTTTTCATGATAGGACTATGATGCACACTGATTAAATTTTGTGTCAAAGAGAGAGCTTTTACCAGTTGGAAATTCCCACTTGTTTTATTTTCCCGAATACTGATCACTATCTGATAATACATTATTTGCTGTCATCTGTTACTAGAATACCGGCTTCCTGAAAATAAAGAATTTAGTCATTTTTTTTTTTGTTCAGTCAAATACTAGGATCTTGAACCTAGGTATGAAAAATAAAGAAATATATAAACAAATCAGTGTTTTTCAAGAATAAATGTATTTTAGAGTGGACCTTCTACAAGAAAAAGAACCTTCTATAACATTATTATATCTCATTAATTTAATTAGTGTAGTTTATATGCTAATAACTTTCCCATTTCTTTCTTCTACAAAAACTCTTTTTGGAACAAACTATACAAAGGCAAAGAATTGAAGGATGTAGGACACAACAAAATCATTCTGTGCTATCATAAGACATTTTGGAGGATGCTAAGTGGAAGCAAGGGGACTGTGGCCAGGAGCCTTGAATATAATGATAAAGTAATATATTTCCACACATCTGTGACTATAATAAATATAAATCTATATAACAGAAAATGATTATAAGCAATTAGTGAAGAATGGTTTATTACTCGTGAAAAAGACAAAGACAGATTTGAAGTCATTGTCTGGTAACTACAGACACCAAACCTGTGGCTTTCAGGACCTATGTGGTCATGGATTAGAATCTGCCTTGACATGAACAGGAGAAGCAAAATTTATCTACCTTAACCGTGATTCAGTGTTTCTCACATCCTCACCTGATGTTCATAGTGACCTCATTAGAAACAATGTATGAAAAATCTAATGCTCACAAAGTGTTTCCCATGTGAAAATTTCTGGATGAATGGTATTTTACTTACTAGTTTTTTACCAATTAAGACTCTGTATAGGAAGAAATATAATTTCTTCATTAAATTTGATAAAGAGGATTAACTCATTGACATAAATATTATATTACCCTTTAAACTAGTTAGATTCAGTGTGCTTACTTTTGATTGGACACACTTTTTTTAAAGGATGTGTTTACGTTTTTAATGTAAATATTGAGTACTTCAAGTACTTCTGTATGTTCAACAAAATGTGGTGGCCACCAAGATCCCATTTACTGAAAGTAGCTCTATCTAGAGGAACAGCAAATAGGGCATTTAGGAACCTTCTAGACTATAAGAAGTTTCCTTCTTAACTCTTCATTGGAAACCTTAGGCTTTGTATCACATTGTGTCTTATGCAATCAGGAACAGAGAAGAAATAGATAAAATGGTATAACAAAAGTGGTTGGAGCACCAGTCTACTTTTTGCTTTCAGATTTCTAGGTTTTCATTCATACAATGAATTTGTTTTAATCATTAGTAAATTCTAGGTTCTCTCTTATGTACTGGCATAAGCAGTATATTATGATGACAAAGCTTGGTCTTTTGTGGAATTTAAGCTTCAATAAGCAAAAATAGGAGCTGTACTTACACTTAAATAAAGGCTAAGAAATTATGGTTTTGGGCCAATGCTATTTCAAATAAGCCCTGAAGAATGAGACAAGGACTAAGTTATTACTTTCCCAAACAGAATTGTCTCACAGTGCAGTATGAAATTTACAGTGGTTTTATCCCATCACAGATAAAAACACATATACTGAATTCTCATTTATTGGCACTTTTTCTAGAAAGGTATACATATAGAAGATTCCATGCTCAGGCACCTGCTTTGTCTGCACCATTGTCTCTAGCCATTCTTCCATGCTGCATGATGGGTTTTGCATCATTGTTATTACATGATTGCTTGTATCCCATTTAAAGCACTGATTTTCTTTGCCTAGTTTGTTCCCTACTAAACTACTGTGTCTCATTTCTCTTATTTTCACAGTCAGAACTGATCACATTCTTTTGTGATTTTTTTTTTTTTTTTTTTTTTTGCTATTTTGTAGCTACGGCTATTATGATGTTTACCATATTTGAGGATGTATACCTAATGATATATCACACTTTTATCTTGTTTATTCACTGAGTTTTTGAAAGATTCCCTTTGCATTTTAAAAATAACTAATTTTTACAAGTTTGTAAAACACTGATTTCATCTAACACCATTTTCTAGAAATTTAACTTTGTAAAGGAAACAGAACTCATGGTAGTACTGAAATCCAGGTCCCTTAACTCTTAATGAAGTTTTCATAAAGCCTTATGCTAGAACTAAAGTATTATTGTTCAAATCCTATATTTCACTATGCCTTAACTAAGCAGGCAAGATTGGTATAGTATTCACAGACTGCATCAATTTGTTTAGTCTTCAATGCTAGTAATTGGTGTTTATGAGTGTCTCCTACGAAAACCTCTTATTTTATTGCTATGATTGTCTCGGTGTATGAACACATTTACAGCACAGAGAAGACAAGAGTAGTAACTCTAGAAAGTAGTTAACCCTAACTCATTAAAAGCTAAGGTGCTTTATGACACAGAATATGAATAAAGTTGTCCCATGCCAACAAACAAACAAGCCTGGTAGATTATTTTATTGACAGAGATTTCTTTCTCCTGTTCTGGTGACTACACAAGATTATGTGTGATTTAGGGCTGAATATGAAAACACCACTCTGTTTCTCACATTTGTAAACTTTATCTCCCCCTTACCTTTCCTCGTGCTATTGATGAGTTTTATTTCCCAGGATGCTGAAAACCATGTTTCAGTATCAAGTTTTACAGAGCCTAAGTTTTAATTTTAGACTTGAATGTGTAACATCTAATACCTTTTGCATTAAAGTGCATATGTTCCTTCAAATATCATGATGATTAATTGAGTCATTAAGGCAATTGCTGCCTTGTTAGTGATCTAAGAATGTTGACTAGAATTCTAGAAGTGAAAACTAACCACAAAAAAACTAGTGTTTCACTGTATGTGGGCTTGTGTGTTTTCAAAGCAAACAATTCTGCAATGAAAATACAAATTGTATAAGACTATAATATATTAGAATTCAGAATAATTTGGATAGCTCAGAAGGATAAAGCATAACAGAAACATAAAATATATTATCTACCTGGCCTCCGGTTCTGCAAAGAAACTTGGCAATAGAGGCAGACTTTAAAGGAGAATTTCAGTTGATAAATTTAATGAGATTTAATATTATCTACCATAGCAAGATTATAAAATCTAAAACTCAAGAGTCAATAATACAAATATCATCTGTGCTGAGTCACCATTTTTATTACTGTCTGTAACCAACCAAAACAGTGTTTTTCATTATATTCTTCCTATAATACTCAGAAGCAGGGTTGCTTCCCTTTCCCACATTTCCCATAGAGCCTTAGGTTTAGAGATGTGTTTAGGTGAGTGCACTGGAGAATGATGGACTTTA
Organism: Apodemus sylvaticus; assembly: GCF_947179515.1. NCBI lineage: Eukaryota > Metazoa > Chordata > Mammalia > Rodentia > Muridae > Apodemus > Apodemus sylvaticus. Next base: position 144,540,988 of record NC_067495.1, on the reverse strand, counting down.
AAAGGTATGCTCGTGAAGCTCTCCTCTGGCTTATACTCCGAGTCTATATGACCTCATAACCAAATTATTCCCGAGAAATCTTAGAATAGAGTCTGTTTCTGCACCTAGTCACGTGCAGTGTTTTACTATAAGAATAGTGGCTGCTGGTTTAATCTAAGGCTTTTGTAGGTATTACAACAGAACATGGATATCTGAAGCCAGCAGAAATAGAAAGCTTGAACTCCAAAGAGAATTAAACAAATGCAGTGTACTTTGTATCACAAAGATAGGTAAGGGATAATGGAGTGTTCAGCTGCAAATAAAGACATCAGTATCACACTTCACTACCAACGCTCAGGGATCATCATAAAAGAGGGGGCAGAAAGAGTGTAAGAGCCAGAGTTTGAAAAGCACGAGAATGAAATAGTGTTTTGTGGACATGATAGGACTGTTCTATTTATGAACTCACAGCAGTTGTAGCTGCCTGCACAGGAACCCCACAAGAGCAAGTCAGCCAATGTGCTAGCAAGGAAATGGGAGCTGTTGCTATCATTCACATGTGCTTATTTGTGTGAGTAAATCTTCTCTTAGTATATGAAATCAGAACAAAATATGGAACTGAACATGAACATTTATCATGTTAACAAAAGTCTTGCTCTCTCATCGCTCTCTCTCACCGCTCTCTCTCATCACTCTCACCTCTCCGCCAGCCTTGGCTCTCCTCCCCTCCCCATTCTCTCCAAGTGCTCATGGCTGGCCTCCACTCCTCCACTCCTCCACTTCTCTACTCGCTCTCTCTCTGTCTCTGTCTCTCTTTCTCTCTCTCTCTCTCTCTCTCTCTCTCTCTCTCTCTCTCTCTCTCTGCCTCTCTAACTCCTATCCTTTGCCCTGTATAAACTCTATTCTATACCAAAAACCCCAATAAGTCTCATTTTTATAATAAATGATTCATATTTTGCCTCTATAAAATATGTGAGTCTGAATTGTTTTATCTTGTGCTATATCAGTGTTATATAGAATAATAATCTTGAAAAAAAGCTCTATTATATGACATTGTAAACTTGAACACCAGTGTCCAAAACCTGTGCTTACAGATGGTGTCATGTCCTGTACCACAGAAAAACCCTGTCTCCCTTAAAGTCCCTGAAATAAGATGACTAACACTTTTATGAAATTGCAAGAATTGCAATAGGCTAAATTGTTCTGAATAAAATACCAGTACGAACACAACATTTTTAAGTTTTTGATTCTGTTTCTTTCCCAAACCAGTGGTAATCCTCTGCAAAATATCAGAGAATACCTTTTCTGCAGAAAAAAGAAAACTAAAGAAGTGGGATTATTACTCTGTTTGTTTAAGACAAAGTCTCTCTGTATAATTATTACTGTCCTACAACTCATTATGTAGACCAAGATGGCCTCTAACTCACTGAGATCCACCTGTCTCTGCCTCCCAAGTTCTGGGATTAGAGGTACATAGAACCAGCTGAACCAAGAGCAAGGTACTGTTGAACTATTGCTAAAAAATGAGTACAAGGTAATAACACTCATCTAGTTGGTAAAACTATATTTCTAAATCCCTGAATCTTGTTCTTTATTACTTATCTGCTCTTTCAAGCCTAAATCATGAGTCTTCCTCCATTTGGGCTGTAACTTAGGAACTAGCTTTTCTTCTTTGTATGCCCTTGTTCAGAAATTTCTCTTCACCGAGGTCCAAAGTCCCTCATATAGCCACAGTCTCCTTTTCAGGTCATATCTTCTATGGATAAGCTCATTTTGTTTTTTACATTCATAGATTGCTTGTGGTTTCATGTGAAACCTTGTATATTTCTTTTTTTTCCAATATATTTTTTTATTTACATTTCAAATGATTTCCCCCTTTTTAGACCCCCCCACTCCCCAAAAGTCCCATCAGGCCCCTTTCCTCCCCCTGTTTTCCCACCCAACCCTTCCCTCTTCCCTGTTTTGGTTTTGCCCTATACTGCTTTACTGAGTCTTTCCAGAACCAGGGGCCACTCCTCCTTTCTTCTTGTACCTCATTTGATGTGTGGATTATGTTTTGGGTATTCCAGTTTTCTAGGTTAATATCCACTTATTAGTGAGTGCACACCATGATTCATCTTTTGAGTCTGGGTTACCTCACTTAGTATGATGTTCTCCAGCTCCATCCATTTGCCTAAGAATTTCATGAATTCATTGTTTCTAATGGCTGAATAGTACTCCATTGTGTAGATATACCACATTTTTTTGCATCCACTCTTCTGTTGAGGGATACCTGGGTTCTTTCCAGCTTCTGGCAATTATAAATAGGGCTGCTTTGAACATAGTGTAACATGTATCCTTATTACATGCTGGGGAATCTTCTGGGTATATGCCCAGGAGTGGTATAGCAGTTCAGAATTCTATCAGACCTTCAAAGAAGACCTAACACCAATACTCTTCAAACGATTCCACAAAATAGAAACAGAAGGAATACTACCCAATTCCTTCTACGAACCCACAATTACGCTGATACCAAAACCACACAAAGATCCAACAAAGAAAGAGAACTTCAGACCAATTTCCCTTATGAACATCGATGACAAAATACTCAATAAAATTCTTGCCATCCGAATCTAAGAACACATCAAAACGATCATCCACCATGATCAAGTAGGCTTTATTCCAGGGATGCAGGGTTGGTTCAATATACGGAAATCCATCAATGCAATTCACTGTATAAACAAACTCAAAGAAAAAAACCACATGGTCATTTCATTAGATGCTGAAAAAGCATTTGACAAAATTCAGCATCCTTTCATGCTTAAAGTCTTGGAAAGAACAGGAATTCAAGGCCCATACCTAAAATAGTAAAAACAATATACAGTAACCCGGTAGCCAGCATCAAACTAAATGGAGAGAAACATGAAGCAATCCCACTAAAATCAGGGACTAGACAGGGCTGCCCCCTTTCTCCTTATCTTTTCAATATTGTACTTGAGTTACTAGCTCGGGCAATTAGACAACATAAGGAGGTCAAAGGGATACAAATTGGAAAGGAAGAAGTCAAACTATCATTTTTTTCTTTTTTTAATATTTTTTAAATTTATTGATATATTTATTTACATTTCAAATGATTTCCCCTTTTCTGGACCCCAACTCCCCGAAAGTCCCATCAGTCCCCTTCCCTCCCCCTGTTTTCCCACCCACCCCTTCCCACTTCCCCATTCTGGTTTTGCTGAATACTGCTTCATTGAGTCTTTCCAGAACAAGGGGCCACTCCTCCTTTCTTCTTGTACCTCATTTGATGTGTAGATTATGTTTTGGGTATTCCAGTTTTCTAGGTTAATATCCACTTATTAGTGAGTGCATACCATGATTCACCTTTTGAGTCTGGGTTACCTCACTTAGTATGATGTTCTCTAGCTCCATCCATTTGCCTAAGAATTTCATGAATTCATTGTTTCTAATGGCTGAATAGTACTCCATTGTGTAGATATACCACATTTTTTGTATCCACTCTTCTGTTGAGGGATACCTGGGTTCTTTCCAGCTTCTGGCAATTATAAATAGGGCTGCTATGAACATAGTGGAACATGTATCCTTATTACATGCTGGGGAATCTTTTGGGTATATGCCCAGGAGGTATAGCAGGATCTTCTGGCAATGAGGTGCCCAGTTTTCGGAGGAACTGCCAGACTGATTTCCAGAGTGGTTATACCAATTTGCAACCCCACCAGCAGTGGAGGAGTATTCCTCTTTCTCCATATCCTCACCAACACCTGCTGTCTCCTGAATTTTTAATCTTAGCCATTCTGACTGGTGTAAGGTGAAATCTCAGGGTTGTTTTGATTTGCATTTCCCTAATGACTAATGAAGTTGAGCATTTTTTAAGATGTTTCTCCACCATCCGAAGTTCTTCAGGTGAGAATTCTTTGTTTAACTCTTTACCCCATTTTTTTTTTGTATTTTTTTTATTCGATGTAATTTATTTACATTTCAAATGATTTCCCTTTTTCTAGCTCCCGACTCCCCAAAAGTCCCTTAAGTCCCCTTCTCTTCCCCTGTCCTCCCACCCACCCCTTCCCACTTCCCAGTTCTGGTTTTGCCGATTACTGTTTCACTGAGTCTTTCCAGAACCAGGGACCACTCCTCCTTTCTTCTTGTACCTCATTTGATGTGTGGGTTATGTTTTGGGTATTCCAGTTTTCTAGGTTAATAACCACTTATTAGTGAGTGCATACCATGATTCACCTTTTGAGTCTGGGTTACCTCACTTAGTATGATGTTCTCTAGCTCCATCCATTTGCCTAAGAATTTCATGAATTCATTGTTTCTAATGGCTGAATAGTACTCCATTGTGTAGATATACCACATTTTTTGCATCCACTCTTCTGTTGAGGGATACCTGGGTTTTTCCAGCATCTGGCAATTATAAATAGGGCTGCTATGAACACAGTAGAGCATGTATCCTTATTACATGGTGGGGAATCCTCTGGGTATATGCCCAGGAGTGGTATAGCAGGATCTTCTGGAAGTGAGATGCCCAGTTTTCGGACTAACCGCCAGACTGATTTCCAGAGTGGTTGTACCAATTTGCAACTCCACCAGCAGTGGAGGAGTGTTCCTCTTTCTCCACACCCTCTCCAACACCTGCTGTCTCCTGAATTTTTAATCTTAGCCATTCTGATTGGGGTAAGATGAAATCTTAGGGTTGTTTTGATTTGCATTTCCCTAATGATTAATGAAGTTGAGCATTTTTTAAGATGCTTCTCCGCCATCCGAAGTTCTTCAGGTGAGAATTCTTTGTTTGACTCTGTACCCCATTTTTTAATAGGGTTGTTCGGTTTTATGGAGTCTAACTTTTTGAGTTCTTTATATATATTGGATATTAGCCCTCTATCTGATGTAGGATTTGTGAAGATCTTTTCCCAATTTGTTGGTTGCCGATTTGTCCTCTTGATGGTGTCCTTTGCCTTACAGAAACTTTGTAATTTTATGAGGTCCCATTTGTCAATTCTTGCTCTTAGAGCATACGCTATTGGTGTTCTGTTCAGAAACTTTCTCCCTGTACCGATGTCCTCAAGGGTCTTCCCCAGTTTCTTTTCTATTAGCTTCAGAGTGTCTGGCTTTATGTGGAGGTCCTTGATCCATTTGGATTTGAGCTTAGTACAAGAAGACAAGGATGGATCAATTCGCATTCTTCTGCATGCTGACCTCCAGTTGAACCAGCACCATTCGTTGAAAAGGCTATCTTTTTTCCATTGGATGTTTTCAGCCTGTTTGTCGAGGATCAAGTGGCCATAGGTGTGTGGGTTCATTTCTGGATCTTCAATCCTGTTCCATTGATCCTCCTGCCTGTCACTGTACCAATACCATGCAGTTTTTAACACTATTGCTCTGTAGTATTGCTTGAGGTCAGGGATACTGATTCCCCCAGATTTTCTTTTGTTGCTGAGAATAGTTTTAGCTATCCTGGGTTTTTTTGTTGTTCCAGATGAATTTGATAATTGCTCTTTCTAACTCCCGCCCAGGAGGTTGTTAGCACAGCAGACTCTCCCGGCGCTTTCAGGGAGCACGGGCACACACGCCCGCCATCCTGGTCACCTGGCAGACCAATTAAAAGTCATAGCCCTAGGGGAACTTGGCTTGGACCTTGGCCTCCCAGGCTTTTGCCTGGACTTAGGGCCTGGGCAGCCAGGCTAACCTTGTGTGTGCCAGCCCGATTGGGGGATCGGCTGCCCAGCGGAGTGATCCGAACACAGGGGAGGTCCCAGCAGCATACACCAGCGACGCTCCCTGGGGGTGCACACGGGCTCCATCACAGACACAATCTGGGGCAAGGCCTCAGGCTGGAGCCCTCAGCTCAACTCTCTCCGCTTCCGGATCCAGATAAGCCTGGGCGGCAGCACCACATCACCAGGTCCGGGCGGCCAGCTGGGAGAAGTCAGTGTGCTCCAGTGAATCCAGCGGGCCCCATCAGGAGCCTTCGGGTGCCTGCTTCGGGATCTGAACAGCCTGGGCAGCAGCACCTGTCTACAGGCAGTGCAGGGGGTAAGCTGTGCACCAGAGGCCAACTGGGAAGGGGCAACTTGCACTGGTGAGTCCAGCATTGACAAGACCAACTAACACCAGTGAGAACTAGATGGCAAAAGGCAAATGCAGGAACATCAATAACAAAAACCAAGGCAATATGGCAACATCTGAACCCAATTCTCCTCTACCAACATGTCCTGGATACCCCATCACACCAGTAAAACAAGATTTGGATTTAAAATCACTGGTCATGATGCTGGTACAGGAACACATGAAGGACATACTTAAAGAAATTCAGGAGAAAATGGATCAAAAGTTAGAAGCCCTTGCAAGGGAAACACAAAAATCATTGAAAGAAATCCAGGAGAATACAAAAGCCAACAATGAGGAAACACAAAAAAAAAACTTAAAGAAATACAGGAGAACTTTGGTCAACAGGCTGAGGTCATGAAAGAGGAAACACAAAAATCTCTTAAAGAATTACAGGAAAACACAAACAAGCAAGTGAAGGAGCTAAGCAAAACCATCCAGGATCTAAAATCAGAAGTAGAAACAACTAAGAAAACTCAAAGGGAGACAAATTTGGAGATAGAAAGCCTTGGGAAGAAATCAGGGGACAGAGATGCAAATATCAACAACAGAATACAAGAGATAGAAGAAAGAATCTCAGATGCTGAAGATTCCATAGAAACCATGGACTCCACAGTTAAAGAAAATGCAAAATGCAAAAAGCTTGTAACCCAAAATATCCAGGAAATCCAGGACACAATGAGAAGACCAAACCTAAGGATTATAGGCATAGATGAGAGTGAAGATTTACAACTTAAAGGGCCAGCAAATATCTTCAATAAAATTATGGAAGAAAACTTCCCTAACCTAAAGAGAGAGATGCCCATGAATATACAAGAAGCCTACAGAACTCCAAACAGACTGGACCAGAACAGAAATACCTCCCGTCACATAATAATCAAAACCCCAAATGCACTAAACAAAGAAAGAATATTAAAGGCAGTAAGAGAAAAAGGCCAAGTAACATATAAAGGAAGACCTATCAGAATCACAGCAGACTTTTCACCTGAGACTATGAAGGCTAGAAGGTCCTGGGCAGATCTCATGCAGACTCTAAGAGAACACAAATGCCAACCAAAACTACAATATCCAGCAAAACTCTCAATCACCATAGATGGAGAAACTAAGATATTTCATGACAAAACCAAGTTTACCCAATATCTATCCACAAACCCAGCCCTACAAAGGATAATAGGAGGACAACACCAATACAAGGAGGGAAACTTCACCCTGGAAAAAGCAAGATAGTAACCTTTCATCAAACCCAAAAGAAGTTAACCAATCAAATTTAAAAAATAACGTCAAAAATGATAGGAAGTAACAATCACTATTCCTTAATATCTCTTAACATCAATGGACTTAATGCCCCAATAAAAAGACACAGACTAACTGACTGGATACGTAAACAGGACCCTACATTTTGCTGCTTACAGGAAACACACCTCAGGGTCAAAGACAAACACTACCTTAGAGTAAAAGGCTGGAAGACAATTTTACAAGCAAATGGTCTCAGGAAACAAGCTGGAGTAGACATTTTAATATCAGATAAAATTGACTTTCAACCCAAAGTCATCAAAAGAGACTCTGAGGGACACTTCTTGCTGGTCAAAGGAAAAATACAACAAGAAGAACTCTCAATCCTGAACATCTATGCTCCAAATGCAAGGGCACCCTCTTTCATAAAAGAAACTTTATTAAAGCTCAAAGCACACATTGCACCTAACACAATAATTGTGGGTGACTTCAACACTGCACTTTCCTCAATGGACCGATCAGGAAAACAGAAACTAAACAGGGACACAATGAAACTAATTGAAGCTTTGGACCAATTAGATTTAACAGATATATATAGAACATTCTATCCTAAAACAAAAGAATATACCTTTTTCTCAGCACCTCATGGTACCTTCTCCAAAATCGAACAAGACAGACCTCAACAAATATAAGAAGATCGAACTAATCCCATGCCTCCTATCTGATCACTATGGAGTAAAAGTGGTCTTCAATAGCAACAGAAACAACAGAAAACCCACATACACGTGGAAACTGAACAATACTCTACTCAATGATACCTTGGTCAAGGAAGAAATAAAGAAAGAAATTAAAGACTTTTTAGAACACAATGAAAATGAAAACACAACATACCCAAATCGATGGGACACAATGAAAGCAGTGCTAAGAGGAAAACTCATAGCCCTGAGTGCCTCCAAAAAGAAAATGGAGAGAACATACATTACCAGCTTAATGACACACCTGAAAGCCCTGGAACAAAAAGAAGCTATTTCACCCAGGAGGAGTAGAAGGCAGGAAATCATCAAACTCAGGGCCGAAATCAATCAAGTAGAAACAAAGAGAACCATACAAAAAATCAACAAAACCAGGAGCTGGTTCTTTGAGAAAATCAACAAGATAGATAAACCCTTAGCCAGACTGACCAAAGGGCACAGAGAAAGTATCCAAATTAACAACCTTAGAAATGAAAAGGGAGATATAACAATGGAAACTGAGGAAATCCAAAAAATCATCAGATCCTACTACAAGAGCCTGTACTCAACACAACTGGAGAATCTGGAGGAAATGGACAATTCCCTTGACAGATACCAAATACCAAAATTAAATCAGGACCAAATAGATAATCTAAACAGTCCTATAATGCCTAAAGAAATAGAAAGTCTTCCAACCAAAAAAAGCACAGGACCAGATGGTTTCAGTGCAGAATTCTATCAGACCTTCAAAGAAGAGTTAACACCAATACTCTTCAAACTATTCCACAAAATAGAAACAGAAGGAACACTACCCAATTCCTTCTACGAAGCCACAATTACGCTGATACCAAAGCCACACAAAGATCCAACAAAGAAAGAGAACTTCAGACCAATTTCCCTTATGAACATCGATGCAAAAATACTCAATAAAATTCTTGGCAACCGAATCCAAGAACACATCAAAACGATCATCCACCATGATCAAGTAGGCTTTATCCCGGGAATGCAGGGTTGGTTCAATATACGGAAATCCATCAATACAATCCACTACATAAACAAACTCAAAGAACAAAACCACATGGTCTTCCAGCCTTTTACTCTAAGGTAGTGTTTGTCTTTCACACTGAGGTGTGTTTCCTGTATGCAGCAAAATGTAGGGTCCTGTTTACATATCCAGTCTGTTAGCCTGTGTCTTTTTATTGGAGAATTGAGTCCATTGATGTTAAGAGATATTAAGGAATAGTGATTATTATTTCCTGTCATTTTTGATGTTATTTTTTAAATTTGATTGGTTATTTTTTTTTTTTGTTTGATGAAAGAAGGTTCCTATCTTGCTTTTTCCCATGTGAGGTTTCCCTCCTTGTACTGGTGTTTTCCTCCTATTATCCTTTGTAGGGCTGGGTTTGTGGAAAGATAATGGGTAAACTTGGTTTTGTCATGGAATATCTTAGTTTCTCCATCTATGGTGATTGAGAGTTTTGCTGGTTATAGTAGTTTTGGCTGGCATTTGTGCTCTCTTAGAGTCTGCATGAGATCTGCCTGGGATCTTCTAACTTTCAAAGTCTCTGGTGAGAAGTCTGGTATGATTCTGATAGGTCTTCCTTTATATGTTACTTGGCCTTTTACTCTTACTGCCTTTAATATTCTTTCTTTGTTTAGTACATTTGGGGTATTGATTATGATTTGACGGGAGTTATTTCTGTTCTGGTCCAGTCTGTTTTTAGTTCTGTAGGCTTCTTATATATTCATGGGCATCTCTCTCTTTAGGTTAGGGACGTTTTCTTCCATAATTTTGTTGAAGATATTTGCTGGCCCTTTAAGTTGTAAATCTTCACTCTCATCTATGCCTATAATCCTTAGGTTTTGTCTTCTCATTGTGTCCTGGATTTCCTGGATATTTTGGGTTACAAGCTTTTTGCATTTTGCATTTTCTTTAACTGTTGAGTCCATGATTTCTATGGAATCTTCAGCATCTGAGATTCTTTCTTCTATCTCATGTATTCTGTTGTTGTTATTTGCATCTATGGCCCCTGATTTCTTCCCAAGGTTTTCTATCTCCAAAGTTGCTTCCCTTTGAGATTTCTTAGTTTCTACTTCTGATTATAGATCCTGGATTGTTTTGCTTAGCTCCTTCACTTGCTTGTTTGTGTTTTCCTGTAATTCTTTAAGAGATTTTTGTGTTTCCTCTTTCATGACCTCAGTCTGTTGACCAACGTTCTTCTGTATTTCTTTAAGTGATTTTTGCATTTCCTCCTTATTGGCTTCTGTATTCTCCTGAATTTCTTTCAATGATTTTTGTGTTTCCCTTGTAAGGGCTTCTAACTTTTGATACATTTTTCTCCTGAATTTCTTTAAGAGATTTATTTATGTCTCTCGTGTGATCCTGTAACAGCATCATGACCAGTGATTTTAAATCCAATTTTTTTTCTGGTGTGTTGGGGTATCCAGGACATGCTGTTAATGGAGAATTGGCTTCAGATGCTGCCATATTGCCTTGATTTCTGTTAGTAAAGTTCCTGCGTTTGCCTTTTGCCATCTAGTTCTCACTGTTGTTAGTTGGTCTTGTTGTCAATGCTGGACTCACCAGTGCAAGCTGCCTCTTCCCAGCTGGCCCCTGGGTGCACAGCTGGCCTCCTGTACTGCCTGGAGACAGGGTGCTGTGGCTCACGCTGTTCCTGATCCAGAAGTAAGAGACTGGAAGGCTCTGGCCAGAGGCCTCAGGATTGGATCCTCTGCTCTGCAGGGCCAGACTCACCAGAGCAAGCTGCTTCTTCCCAGCTGGCCTCTGGGTGCCCAGCTGGCCTCTTGCACGACCTGGAGACAGGGTGGGAGGCCCAGGCTGTTCCCCATCCCAAAGCTGAGACTGGAAGGCTCCCACCAGGGGCCCCAGGAGTGGATACGCAGCTCTGCAGGCGAGCATTTTTCTTAAAATCTTTAAAGACATTGATTTTTCTTTAAAATATTATTCTATTGTCTTAGTTAAGGTTTTACTGCCATGACCAAGCCAACTCTTATAAGGGCAACATTTAATTAGGGCTGGCTTGCAGGTTCTGAGGTTCAGTACAGTATCATCAAGGCAGGAACAGCAGTGCCCAGAAAGTCATGGTGCTGGAGAAAGAGCTGAGAGGTCTACATCTTCATCTGAAGCCTGCTAGGAAAAGCCTGGCTCTCATGTGGTTAGGAGGAGGGTCTCACTGCCAAGCCCCTCAGTGGCACACTTTTTCCAACAACACCATACCTACTCCAACAAAGCCACACCTCCATGGGCCTAGCATATTCAGATCACCATTTCTACCTAGTGTTTGTCTTGTATGTACTATGAAGTTGATATCTAATTTCTTTTTTTTTATTTTATTTACCTTCTGAATAGGTAATGCATTTATAAAGAAATGTGTTTACATATGTTTACTTTTTGTGGTCTTGTAGCATTGTTTATGAAACACCTCTAATACATCCAAGGTGTCAGGTTAAATGTTGTAGAATTAAACTACATTTCAGTTCTTGTGAAGCTTATTAGTCTATTAGAGTAAAAAAATAAAAAAAAAAAACCTACTGGATAGTTTTGTAGCACCTAAAAGATAACCTTCTATATATTATAATATTTTCCTAATGATTTTCTTTGCAAATCACTGTAACCTTAAAACTCTAGCAACACTTTGCTACCTGAAAAATTTTTCTACCTTGCTTCATAGTGTAGTTTAAGATGGTAATTCCCAAGTCATTTTGTGTGCAACATTCATCTAATACTTTTAGAAATTCAGAATCCTGAATCTTATCATCAAAGATTCTTTTTCAGGGGACATTTCAGATGAAAGTGTTCTGGGGATCACACTTTGAGAATAATGTTTCAGAAGAAAATACATCCAGATTATCAGAACAGTTGCTTGGTTAATTGCTCATCTCCATATTTAAAGTTCAACACTCTGGACTAGAAAGCTTATTTCATAAACTAAGAACATGTGAACCCAGAGGCCATGATGAATTATCAAGCCCTGCATTGAAGCAAATGTTATTAATTAATTAATTTATTTATTTACTGACTGTCTACCTGACCAACTGAACTACTTATTTTCTTATTTAATGTACTAATTCTAGCTAGTGTTACCCATAGATGTAGGGGTATAGTGTTGCTCAGTGAGAAATGTATAACCAGAAGTGATACTCCTAAAGAAAAATGAGTCTGCCTCCCCCAGAAGCCATCAACTGCCAATAGATCCTCAGTTAAAGGTATGCCTTCTGGAGTCCCTCCCTGATCCATGCAGTGTTCAATTGCCTTGATCTGCAGGTGAGGAGGATTATCCATAAATGAAGGTTTCTGGACCCGAATATGTTGTTACATTTGGAAGCATCTATTAACATGTGGCATACTTTCAATTATAGAAAAGAAGTTAAAAATGATAGTCAAAATTTTATAACAGATTGTTCTCAAGTGTCAGCTGCATTGGTTAAACACAGGCAGTAGAGTGACCTGATTGAGTATAGATTTACAAGATTACGTAGAAAAAAATCACTGTTGACAGTGAATATACAATGTTAGCAAATCTCTGGATGCCCCCCCCCCTGGCAAGCCCTACATGTGGACTAAAATGAAGTTTGGTGGCACTAGACTTCTTGTTTTCTCTCTGTCAGCATCCAGTGCCAGTCGCTTGGTAGGCCTCATGTACTTTCTGTTTTCTTAGCGAATGGCCACCCTCTTCAGAGAATTCCCTGCCTTGTAAAGGCTGCAGAGTTATGCTTCCTGTTCTGTTTGACTCATTTGTATCCTAAAGTAAAATTAATTCTCCCTTTGCTTTCTTACAGTTTTTCTAGTTTATTCTTTAGGTCCTTTATTCTCTCTCTCTCTCTCTCTCTCTCTCTCTCTGTCTCCCTCTAATTAGAAGTCCTCATGATTCTCTTTCCATGTCTACACTCTTAAGATGATCTCAGCTATACGCATATGTCGCCTTTTATACATAGATTCACAGGGTTCACAAAGGAGAGCAGGAAAATGAAAGCAAGGAAGAAAGAACTTAAACAACTTTTCTGTATTATTTAGTGATAGATATCAATTAAATAATCATGTTGTGACAGATGCTGGGTTAAGGCTATTCATTGTATTATCTAATTAAGTCATTGCACCAAACTCACTCCATGCTTTTTAGTGCTATACTTAGACATTTTACTTTTTGACCTTTCTATAGGTACGGAATCTTAATTCCTTCTCAAATTCAGTTGTGAGACTTCCCCTCTGACTTCACATCAGCAGTTTTGATCTATTGCATCAGTGCTAAAGTAAATATGCTACAATTTTATTTAATCTAATGGATAGAATTATGTTCTTACATATCCTTCCCACTATAGCATCAACCCTTTGCCATTTTTCAGCAAACTTGCTTGCATTTGTTATTTCAGATTGCTCTCTGTCATAGAGTTTTATTGCTATGAAGAGACACACACCATACCCATGGCAAACATTATAAAGGAAAATATTTAATTGGGGTTGGCTTACTGTTTCAGAAGTTTAGTTTATAATCATCATAGTGGGAAACATTACAGTGTACAGGCAGACATGGTGCTGGAAGAGCTGAGAGTTCTAGATCTTGATATGAAAACAGCAGAGGGAGACTGTGTACCATACTTAGTATAGTTTGAGCATAGGATACCTCAAAGTCTACCCCTACAATAAGTCCATACCTACTCCGACAAGGCCATTCTTCCTAATTGTACCACTATGTATGGGCAAGTATGCAAATGTATGAGTCTGTGAAGGGCATACCTTCATCCTCTCCTTCCCTTATTTTTTGAACACATTCCAATCAGACTTCTACCTTACTAATTTGCCAAAGCTCCTTTTTAAAAATCTCTCATGATGTTAGCATTTCTAGTTTCAATGATCAAATATAAGCTGTACTTTTCCTTGGCATATGTGTAATCTCTGATGAAACTACATCTTCTTCATTGTATTTCTCTGCATTTCCTCATATGGTGTTAGTTGATCCATCTCTGTTTCTTTGGCTGATTGCTTGGCGATTGCTCTTCTAATGCCAAGGATTATAATCCATTATATTCTAGGACCTCTTTCTGTATCCTTCCTCGCTAATTAAATTGGTATAGTAGGTTTTTTCTTATTTTCTTTTTGTTTGTTTGTTTATTTTGAGTTGCTTTAGCATAGTTCTAGGAGCTGGAAATGTAAGGTTTTGGCGATGTTATTTTTTTCTTCCTTGAGGTAAGAGGCACTGTACATTGCTCCTTGTTTACATGCTTTATTCCTGTTTGCTTGACATTCTGTGTCTGTCCATTTGTATAAATCTACCACTCACCTGCTGATTTTATTAGGCCATCAAGTATACTGGGATAAGCATAACCTTATCACATTTTTTTAGGGATCTTATAATAACCTGACTTGGAAAGAGTTCATGTTCTAAGGTATCAGAATTTAGGATTTTAACATATGAACTCTGTGATGGGGCAATTCAACATTTAACTTGATTTAATTAAATAACATTAGTTTGGATGTCATCTACATAATGAATTCCAAAAGTATGTTCTATGGTACTTTCAGATATTTAAGATATTCATACAAAAGTATTTATCTTTGTAGTCCAATCTTCTTCACCTTGGTAATGGAAATGTCACATTGCTAGTTCCTTAAGTAAAAAAAAAATGTTGATCCTATGCGTATTATCACATATAAAATTTAATCCATCAGAAAATACTATTCTGTATTCAAATTTTATCTAGAAAGTAACCACTTCTAAACCTGACTTGAATTACCTGCCTCTTGGACCAAAATTATTGAAGGTAATCTTATGATATTTCTCCTCAATTAAGTTATTGCCCCTTTGACATATTCTATTCATCACGCCAGGGTGATTTTTGGAAAACAATATGAACTCACTACTTTGGATCCTAATAAATACTTTATTATGTTTGATGCCAGTTACCCTTTTAAGGTTACGGCTTATTATTATATTATATTATATTATATTATATTATATTATATTATATTATATATTATATTATATTATATTATATTTCTACTTTAACATTATGCTCTGCTGCTCTTTCTTCTCCTTACCCCTCCTCCTTCCTGCAGTCACACTGGCCTACTTCCTGGCTTTCAGACAGGCAGGATTTCATATCAAAACGGTTTTTATAGCCCCTGTTTCTGTCAGGGATGTTTCTTTTCCATTGATGGCAGAGTTTAATAGTTTACCTCCTTCAAATATTTGCTCAAATGTCACTTTCTTAAAGGCTTTTCCTGATCTCCTTGCTTAAAATGTCAACCCCTTTTGCTCTATAGCAATATCTGTCCCTCTGCTCTGCTTTTCTCCTCAGCATTTTTCACATCTGATAAATTGTATGATTCATTTTTTATTGTCAGTTTCTAACTGCAGAACCATCACATGTACCTCTGTTTAGAGATTCACGTATTCACAGTCTACGATTATTTTGAAGAAGCATTAGTTGGCCCTCAAAGTTTTTCCTCAACAAATACTCATTTCAGGCTGCCTTATTTGTGATCAAAGCAGGAACATGAGGATAAGAACATCATGTTTTTTTGTCCTTGCCCTTGAGAAAATCACAGTGCAATCAGGGAGAAAGTTAGAACTCCCAGTTTTTCCAGGGGCAGCAATTGGCCCAGTAAGTAGCAAACAGTCTTGATCTGGAAGGAGACAATCACCAAGTGAAGCCCACATGTGTTTCACCCCAAGGCTCCTCTGACTTTGCAGGTTTCCTGTATTTATAAAAACCAGCATGCATCTCTGCATCTAGTCTATTTATAAGCTTGTAAAGTCATGACTATGGTTATTTATGCAAATGACATTTATTTCAAAAGTCATCTGTGTCTTTGGAGTTTGGGGAATGAAGATTTCATACTACTCCATTTTCTGTAAGAGTTAGGTCTGATTCCAATTTCAGGAAAACAGCTGTCATTTAAGGAACACGGCTGTGACATAATTTTTTAAAATCAAAATATTTTTATTTCAAAATTCCTAATGTCTCCCAATTTACCCCGTGTATGATTTTACAAAACTGTGATGTGTACCTTTCTAACAAGAGGATCAAGATTATGCACGATAGAGTTGAAAAATACTAAATTGAGTCTTTGTTTAAGCAACACTGGATTGACACAATGGCTTGAAATTAAATTTTCGGTTGTCTCAATTTTTTCTTTACTAATAAGTGTAATACTCCTTATCTTCTAAAGTTACTAGCCATACATAGAGTCTGTGACTCATTCTTTTGCTTTTTCCAACTTTATAACTGACCTTTTCCTAGGCCCTTGGATAACAGCAACACTTCCTGATCATTCTAAGGACCAAGTCTAAATTTTTCCTTTGTGAAAACTCAATACTTAATACACACATAGAACTAAGTTTTGCTTTTCTTTCTCTTTGTTCGCTGTCTCCTACCACTTTATGATCTGTCTATGTGAATGTATTACTTTTATGATTATTTTAAAAGAATATTTATTAGAAATGCAAATAAATGCCCATACATAATTTGGCAAATTAATTGATTCTTTCCTTCACAAATAGGAAACAAATAGTGTTTTGTGAAAATGACAGTTGAGTTTAAAAAGGACTTTAATTTTATTCAGTGGACATTTATACCCGACTCTAGGCTCAGCTCTGAGCCCTTTTAAGTGAGCTCACTTAATCTTCATTTAATTCCTTGAGGATATAAAGACATTTAAGATTTAAAGAAGTTTGCCCAAGGTTACAGATCTCTAAACTGGCAAAGCTGATTCTTAGGCCCAGGGAATTTAGCTCAGGATCTCTGTTCTCAGTTTCCACATACACACACTTCACTAAAGAGCCTGTATGTCTATCTTCACAAAGATTTCTCTCCTGCACAGCTAGTACTGCCCAAGCTCAGGTCCAGTACCAGGCCCACAGATACTGCACCTTTTTTCCTCCATTTCCTTATTCCCAAGCTTTAAACTGAATTTTCATTCTAACCCTATTATTATTGTTGTTGTTGTTGTTGTTGTTGTTGTTATGATTTACCCATGCCTGCCTGTTTCTGTGTAACTCACATTCCTATTATGTTGTTTCTACCAACTGAATTTCCAGCCTACTTGAGGAACTAATAGGCTTCTAACCTTAAATCGCTCCCTACAATATCTTTCCAATTTTAATTTTAGAGTCCAGCATGGGTGGTCAAGCATACCCTGTCATCTAGTAATAAGGAAGCAGAGGTAGGAGGATTTCTGCATATTCAATATCAGCCTGATCAAGGCATCTGATTTCATGTTAGACAGACATAGCCCGGCTCTATTATAAACAAAGCCATAAATGAATTTTTTTCTGTAGTGGTATTTATGAAAAATTTTCATACAAGAATTTGTGTAGTATACTGTACTTTCAACTTATTTTATTATATCTCTTAGTCATCATCATCAAAGGGCCACAATTAGCACTGACGAACACTAAGAAAACTAATGATGTCTCACTTGTAAGTGGCCTGTCCTCCTTACCCAAGTTCTAGGCTTTTCCTATGATAAAAATTTGTGTTTCTTTTCCAAAGTCTTCATCACTTGTTCAACTAGAATATGCTCAGTGTAGCTTTACATATAATGGTTAAGTCCTTCTAAGAAAGTAAAGCTGATACAAATTAACTTAGAGGTCAAAATGCAAATCTGTTCTTTAGGATCTTGTATAGATTGCATCTCATTCAAATTTATAACTGTATCTGTGTGAGGATATGATAACACTGACATCACATTTTATGACCTGTAGAATGTGGATGGCAGACTAAATGATCTCTCAGGCTCTTGTCAGCTCTAGTGTCCTTTGGTTAGTCAGATCCAGGAAAATTGCAAAAGGAAACTGAAAAACAGTTTAGCAATTGAGAGCTGAAGCTATAATTCTGCTTTTTCTAGGGAGTGATTATATGAAAGTGGCACTTGTTCTGAAATAAATTATATTGCAGTCTTAGAGATAGTACAGTCCTATTAAAAGCTGTTAATGAAATTATTATTCAAATAATAGTATGTTATTAGATTTTTTTTTTTACTAGTAATGATACTCATTGAAACCGAAGATTAATTTGGCAATAAAATTTAAGCTTCAACTGCAAGTGTAAGGGTCATTTCAATGTGAGAAGAACAGTTTGATTATGAAGAACATGATGAGAAAACCCTGCTTTGGAGCAGTGGGAAGCATGCTTGTGTGGGACTTTCCCAGACACTGAGAAAAACAACTTTGCTTGCTGATTTAATAAAAAAAATCTAATAAGTGATCTCAACTCACCCAATTAGCTACAGTGTGCTCTTTTATACTCAGTTATTTATTTTAACAAATTCAACTGTATAATTAGCTATTTCTACGACTTGTTTCCATGTTGTCTTCTCTGTTCAGTATTTTACTATTTGTAGCCTAAGTGTAGTTTCAAGTCTGACTTTTTTAATGTTCTTTTCTTTTTCTTTTTTTTATAAATGTTCCCTGGATTTGGGACTAAATCTTTAAAATGCTCTGTCCCTGAGATTCATTGCCAGACCTTTTGACTTTTTGAGACAAAATCTCACTAAGTTGGCCATGTAGGCCTTGGACTTTTCCTGAATCTGTCTTGTAAGTAGCTGAGATTACTAGCCTGTGCACTAATACACTATTTTCATCAATGCGATTGTCAGTGATTGCTAATCATGTGCTGTTGCATGCAGAGTGATGCTCCTCAGTTGTGTGAACGTTTGTGGAGGTTTGATGATGGCACACAGAGATGAACAGGTGAGCACCATGTTACTCGCCAAAGCATGTTCCTACAGCTGTTCAATTGTGATGGGAATTTGAATTTATTTTTCTACTGTAATAGTTGTTTTTTAAAGTTTTGTACCCATTTTTTAAATAGTATGTTACTATAGTACAACTTAATGTGAAATATTTTATATTTTATAAAAGGTTAAATAGGGTTTAATCTTGTTACAGATTCCTATGTGGCCTACAAGTAGGAAAAAGATATTACTTATTCTATAAGTTGCTGTAGAAGGTAAGGCTCAGAATTTTGATCACACAACTGGAAAATCAGAGAGTTTGAATTTGTCTATTGCAAACCCCATGCATTTTCTACATCATTTCATTGTCCCTCTATAGGCAAAGGACAGTCAAGAATTTTGAGCATGCTCACACATTAATCACTTTCTTATCAATAGCAAAATCAAAGATTTTCTAAATAGGTTCACTTTGCATTTGTCTTTCTCATTAAAAGGGTTCGCAAGGTTATTTAACTTTTTAATGTTGCATGGCATTTTAGCTCTACAGGAATGGCCCCAATCTCATTTAAAGACTCCTGAGCCAGTTCATAGACTAATTACCAGTTGTGGATGTTCTCTGTATGCTGAGGGTCTGCTCAGTATGATGAATGTTCATCTATGTTAGGGTGAATGGATTGCAAATGAAGTAATTAATTTAAAAAATCAATTACTGTGGAGAGCAGGTATTTTACTCACAACACCCTCCAGCTTAGAGTAGACCCCTTCATAAAGCAATGAAACTGAACAGGGAGGAACCTATACCAAGAGAAAAAAAAAACACAGGGTACACTGATTGTTCTTCACACAGGAGTGGGAGGGAAGTTTCAGTGAGTCAAGAACTTTCCTTCTTACACCCTGCTGAATAATGAATGCCCTTGACTTGTTCCATGATAAGATTCCAAGATGAAAACACTTACCTAACATTGAATGCTTTCCTGCCTTATTCTCTTTTTATCTAAGTGAGGGAATCAGAAAGTAATAGATTATCAATGGGACCATAGTTTTCTGTGCAATAAAACATGCACCAAATTGATAAATTCTGCTAGCCTGGGCGGCATTTTGGAAATAAACAGAATGTTCAAGTCAATGACATGGAGTTAATTAACTTAGGAATACTTTCTTCTGACTTTAGCTCACGTTTTTCAAGCTAATTGATAGCTAAAGGAAAATTAGCTAGATTGCTCTAGTGGAACTAGTGAATTTTTCCTCATTAGCCAATGTGGTTGATAAAGTGGTGGTGGTGGGAGAGAAGCATACACCTTCCAAGGCTAGGCAGGCCACAAGTCTGCCTGTGATTCACACAGTGCTACTCTGATGCTTGTTGATAACCCACTGTACTTCCTAATAATTTCACTTTTCATCCCACATTATCTTGGTTTCGATGATAACGTCTGCCAGTACCCTGCTCATCGCTTCTCTTTTCCAGCGCTACTTCAACTTTAAAATAAATAGGAGTAACTGACTCCTAAATTGATTTTATATTCTGAATCTTCAAGCAGATAAACTGATCAAAAATAGAATTACACATGAAGTCAGCTTTATTCAAACTGAATACTGATTTTACTAGGTCTTACTGGCAAAGTACTACAGACATGGTGGCTTAAATAGAAATGTCACTGTTTCAGAGACTGTAAGTTTGAAATAACAGGTTCTAGCAGAGCTAATTTATTTCTGAGCACCATAAGGGTAGGAGTCACTTAAAATTTCGATGTTATTTTCTACCTATATTTTTATACTTATTCTCTCTGAATGCTCCCTCTTTATTCTCAAATCTAGCCTTTTGATAAGGATACCAATAATATAGTATTGTGGTCACCCTAATGAGTTTATTTTAATTTGAGCACTTTCATAAAAGATCAAAGAATGTCTTTAATTTTCCAAATATGGCATATTCTGAGATACAGTGCTTTAGAAAGAATTCTGGTCAGAGGATTAAATTCAAACCAAGTCCACTATAACATGTACTAGAAAAAATTGTTCTCCCAGGACCATCTTATTTAAATCTAGTCACAGCTTATAAATAGTAGCACCACATCCTTATTTACCAATTAGTGAAACTCCAACTCATTTTGGATGACTCACTTCAAAACACTGTGTATGTAAATCTCCTATGACCACTGGATGCAAACCTCCTATCACTTCTGGTCCTGCCACTCACAGAGGTATTATTGTTACAATTCTATAGTCTGGCGGAAAATTGAAATTCTTAAATAAGTCTTTAATTTATATGGTGTTTTATTAAATTGCAGAAAGTTTTTTGACTGCCCAAGTTCAGAGAGGATAAGACAGAGTTATACATTGACTCAAAATATGCACTAATGTATAAAGGGGAGAGCAGCAGAGTTTGAATAGAGAATAGAGAAATAGAGGAGGAAATTATACAAATAAAATGATAGGCATAAAGATAATTCTAAGTTGATTGAAGTATAATTTCCATGATAATCTTTAATATTAACATGTTTTACTTTATATTTCTTCAATTTTAACAGAAATATTTTCCATGTGAACCTTCAAGTTTATCAGAAAATATTTATAATTCCACTTTCAATCAACTTAGGAATAATTTTATGCCTACCATTATATATCTATATAAACATTTCCATGATAATCTTCAATTCTAACATGTTTTTCTACAGTTTTATCAGAAATGTTTTGGACATAAATCTTCAATTCTATCATAAAATGCTTCTATTTAATATTTCAATTAATTTACCATTTTTTGCATGTCTACCACTTTACTCTTTACTTTTCCATGAAAATTGTCAATTTTAATGTATTTTCTGTATATCTCTTCTATTTTATCTGAAATATTTTCCATGTAAATCTTTAATTTAAAAAAAAGAACTAGAGGAAGATAGTTTTTTGGTTTTTTTTTAAACATTTTTTTAAATTTAATGATATATTTATTTACATTTCAAATGATTTCCCCTTTTCTGGACCCCCACTTCCTGAAAGTCCCATTAGTCCCCTTCTCTTCCCCTGTTTTCCCACCCAACACTTCCCACTTCTCTGTTCTGATTTTGCTCTATACTGCTTCACTGAGTCTTTCCAGAACAAGGGGCCACTCCGCCATTCTTCTTGTACCTCATTTGATGTGTGGATTATGTTTTGGGTATTCCAGTTTTCTAGGTTAATATCCACTTATTAGTGAGTGCATACCATGATTCATCTTTTGAGTCTGGGTTGCCTCACTTAGTATGATGTTCTCTAGCTCCATCCATTTGCCTAAGAATTTCATGAATTCATTGTTTCTAATGGCTGAATACTACTCCATTGTGTATATATACCACATTTTTTGCATCCACTCTTCTGTTGAGGGATACCTGGGTTCTTTCCAACTTCTGGCAATTATAAATAGGGCTGCTATGAACATAGTGGAACATGTATCCTTATTACATGCTGGGGAATCCTCTGGGTATATGCCCAGGAGTGGTATAGCAGGATCTTCTGGAAGTGAGGTGCCCAGTTTTCAGAGGAACCGCAAGACTGATTTCCAGAGTGGTTGTACCAATTTGCAACCCCACCAGCAGTGGAGGAGTGTTCCTCTTTCTCCACACCCTCTCCAACACCTGCTGTCTCCTGAATTTTTAATCTTAGCCATTCTGACTGGTGTAAGGTGAAATCTCAGGGTTGTTTTGATTTGCATTTCCCTAATGACTAATGATATTGAGCATTTTTTAAGATGTTTCTCCGCCATCCGAAGTTCTTCGGGTGAGAATTCTTTGTTTAACTCTGTACCCTATTTTTTAATAGGGTTGTTTGGTTTTCTGGAGTTTAACTTCTTGAGTTCTTTATATATAATTGGATATTAGCCCTCTATCTGATGTAGGATTGGTGAAGATGTTTTCCCAATTTGTTGGTTGCCGATTTGTCCTTTTGATGGTGTCCTTTGCCTTACAGAAACTTTGTAATTTTATGAGGTCCCATTTGTCAATTCTTGATCTTAGAGCATATGCTATTGGTGTTCTGTTCAGAAACTTTCTCCCCCTTCACAATAGCCACAAATAGTATAAAGTACCTTGGGGTGACTCTTACCAAACATGTGAAAGATCTGTATGACAAGAACTTCAAGACTCTGAAGAAGGAAATGGAAGAAGACCTCAAAAAAATGGGAAAACCTCCCATGCCCAGGGATCGGCAGGATCAATATAGTTAAAATGGTCATTTTGCCAAAAGCAATATACAGATTCAATGCAATACCCATCAAAATCCCAACTCAATTCTTCACAGAGGTAGAAAGAGCAATTCTCAAATTCATCTGGAATAACAAAAAACCCAGGATAGCTAAAACTATTCTCAGCAACAAAAGAAATTCTGGGGGAATCAATATCCCTGACCTCAAGCAATACTACAGAGCAATAGTGTTAAAAAATGCGTGGTATTGGTACAGTGACAGGCAGGCAGATAAATGGAACAGGATCAAAGATCCAGAAATGAACCCACACACCTATGGCCACTTGATCCTCGACAAAGGGGCTGAAAACATCCAATGGAAAAAAGATAGCCTTTTCAACAAATGGTGCTGGTTCAACTGGAGGTCAGCATGCAGAAGAATGCGAATTGATCCATCCTTGTCTCCTTGTACTAAGCTCAACTCCAAATGAATCAAGGACCTCCACATAAAGCCAGACACTCTGAAGCTAATAGAAAAGAAACTGGGGAAGACCCTTGAGGACATCGGTATAGAGGAAGATGGTTAAAAGGATGGATTCCAGGTTGGAGAGATGACTTAATGGTTAAAGGTACATGTACAATTATGAGGATCAGAGTTCAGATTCTAGAACTGAATTTTGACTTGAGTGCATATCCACCTACCCATACAAACACACAAGTCAACAACCAAAAATATTTTTTAAAAAAATTTTAAAAAGGATGAATCTACTCCAGATGAGCATGACATAGAAGAGAGTTGAGCATATTTCCAGTCTTTTTATTGGAAAATTGCTGCTGGGGCCAATTTTTTGCCATTGCTATCATCCAACTATCCCACTTGCAATTCTCTAATATGAAATAAACACTTGGTGACAAGAAGCTGTAGTTTATATCCTGTAGATTGAACGTGACAATGACAGGATCATACTCATCTCTTCAATGCTATGATCTCCATGTTGTTTCTGTAAGGTGTAGCCACAGGTGGAACCTATTGGCTTAATTGCTGTGTGGATTATTGAAGTATACCTAAATTGGAAGTTATTATCCTCTATGGTTTAGTTTAATCTTATTGCTGCTATAAAGGCTCTCTAAGTATGTTGATTATTGCATGTTTATAATGTTCTCATATTTGTCTGGAAACAAGCTTCTCTGGCAGTTAGACAGTGCTCAATTCAGTAGAATGGTGCAGAATCATTATCAAGGTAGCCAATCTTTGTCAGCAGAATCAAAAAAGATAAATTTAAAATTAAATGGTGCTGGTTCAACTGGCAGTTAGCATGTAGAAGAATGCAAATTGATCCATTCTTTTAATTTAATTTAATTTAATTTTTATTTTATTTTTTATTTACATTGCAAATGATTTCCCCTATTCTGGGTCCCTACTCCCCGCAAGTCCCATCAGCCCTCTTCCGTCCCCCTATTCTTCCATCCACCTCTTCCCACTTCCCTGTTCTGGAATTCCCCTATACTCTTGCACTGAGTCTTTCCAGAACCAGGGGCCACTCCTTCATTCTTTTTGGACATCATTTAATTTGTGGATTATGTCCTGGGTATTCAAAGTTTCTAGGCTAATATCCACTTAGCAGTGGGTTCATACCATGATTGATCTTTTGAGACTGGGATACCTCACTTAGTATGATGTTCACCAGCTCCATCCATTTGTCTAAGAATTTCATGAATTCATTGTTTCTAATAGTACTCCATTGTGTAGTAAATATACCACATTTTTTGTATCCATTCCTCTGTTGAAGGACACCTAGGTTCTTTCCAGCTTCTGGCTACTACAAATAGGGCTGCTATGAACATAGTTGAGCATGTGTCCTTATTGCATGCTGAAGAATCCTCTGGGTATATGCCCAGTAGTGGTATAAGAGGGTCCTCCAGAAATGCCATGCCCAGTTTTCTGAGGAACCACCAGACTGATTTCCAAAGTGGTTGCACCATTCTTGCAATCTCACCAGCAGTGGAGGAGTGTTCCTCTTTCTCCATATCCTCGCCAACATCTGCTGTCTCCTGAGTTTTTGACCTTAGCCATTCTGACTGGTGTGAGGTGAAATCTCAGGGTTGTTTTGATTTGCATTTACCTAATGAGTAATGATGTTGAACATTTCTTAAGGTGTTTCTCAGCTCTCCGAAGTTCTTCATGTGAAAATTCTTTGTTCAGCTCTGTACCCCACTTTTTAATGGGGTTATTTGGTTCTCTGGGTTCTACTTTCTTGAGTTCTTTGTATATATTAGATATTAGCCCTCTGTCGGATTTAGGGTTGGTGAAGATCCTTTCCCAGTCTGTTGGTTGATGTTTTCTCCTTTTGACGGTGTCCTTTGCCTTACAGAAACTTTGTAGTTTTATGAGGTCCCATTTGTCAATTCTTGATCTTAGAGCATAAGCTATTGGTGTTCTATTCAGGAACTTTCCCCCTGTGCCCATGTCCTCCAGGGTCTTCCCCAGTTTCTTTTCAATTAGTTTCCGTGTGTTAGGTTTTATATGGAGGTCCTTGATCCATTTGGAGTTGAGCTTGGTACAAGGAGATAAGAATGGATCAATTCGCATTCTTCTGCATGCTGACCTCCAATTGAACCAGCACCATTTGTTGAAAAGACTATCTTTTTTCCACTGGATGCTTTCAGCTCCTTTGTCGAAGACCAAGTGACCATAGGTGTGTTGGTTCATTTCTGGGTCTTCAATCCTATTCCATTGATCCGCTTGCCAGATATTGTACCAATACCATGCAGTTTTTATCACTATTGCTCTGTAGTAAAGTTTAAAGTCTGGGATATTGAATCCCCCTGAAGTTCTTTTACTGTTGAGAATAGTTTTAGCTATCCTGGGTTTTTTGTTATTCCAGATGAATTTGAGAATTGCTCTTTCTAGCTCTATGAAGAACTGGGTTGGAATTTTTATGGGAATAGCATTGAATCTGTAGATTGCCTTTGGCAAGATGGCCATATTAACTATATTAATCCTGCCAATCCACGAGCGTCGAAGTTGTTTCCATTTTCTGAGATCTTCTTTGATTTCCTTCTTCAGAGATCTGAAGTTCTTGTCATATAGGTCTTTCACTTGTTTGGTTAGAGTCACCCCAAGATACTTTATGCTGTTTGTAGCTATTGTGAAGGGAGTCATTTCCCTAATTTCTTTCTCAGTCTGCTGATCCTTTGAATATGTAAAGGCTACTGATTTGCTTGTGTTGATTTTGTAGCCAGCCACTTTGCTGAAGTTGTTTATCAGCTGTAGGAGTTCTCTAGTAGAGTTTTTAGGGTCACTTAAGTATATGATCATCTGCAAATAGTTATAGTTTGACTCCTTCCTTTCCAAATTGTATCCCTTTGACTTCCTTCTGTTGTCTAATTGCTCTAGCTAGGACTTCAAGAACTATACTGAAAAGATATGGAGAGAGGGGGCAGCCTTGTCTAGTCCCTGATTTTAGTGGGATTGCTTCAAGTTTCTCTCCATTTAGTTTGATGTTGGCTACCGGTTTGCTGTATATTGCTTTTACTATGTTTAGATATGGGCCTTGAATTCCTGTTCTTTCCAAGACTTTAAGCATGAAAGGATGCTGAATTTTGTCAAATGCTTTTTCAGCATCTAATGAAATGATCATGTGGTTTTTTTCTTTGAGTTTGTTTATGTAGTGGATAGCATTTATGGATTTCCTTATATTGAACCATCCCTGCATCCCTGGGATGAAGCCTACTTGATCATGGTGGATGATCGTTTTGTTCTTGGATTCGGTGGGCAAGAATTTTATTTAGTATTTTTACATTGATATTCATAAGGGAAATTGGCCTGAAATTCTCTTTCTTAGTTGGATCTTTGTGTGGTTTTGGTATCAGCGTGATAGTGGCTTCGAAGAAGGAGTTGGGTAGTGTTCCTTCTGTTTCTATTTGGTGGAAAAGTTTGAAGAGTATTGGTGTTAAGTCTTCTTTGAAGGTCTGATAGAATTCTGCACTGAAACCATCTGGTCCTATGCTTTTTTTTGGTTGGAAGCCTATCTATGACCCCTTCAATTTTTTAGGGGTTATGGGTCTGTTTAGATGGTCTATTTGATCCTGGTTTAATTTTGGTAATTGGTATCTGTCTAAGAAAATGTCCATTTCCTCCAGCTTCTCCAGTTGTGCTGAGTACAGGTTTTTGTAGTAGGATATGATGATTTTTTTTGAATTTCCTCGGTTTCTGTTGTAATATCTCTGTTTTCATTTCTAATTTTGCTAATTTGGATACTTTCTCTGTGCCCTTTGGTTAGTCTGGCTAAGGGTTTATCTATCTTGTTGATTTTTTCAAAGAACCAGCTTTTGATCTTGTTGATTCTTTGTATGGTTCTCTTGGTTTCTACTTGATTGATTTCAGCCCCGAGTTTGATGATTTCCTGTCTTCTCCTCCTCCTGGGTAAATTAGCTTCTTCTTGTTCCAGGGTTTTTAGTTGTTCCATTAATCTTCTAGTGTAAGCTCTCTCAAATTTCTTTTTGGAGGCACTCAAAGCTATGAGTTTTCCTCTTAGCACTGCTTTCATTGTATCCCATAGATTTGTGTATGTTGTGCCTTCATTTTCATTAAATTCTAAGAAATCTTTGATTTCTTTCTTTATTTCTTCCTTGACCAAGGTGTCATTGAGTAGAGTATTGGTCAGTTTCTATGTGTATGTGGGCTTTCTGTTGTTTTTACTGTTACTAAAGACCACTTTTACTCCATAGTGATCTGATAGGAGGCATGGTATTATTTCAGTCTTCTTATATTTGTTGAGGACTGTCTTGTGACCAAATATATGATCTGTTTTGGAGAAGGTACCATGAGGTGCTGAGAAAAAGGTATATTCTTTTGCTTTGGGATAAAAAGTTCTATATATATCTGTTAACTCCAATTGGTTCAAAGCTTCATTTAGTTTCATTGTCTCCCTGTTTAGTTTCTGTTTTCCTGATCGGTCCATTGGTGAAAGTGCAGTGTTGAAGTCACCCACAATTATTGTGTTAGGTGCAATGTGTACTTTGAGCTTTAGTAAAGTTACCTTTATGAATGAGGGCGCCCTTGTATTTGGGGCATAGATGTTCAGGATTGAGAGTTCTTCTTGTTGGATTTTTCCTTTTACCAGCAAGTAGTGACCTTCCATGTCTCTTTTGATGATATTAGGTTGAAAGTCAATTTTATCTGAAATTAGAATGGCAACTCTGGCTTGTTTCCTGGGACCATTTGCTTGTAGAATTCTCTTCCAGCCTTTTACTCTAAGGTAGTTTTTGTCTTTAACATTGAGGTGTGTTTCCTGTATGCAGCAAAATGTAGGGTCCTGTTTATGTGACCAGTCTGTTAGTCTATGTCTTTTTATTGGGGAATTGAGTCCATTGATGTTAAGAGATATCAAGGAGTAGTGGTTATTGCTTCCTAATATTTTTGATTTTAATTTTATACATGTGTGGTTATCTTCTTTGGGTTTGATAAAAGAAGCTTAATATCCTGCTCTTTCCAGGGTATAGTTTCCCTCGTTGTAATGGTGCTTTCCCCCTATTATCCTTTGTAGGGCTGGGTTTGTAGAAAAATATTGTGTAAATTTGGTTTTGTCATGGAATATCTTGGTTTCTCCATCTATAGTAATTGAGAGTTTTGCTGGGTATAGTAGTCTTGGTTTACATTTGTGTTCTCTTAGAGTCTGCATGAGCTCCGCCCAGGATCTTCTACCTTTCATCGTCTCTGGTGAGAAATCTGGTGTAATTTTGATAGGTCTTCCTTTATATGTTACTTGCCCTTTTTCTCTACATTTGGGATTTTGATTATGATTTGACGGGAGGTATTTCTGTTCTGGTCCAGTCTGTTTGGAGTTCTGTAGGCTTCTTGTATATTCATGGGCATCTCTTTCTTTAGGTTAGGGAAGTTTTCTTCCATAATTTTGTTGAAGATATTTGCTGGCCCTTTAAGTTGTAAATCTTCACTCTCATCAATACCTATAATCCTTAGATTTGGCTTTCTCATTGTGTCCTGGATTTCCTGAATATTTTGGGTTACAAGATTTTTGCATTTTGCATTTTCTTTAACTGTTGAGTCCATGGTTTCTATGGTATCTTCAGCATCTGAGATTCTTTCTTCTATCTCTTGTATTCTGTTGTTGATATTTGTGTCTATGGTCCCTGATTTCTTTCCAAGGTTTTCTATCTCCAAAGTTGTCTCCCTTTGTGCTTTCTTAGTTGTTTCTACTTCTGTTTTTAGATCCTGGAAATTTTTGCTCAGTTCTGTCATTTGCTTGTTTGTGTTTTCCTCTTATTCTTTAAGCGATTTTTGAGTTTCCTCTTTCATGACTTCTGCCTGTTGTTCAAGGTTCTCCTGTATTTCTTTAAGTGATTTTTGTGTTTCCTCCTTATTGGCTTTTGTATTCTCCTGAATTTCTTTCAATGATTTTTGTTTTTCCCTTGTAAGGGCTTCTAATTTTTGATCCATTTTCTCCTGAATTTCTTTAAGTATGTCCTTCATGTGTTCCTGTACTAACATCATGACCAGTGATTTTAAATCCAAATCTTGTTTTTCTGGTGTGTTGGGGTATCCAAGACTTGCTAATGTTGGAGAATTGGGTTCAGATGCTGCCATAATGCCTTGGTTTCTGTTAGTAATGTTCCTACGTTTGCCTTTAGCCATCTGGTTTTCCCAGGAGTTAGATGGTCTTATTGTCACTGGCTGGTGCTTCAACCTACTGTGAATCTTTAAGGTTATCTCTGCACCACTGGATGACTGGGTTTCCTGTGGCACAGATTACTGATATGCTGCCTTCCTCTTTTGTGCCTTTGGAGCCCTTCTCAGTCTTGCCTCAAGCAATGCTATACTTAGGTTGTCAAGGTCAACCAGGAGTTCTCTGTCTGCTCTATTATGGAGGGAAGAAGTTGTGGTGGGGGTCACTCCCTCTGTTGCTTCTCACATAGGACACAAGTCCTGTGATGGACTGGCTTGCAGATGAACCGCCTATGTGCTCAGTTCCTGAGTGCAGGCAGACCCCTGGTGGTTTGCACCACCAGAAATCTAAAGCTCAGGGTGATACAGTACCTAGTGATCCTTTTGTGTCCCTGCAGACAGCAAATATGTCTGCAGGGCTTCTCTCCTTCCACAGCTTCCTGAGCAGGACACCGATCCATTCCTATCTCCTTGTACAAAGCTCAAGTTCAAGTGGATCAAGGACTTCCATATAAAACCAGATACACTGAAGCTTATAGAGTAGAAAGTGGGGAAAAGTCTTGAACACATGGACACAGGGGAAAATTTCCTGAACAGGACACCAATAGCTTCTTCTCTAAGAATAAGAATAGGCAAATATGACCTCATAAAATTACAAAGTTTCTGCAAGGCAAAGGACACTGTCAAAAGGACAAAATGGCAACCAACAAATTTGGAAAAGATCTTTACCAACCTTACATCCAATAAAGGGCTAATCCAATGTATACAAAGAACTCAAGAAGTTTGACTGCAGAGAGTCAAATAAACCTATAAAAACTGGGGTACAGAGCTAAATAGGGAATTCTCAACTGAGGTAATGATAATGTCTGTGAAACATCTAAAGGAATTTTCAAATTCCTTAGTTATCAGGGAAATTCAAATCAAACCAACCCTTTGATTTCACCTCCCACCAGTCAGAATGGCTAAGATGAAAAAAATCAGGGGACAGCAGATGCTGGAGAGGATGTGGAGAAAGAGGAACACTTCTCCATTGCTGGAGGGATTGCAAGCTGGTAAAACCACTCTGGAAATCAGTCTGGTGTTTTCTCAGAAAATTAGACATAGAACTACCTGAAGACCCTGTTATACCACTCCTGGGCATATACCCAGAGGATTCTCCAGCATGTAATAAGGGCGCATGCTCCACTATGTTCATGGTAGTCCTATTTATCATAGCCAGAAGCTGGAAAGAACCCAGATGTCCCTCAATAGAAGAATGGATAAAAAAATCTGGTATATATACACAATGGAGTACTATTCAGTTATTAAAAGAAAGAATTCATGAGATTATTAGACAAATGGATGGAACTGGAAAATATTCTGAGTTAGGTAACCCAATCACAAAAGAACGCAGATGGTATGCAGTCACTGATAAGTGGATATTAGCCCAGAAGCATGGAATACCCAAGATAATATTCACATACCACATGATGCTCCAGAAGAAGGAAGAAGAACAAAATATGGATACTCTGATCCTTTCTAAAAGGGGAAACGGAGAGTTCAGGGCGGCGGCGGCGGCAGCAGCGGCAGCAGTGGCTGCTCCAGCTGAAGGGCCATCAGCAGTGGAACCAAGGCGTCACAGGGACCAGTTAGGCCCTGCGCCCACGACCACTGACCTTCGCTGACCAGCCGGACAGCAAGCAGCTGCAGTTGTGCGGCGCCTTTCCTGCACGGAGGCCACTTCAGAACTCGGCCTCCCACCAGTCAGGAGAGGAGCATCCATCTTGGCTCCGTACTCCAGGAATCGGACAGACTGAGGTACACAAACATAATCCGAGGCCAACACCGCAGTGGTCTGAGCCCGACGGGCGTTGGCCTGCAACCAGGCCCTGGGCGGGTCGGGGGGCCATCGGGGTGCCAACCCAACCAGGAGGTTTTTTGCCCAGGCCTGCGAGCGCGCCGCCGCCATTTTGCCTGCAGGGCGACAGAGAGCTCAGGCGGGCAGACCTGTAACAGGCATAGCCTAAGGCTAACAAAGCGGGGGTCCAGGCCCCAAAAGGCACAGGACTGACCCCAAGAACTGGGCGGCTTGGTGGGCCATCTGTGAGTCAACCCGCCCAGGTGATTGTTAGCAAAGCAGACTCTCCCGGCGCTTTCAGGGAGCGCGGGCGCGCACGCCCGCCATCCTAGTCACCTGGCAAACCCAATTAACAGTCAAAGCCGTAGGGGGACTTTGCTCAGACCTTGGCCTCCCAGGCTTTTGCCTGGACTCAGGGACTGGGCGGCCAGGCTAACCTTGTGTGCGACAGCCCGGTTGGCAGATCGGCTGCCCAGCGGAGTGAGCGGAACACAGGGGAGGTCACAGTAGCATACACCATCGGCACTCCCTGGGAGTGCACACGGGCTCCATCTGCTCCACAGACACAATCTGGGGCAAGGCCTCAGGCAGAAGCCCTTAGCTCTACTCTCTCCGCTTCCGGATCCAGATCAGTCTGGGCGGCAGCATTACATCTCCAAGTCCTGCAAGTGGCTAGCTGGGCTTCCGGGCGGCCAGCTGGGAGAAGTCAGGGTGCTCCAGTGAATCCAGCGGGCCCCAGCGGGAGCCTTCGGGTGCCTGCTTTGGGATCTGAACAGCCTGGGCAGCAGCACACTGTCTACAAGCAGTGCAGGAGGTAAGCTGTGCACCAGAGGCCAACTGGGAAGGGGCAGCTTGCACTGGTGAGTCCAGCACTGACAAGATAAACTAACACCAGTGAGATCTAGATGGCAAAAGGCAAACGCAGGAAGGTCACTAACAGAAATCAAGGCAATATGGCAACATCTGAACCCAATTCTCCTCTACCAACATGTCCTGGATACCCCATCACACCAGTAAAACAAGATTTGGATTTAAAATCACTGGTCATGATGCTGGTACAGGAACACATGAAGGTCATACATAAAGAAATTCAGGAGACAATGGATCAAAAGTTAGAAGCCCTTGCAAGGGAAACACAAAAATCATTGAAAGAAATCCAGGAGAATACAAAAGCCAACAAGGAGGAAATGCAAAAAACACTTAAAGAAATACAGGAGAACTTTGCTCAACAGGCTGAGGTCATGAAAGACGAAACACAAAAATCTCTTAAAGAAATACAGGAGAACTTTGGTCAACAGGCTGAGTTCATGAAAGAGAAAACACAAAAATCTCTTAAAGAATTACAGGAAAACACAAACATGCAAGTGAAGGAGCTAAGCAAAACCATCCAGGATCTAAAATCAGAAGTAGAAACAACTAAGAAAACTCAAAGGGAGACAACTTTGGAGATAGAAAGCCTTGGGAAGAAATCAGGGGACAGAGATGCAAATATCAACAACAGAATACAAGAGATAGAAGAAAGAATCTCAGATGCTGAAGATTCCATAGAAACCATGGACTCAACAGTTAAAGAAAATGCAAAATGCAAAAAGCTTGTAACCCAAAATATCCAGGAAATCCAGGACACAATGAGAAGACCAAACCTAAGGATTATAGGCATAGAGGAGAGTGAAGATTTACAACTTAAAGGGCCAGCAAATATCTTCAATAAAATTATGGAAGAAAACTTCCCTAACCTAAAGAGAGAGATGCCCATGAATATACAAGAAGCCTACAGAACTCCAAACAGACTGGACGAGAACAGAAATACTTCCCGTCACATAATAATCAAAACACCAAATGTTCTAAACAAAGAAAGAATACTAAAGGCAGTAAGAGAAAAAGGCCAAGTAACATATAAAGGAAGACCTATCAGAATCACAGCAGACTTTTCACCTGAGACTATGAAGGCTAGAAGGTCCTGGGCAGATCTCATGCAGACTCTAAGAGAACACAAATGCCAACCAAAACTACTATATCCAGCAAAACTCTCAATCACCATAGATGGAGAAACTAAGATATTTCATGACAAAACCAAGTTTACCCAATATCTATCCACAAACCCGGCCCTAAAAAGGATAATAGGAGGACAACACCAATACAAGGAGGGAAACTTCACCCTGGAAAAAGCAAGATAGTAACCTTTCATCAAACCCAAAAGAAGTTAAGCATTCAAATTTAAAAAATAACGTCAAAAATGATAGGAAGTAACAATCACTATTCCTTAATATCTCTTAACATCAATGGACTTAATGCCCCAATAAAAAGACACAGACTAACTGAATGGATACGTAAACAGGACCCTACATTTTGCTGCTTACAGGAAACACACCTCAGGGTCAAAGACAAACACTACCTTAGAGTAAAAGGCTGGAAGACAATTTTACAAGCAAATGGTCTCAGGAAACAAGCTGGAGTAGCCATTTTAATATCAGATAAAATTGACTTTCAACCCAAAGTCATCAAAAGAGACCCTGAGGGACACTTCTTGCTGGTCAAAGGAAAAATACAAAAAGAAGAACTGTCAATCCTGAACATCTATGCCCCAAATGCAAGGGCACCCTCTTTTGTAAAAGAAACTTTATTAAAACTAAAAGCACACCTTGCACCTAACACAATAATTGTGGGTGACTTCAACACTGCACTTTCCTCAATGGACCGATCAGGAAAACAGAAACTAAACAGGGACACAATGAAACTAATTGAAGCTTTGGACCAATTAGATTTAACAGATATATATAGAACATTCTATACTAAAACAAAAGAATATACCTTTTTCTCAGCACCTCATGGTACCTTCTCCAAAATCGACCATATAATTGGTCACAAGACAGACCTCAACAAATATAAGAAGATCGAACTAATCGCATGCCTCCTATCTGATCACTATGGAGTAAAAGTGGTCTTCAATAGCAACAGAAACAACAGAAAGCCCACATACACGTGGAAAATGAACAATACTCTACTCAATGATACCTTGGTCAAGGAAGAAATAAAGAAAGAAATTAAAGACTTTTTAGAACACAATGAAAATGAAAACACAACATACCCAAATCTATGGGACACAATGAAAGCAGTGCTA
The DNA here is from genome assembly GCF_947179515.1 of Apodemus sylvaticus. NCBI lineage: Eukaryota > Metazoa > Chordata > Mammalia > Rodentia > Muridae > Apodemus > Apodemus sylvaticus. The sequence continues at coordinate 144,506,452 of NC_067495.1, read as the reverse complement.
AGAGGAAAACTCATAGCCCTGAGTGCCTCCAAAAAGAAAATGGAGAGAGCATACATTACCAGCTTAATGACACACCTGAAAGCCCTGGAACAAAAAGAAGCTATTTCGCCCAGGAGGAGTAGAAGGCAGGAAATCATCAAACTCAGGGCCGAAATCAATCAAGTAGAAACAAAGAGAACCATACAAAAAATCAACAATACGAGGAGCTGGTTCTTTGAGAAAATCAACAAGATAGATAAACCCTTAGCCAGAATGACCAAAGGGCACAGAGAAAGTATCCAAATTAACAAACTTAGAAATGAAAAGGGAGATATAACAACGGAAACTGAGGAAATCCAAAAAATCATCAGATCCTACTACAAGAGCCTATACTCAACACAACTGGAGAATCTGGAGGAAATGGACAATTTCCTTGACAGATACCAAATACCAAAATTAAATCAGGACCAACTAGACCATCTAAACAGTCCCATAATGCCTAAAGAAATAGAAGGAGTCATAGAAAGTCTTCCAACCAAAAAAAGCACAGGACCAGATGGCTTCAGTGCAGAATTCTACCAGACCTTCAAAGAAGAGTTAACACCAATACTCTTCAAACTATTCCACAAAATAGAAACAGAAGGAACACTACCCAATTCCTTCTACGAAGCCACAATTACGCTGATACCAAAGCCACACAAAGATCCAACAAAGAAAGAGAACTTCAGACCAATTTCCCTTATGAACATCGATGCAAAAATACTCAATAAAATTCTTGCCAACCGAATCCAAGAACACATCAAAACGATCATCCACCATGATCAAGTAGGCTTTATCCCGGGAATGCAGGGTTGGTTCAATATACGGAAATCCATCAATACAATCCACTACATAAACAAACTCAAAGAACAAAACCACATGGTCATTTCATTGGATGCTGAAAAAGCATTTGACAAAATTCAGCATCCCTTCATGCTTAAAGTCTTGGAGAGAACAGGAATTCAAGGCCCATACCTAAACATAGTAAAAGCAATATACAGCAAACCGGTAGCCAGCATCAAACTAAATGGAGAGAAACTTGAAGCAATCCCACTGAAATCAGGGACCAGACAAGGCTGCCCCCTTTCTCCTTATCTTTTCAATATTGTACTTGAGGTACTAGCTCGGGCAATTCGACAACATAAGGAGGTCAAAGGGATACAAATTGGAAAGGAAGAAGTCAAACTATCATTATTTGCAGACGACATGATAGTCTACCTAAGTGACCCAAAAAACTCCACTAGAGAGCTCCTACAGCTGATAAACAACTTCAGCAAAGTGGCAGGTTATAAAATCAACTCAAGCAAATCAGTGGCCTTCCTATACTCAAAGGATAAGCAGGCTGAGAAAGAAATTAGGGAAATGACCCCCTTCACAATAGCCACAAACAGTATAAAGTATCTTGGGGTGACTCTTACCAAAAATGTGAAAGATCTGTATGACAAGAACTTCAAGACTCTGAAGAAGGAAATGGAAGAAGACCTCAAAAAATGGGAAAACCTCCTATGCTCATGGATCGGTAGAATCAATATAGTTAAAATGGCCTTTTTGCCAAAAGCAATATACAGATTCAATGCAATACCCATCAAAATCCCAACTCAATTCTTCACAGAGTTAGAAAGAGCAATTATCAAATTCATCTGGAACAACAAAAAACCCAGGATAGCTAAAACTATTCTCAGCAACAAAAGGAAATCTGGGGGAATCAGTATCCCTGACCTCAAGCAATACTACAGAGCAATAGTGTTAAAAACTGCATGGTATTGGTACAGTGACAGGCAGGAGGATCAATGGAACAGGATTGAAGATCCAGAAATGAACCCACACACCTATGGCCACTTGATCCTCGACAAAGAGGCTGAAAACATCCAATGGAAAAAAGATAGCCTTTTCAACAAATGGTGCTGGTTCAACTGGAGGTCAGCATGCAGAAGAATGCGAATTGATCCATCCTTGTCTCCTTGTACTAAGCTCAAATCCAAATGGATCAAGGACCTCCACATAAAGCCAGACACTCTGAAGCTAATAGAAAAAAAACTGGGGAAGACCATTGAGGACATCGGTACAGGGAGAAAGTTTCTGAACAGAACACCAATAGCGTATGCTCTAAGAGCAAGAATTGACAAATGGGACCTCATAAAATTACAAAGTTTCTGTAAGGCAAAGGACACCATCAAGAGGACAAATCGGCAACCAACAAATTGGGAAAAGATCTTCACCAATCCTACATCAGATAGAGGGCTAATATCCAATATATATAAAGAACTCAAGAAGTTAGACTCCAGAAAACCAAACAACCCTATTAAAAAATGGGGTACAGAGTTAAACAAAGAATTCTCACCTGAAGAACTTCGGATGGCGGAGAAGCATCTTAAAAAATGCTCAACTTCATTAGTCATTAGGGAAATGCAAATCAAAACAACCCTAAGATTTCATCTTACACCAGTCAGAATGGCTAAGATTAAAAATTCAGGAGACAGCAGGTGTTGGAGAGGGTGTGGAGAAAGAGGAACACTCCTCCACTGCTGGTGGGGTTGCAAATTGGTACAACCACTCTGGAAATCAGTCTGGCGGTTCCTCCGAAAACTGGGCACCTTACTTCCAGAAGATCCTGCTATACCACTCCTGGGCATATACCCAGAAGACTCCCCACCATGTAATAAGGATACATGTTCTACTATGTTCATAGCAGCCCTATTTGTAATTGCCAGATGCTGGAAAGAACCCAGGTATCCCTCAACAGAAGAGTGGATGCAAAAAATGTGGTATATCTACACAATGGAGTACTATTCAGCCATTAGAAACAATGAATTCATGAAATTCTTAGGCAAATGGATGGAGCTAGAGAATATCATACTAAGTGAGGTAACCCAGACTCAAAAGGTGAATCATGGTATGCACTCACTAATAAGTGGATATTAACCTAGAAAACTGGAATACCAAAAACATAATCCACACATCAAATGAGGTACAAGAAGAAAGGAGGAGTGGCCCCTGGTTCTGGAAAGACTCAGTGAAACAGTATTCAGCAAAACCAGAACGGGGAAGTGGGAAGGGGTGGGTGGGAGGACAGGGGAAGAGAAGGGGGTTTGCGGGACTTTCGGGGAGTGGGGGGGCTAGAAAAGGGGAAATCATTTGAAATGTAAATAAATTATATCGAATAAAAAAAAAAAAAAAAACAAAAAAAAACAAAGGGGAAACAAAATACTCCCCGTACAGAGGCAAAGGGTAGAGCAGAGTCTGAGGGAAAGACCATCCAGAGTTTACCCCACCCAGGGATCCATCCCATATACAGTTGAAAAACCCAGACACTGTCATCAATGCCCACAAGTGCTTGCTACCGGAGCCTGATATAGCTATCACCTGAGAGGCTCTGCTAGTACATGACAAATAAAGAGGAGAACATTCTCAGCCAACCATTGAACTGAGCATAGGGTCCCCAATGGGGGAGCTAGAGAAAGGACCCAAGGAGCTGAAGAAGTCTGCAGTGCCATAGGAGGAACAACAATATGAGCCACCTAGTACTCCCAGAACTCCCAGGGACTAAACCATCAACCGAGTAGTACACATTGAGTTACCCTTGGCTCCAGACACAGGCAGCAGAGGATGGCCTTGTTGTACATCAAAGGGAGGAGAGGCCTCTGGTCCTGGAAATGCTCAATGCAGCAGTGTAGGGGAATGCTGGAATAGGGAATCGGGAGAGGGTTGATTGGGGAAGGGGAGATGGCTTATGGGATTTTTTTGGGGGGGGGGAGTGAACCAGGAAAGGGGACAAAATTTGAAATGTAAACAAGGAATATACCTAATAAAAAATGGAAAAATATAAAATGAGAACATCATTAGTATTTCTGTTTCTCTTGAGAGAGATCATAAATTCTGCAGCTGGGTAAGAGATGATGTGACATGTGTTTCCATGTTTTCAGATGTTCACTGACTTCAGGGAGTGATGCTTTTCCTCTGCTTTTGTTTTTTTGTCTTTCACATTTTGTAAACTAGATGTGTGTATATACATCAGAACAGTAAGCACCTCCATGATGACCTTTCCTGAATTCTGCCTTTTAATTATTTCTGGGTTTCCTTCTCCTTGCTAGAGAGGCAGAGTCTATGGACACGTTTCAGTGGTGTCTGAAAGTCATGTTTGCACAGTGTTTCATAAAACCATGTGCTGATCTCAGAGGAGAAAGTCAGAGTAATTAAAATCCTTCCCTGAAAGAGATAAGCCATCCTGAATATGCTTAAAACTAATAAGCCTCACAATTTTTCCAGGATATGAACTTTTTCTTAAAGAGACAAGAAAAAAATGTCTTTACAACCATTTTTAAGCAATGCAAAAAAATTGCCATTTGAAAAAGATTTGAAAAGTACATTTGAAAAGTAAAGGATTGATATCAGCAAAAAAAAAATGTAGCAGGAAGAACTTTTGTTATTTCTCATTTTTAATAATAAACACATAAACAAGATTAAGTTGAACCAAGAGCAAACTGTTGACTATTTCCAAACAGTAGTCTTTTCCATGATCTGATGTCTTTTACACAGTAAGAAACAGGAAGAGTTCCAGCATTAGAATACTAAGGTCTATGTTGAAATGGGATAATAGATGTGAAAAAATTAAAGTAAACAAAAAGATTGCTGATGGACTGCCAGTGAACACTGGGAAGCTTTTGTATGTACCTGAATTTTGTTCTCAAAGTTTTTAATATAATAACTAAACTTGAGCCTCTGATTCAGATTTCACAGAAAATTTCTCTAGCTTAAAATACTGTACTTAAAAAAAAAAAACAATGGTTATTTTATGTATTTGCATTTCAAATGTTATTCCCATTCCAAGTTTCCCCTCCACAAATCCCCTATCCCCTCTTTTTTTTTTTACCCTGCCTCTATGAGGGTGTTCCCCTTCACCCCTGGCCCAGCTCCTCAGCATTCCCCTATGCTGGGTCATTGAGCCTCCACAGGTCCAAGGGGTTTCTCTCCCATTGATGTTAGAAAAGACAATCCTCTGCTACATATGCAGCTTGAGCCATGGGTACTCTTTGATTTGTGGTCTAGTCCCTGGGAGCTCTGGAGCATCTGGATGGTTGATATTGTTGTTCTTCCTATGGAGTTGCAAACCCCTTCAGCTCCTTCAGTCCTTCCCCAACTCCTCCATTGGGATCCCAGTGCTCAGTCCAATGGATGGTTGACTGCAAGCATTTGCATGCATATTGGTCCAGCCCTAGCAAAGCCTCTCAAGGGCTAGCTAGCTATAGCAACTCCTGTCAGCAACTGCTTTTTTGACATCAACAATAGTGTCTGGGTTTGGTTTCTGCAGATGGGATGGATCCCTAGGTGGGGAAAGTCTAGATGGCCTTTCCTCCAGTCTCTGCTCCACTCTTTGTCCATGCATTTCCTTTATACAGGAGCAATTCTGGGTTTAATATTTTGGATATGGGTGGTGGCCCCATCTCTCAACCAGGGGGCTGTGCCTAACCTCTGGATATGGTCCTTACAAGTTCTCTCTCCTCTTTGTTTGGCATTTTGGCTAATGCCATCCCTTTTGGGTCCTGAGAACATCTTGGGTCCCTGTTATTTGAAACTTTCTAGTGGCTACCCTAGACTACTGCTACACACCTCCACTCAATTTCTTACCATCTGTACTTCTCCCCTGTCTCCTCTTGCATCTGATCCTGCCATCCTTTTCTCTCCTCCTCCTCTCTCCCTCCAAGATCCCTCCCTCCCTCTACCTGTCATGATTAGTTTCTTCCTTCTTCTGAGTAGGACTGAAGCTTCTACACTTTGGTCTTCCTTCTTCTTGGGTTTCATATGGTCTGTGAGTTGTATAGTGGGTATTCCAAGCTTTTGTTGGCTGATATCCACTTATCAGTGAGTAAGCTTGGTTTACAGAGGCAGTGTTCTTGTTGTCTAGACTTTTGCATTGTGTATACTATGTCATTATTATAGAGTTTGACAAACATAAATTATTTGTACAACATAGTAAATACATTTGATGTATAATTCTCATAAACTTTTAATCCTTATAAGGCAAATATGTCTATTAGATAATTTCTCAGAATGTGCAAGTATACAGTTGTGGGATCCAGTTATAATGAGTAGTCTGAGTTGTGAATATTCTATATTGGATTGTTCTCCATCTATTATTGGAGACAATTTATGTATGTGAAACTGACAGTTAAAGATTCTATGAGCTCATAGTCATGTAGCACTAAAGTTTGAACATCTAATTTCATTAAAATATTAGAAAATTATCTTAGTACCTGAATTAAATTCTCTTGGTATGCGCTTTAATTTATTGAGCCAGTTCCTGTGCTATCATAATATTATGTAGTTCTTTAACATAGGTCTTTACACATCATGGTCAGTATTCTTCTGATTGGTCACATATGAACATTTTAAATCTTTAGTCAAATTATTCTTTGGGGAAAAACTGATACAAGATATTCTGCCATCTGAGGCTGGAGAGATGGCTCAGTGGGTGAAGTAAAGAATGATTTTTGGTGTGCAGCAACTACATAAAAGCTGTGACCTCTACAAAGGGAGCAGGTTGCAGAGATAGGCAGATACTGAGGAGTTTCTGCACAGCCAGTCTTCCCAAAACTGTAAGTTCCATGTTCAATGGGAGACCCTGTCTCAAAACATAAGATGGAGAGTGAAAGAGGAAGACAACTTTGAACTTAGCTTCCACAGTATGGAAATAAGCTCATTCTACTGTGTATATGAAGACTATGCTTTCTTATTTTATAATTTTGAAATTTTATTAGATTACCACTGAGAAAAAATTATATTGTGTTTAGGAGTTAGTTGCACTTTTACTTTGGTATGTTACATGTTTGATAATTTGACTCTAAAGGAATTGCTTTTTTCTTTTGGTTGGCTTGAAAACATTTTTCCATTTTATGGCTTCCCTCTTGTTTTTTGATGTTCCTGTTCCCTAGTGTGGGACCTTCATATTGTTAGATGGATAGGTGTAGGGAATCACCCTTTAAAGGGTTTCTACTTTTATTTCTTCATGGAAGTGTCTGCTTCACTCAAATAATATTTAAAATGCAGCTCTTGTCTTCCATATTGGTGGGAGTATGTGGGTTGAAGAAATTAGAAATCCACACTTGCTTTGTGATTGTGGGAGTCTTTATATGAAAGCAGTTTATTGTGCTTAATCAAGTAATTGTTTCCTTTATTATAATTCTTTGATAAGCACATATGCAAAGTAGAAAATTTGAAAGAATTTTAAATAAAAATGAGTAAGCCAGTCTCTTCTAGTCTATTCACTCTATTCAGAATAACCCCTCAGGCATTTGATTTTTCTTCAAAGATTTTAATTATTTTCACCTTCTTTTTCATTAAAATGATAGTGTTGAACTTTTTCTTAATTTCTTTGAATTATTATTATTAGTATTATTATTTATTTTTTATATATAGAAAATCTTCTTTCCCTTCTGCTTTACATTCAAGTTGCAGATGTGTCTCTTTACTTGGATACCTTTTAGGGTAGGTATCTTTCTTAGCACAAAATGTGCAAAAATATATTAATTATCCAGCATAAGACGAAGCATTTACCTTTTGCTTTCTAAGTTTGCTAAATTTGTTGTCAGTTTTATCATTTACAAAGCAATGTATTACAGTAATATTTGCATAAGCTGTGAGTGAGACTGGTCAGAATAATATTGGTTAGGGAAATTCAGAGACAAAAGGTCTTTCAAATGATTTCCCAGAAAATAAATAAATAATAAAAAAAAGGTCTTTCAAATTCCTGTGCTAGATAGATTATGATTAGTGGGAGTAATAGGAGACATGTTTATAACTTCCGAGTTGAAGCTTACAGAAGAAGCAAGAGCCTAGAATAGAAATGATTAGATCTATTTATTGCAAAAATAAGAATTGTGACTTCTTATACACATATGGTAGGAATGTAAGTAAATATATAGGCCTTTTGTTGACACCAGGAAAACTAATGCCTTGATTAGCAAGCTTAAACAAATTTTACATGAGAAAATATAGATCCAGTGTTGCCAAATCATCCCTGATTTTTAATGGTAAGCTATAAATATGTGTTTTATTTGGTGAACTTAGAAGTTTACATGTTGGCAACTAGTTTATATGTAAAAGTAAGCAAATAGGCAAGGGGAAAATTGTGCGGTCACAGAAAACACATTTTGAAACCATGACTTGATAATTTTGTCATAGAATGTTGGAGCTGGGATGGCTTCATTACATTCTCCTCAAATTATAAGAAGATTGTAGACAATGCAGTTTCTTACTTCCATAGAGAAAACACAAGATCTCTTTGAATTTCTTGGAAGTAATGTAAAGACCAAGTGCATTCATATGTAGGTGAACAGGAGAGAAAAGAAGAAAGGAAAAGATAGAGAGTGAAGAAGGAGAGGAGGAAGACATAGAGATAGATGAAGGGAAGAAGTGAGGGGGAGATAGATGATTAGATAGATAGATAGATAGATAGATAGATGTCATCTATCTGAACTTTATGGGGGAGAGATTTAAGGATGAGATGGCAGTAAGAAATGTCAACAATAACCAGAATAAATAGTGTAAAAACAAATTCATTCTTTTGTCGCTTTAAGGATTGAGACTAAGCCAATTTAACTTCCTGCGAAGCAGATGGCCCCTGGGGCCCCTGCATATGGCAGTGTAGGTTTGTGGTTGTTTTAAGTTAGGTCAGGTATCTTTCTCTATTTTAGGGCAACTGTAGATAGAAAGTGCTTCCCTTAGACTGTCCATCCACCTAAAGATTAGGAATTCTCATGAAAGAATCACAGTTTTATATTTTGATCATATACTTATTAGATTAATAGTTGTTGGTGGTAATCAATAAATATGCATGAATTCAATGTGTTTTGTGATTCTTAGATCCCATCTCAAAGGTTTTCTGAACATAGTCCTAATGCTGCCCTGTATTTTAGAAATCAGCTCAGAAACTTTTCTTTTGTGAACTTGCCTTAATGTCCCTCAACATCTAAATCAACTTTCTAAACTTTATAGCACTTGGTTCTTCCATGTTCCATACTGCAATACAGGTTTTAGAATCATATTTTATATTTATAATTAATATGATTATATCATTTCTCGCTTCCTTCTCCTCCCTCCTATGTTTTCATGTACATTTCTTGGTCTTTCTAAATTGCCAAGAGTTCTCTCTCTCTCTCTCTCTCTCTCTCTCTCTCTCTCTCTTTGCTTGTGGGAAGACTACTCTGAAGGATAGCTGGCATAATATTTCGTATTGTAAGCACATATAACATTCTGAATAGAAGGCTTTAGTGTCAGGGGGTTTCTGGAGCATTATGACATTGTGTCTTTGATGCACTATCACAGATCATAAGGTCCAGTTCCAAAACATAGCATAATGCCCTAGAGCAGTGTTTTAACCACTATGCACTGTAGCAACTGAAGTTATGATGGCTAGGCCAGCAAGAGCTGAGTTGCTAAGATTGGAACCCAGACATTTGTAGGCTTGACAACTCCATAAGTGATTCCATATGCAGCTAAGTTTGAAATTCAGTGTTCTTCAGACTGTTAAATTTCATCCAATGACAGCAAAATATTTCAGAAAACATTCTTCATTTTCTGTAGTTTCTGTGAACTTATCTGATCCATTTATTTGCTTTTAAAACTCTTTGCAGTCCTATTTACAAGCCCTATTGCTTTCTTTAAAAAAAAAAAAAAGGAGATAATAGTGGCTTTTTCTCTTCTTGTTTTACAGAGTTGTTGCAAGGATTTAATGAGGAGATATAGGGAAAAGTGCTTTTTGAACTCCCAAGAGCTATAAAAATGCTTGCCTTTCCACTTACCAAACCTTTATTTTCTTTCTGCACATATTTTGTTTATTTCTTGTAAATGAATTGGCTTCCAAAGAGTGTGAAATTTATTTCTAGGATTACTTAAAACTGTTCTGCATTTTAAATTATCTTTGTTATGATTCTTTTCTTATTGTAAACCTAGAGCTGTTTCTTTTATTTTTCTCTCTTGACAGCTTTACATTGATCCATATATAGCCTACTTAAAAACTCTGTGAATCATGTACAATGTCTCTTGTAAGTATTGGAGCCATTCATGTAATCTCCAAAGAACTTGTAGGTTTTTCAAAAAGTGCAGCATACTCTTGCAAATATACTCTATATTACATTTTATTTTTGACTTTCTTAGTTTTGTGTTTAAAATATTATTAAATCATTTCTCTCTTCCTTTCCCCCTTTCAAGCTCACCCATATATCCCTCCTTGTTTATTTTCAAATACATGACCTCTTTTTAAATTAATTTTTGCTACATTGAAGCACAACCATTCAAAATATACAGTTGTAGAACCCAGTCCCAATGGATAAAGCTATAAAACAACTTCTTCATCAAAGTTTCAGAGATCATTACAGAAAAGGGTGGGGAAGAAAGACAGTAAGAAGGGCAAGTTTGATTTTAGAGTGTTCCTAATAATTTCAGAAGGATACCTACATAGTCTCACCAGCATGATTGCCTTAACATGAGCTGAACAAGGAAATAATAGGCCTGAGGAAAAACTATGAAGCCTCAACCATACACAAAGAACCATGGGCAAGTAGGGAATGCTGAGAGTGGAAGAAACTGTGCTAACCAGGGAAGAGTACATCAATTGGTTATACAATGGATTTGTCTTTGAGAATTTTTTGTGACATATAATGAGATGACATATTCAATTGTCCTACCAATTTGCATGGCAGATACTTCATAGAATAATTTTGGTCTAGTGATGATCATTGAGAAGTTTGATGAGGTATGTTTCTTTTGATTGAAATGCAATTCAGTGGCATTTTAAATGTAATGAAGGGTATTATTGGCAAGTGAGCCAAGCAATAAATTCCCCACTCCTTTGTAACACTGAGCCTTCTCAACATAGCATCTTCAAATCCAAACTTATAGGTAGTGTAATTTTATGATATTCAACAAAGCATTTTTATACTCATTCCATTATTTAATTTGTTGGCTTTCAGAAGAAACATCAGTATAGTAGCAGGCTCTGTAGTCCTTGGAGTGACATCCATTGTAAATATTTCCATTAACCACAGTAAGCCAATTTTTTACAAGCTAAAACTGGTTAGTTTTAAAATGCCACTGGAGTGCAATGCCCTTTATTATATTAGCACAGTAGTTCCAGAAGGTACATTATAACACTGATGATGCTGGGAACAAGGATCCCAGAGATGGTAGACTAGGGATACAACACAAATTCAACCATGCTTGTTTCACAAATTGGGTTAAGTCTTCTTGCCTTGCATAGTCTTTTTCCTATAAAAGAATATTACTACCAGATGTCCAAATAACACTGAGTAGTTTCATAAGTCACTAAATATCACTAGGTAGCCTCATAAAAACAAGGCTCTTGAAACTGTAGCATTATTCTGCAGGAACCTATAACTGAGAAGAGCTTTTTGAGACACAGAGTGCTTATAGATCTGAGGCAGGGTTGATAAACAATGCTATAATTAGTTAAAGGTACAGCATATCCATAAATTGAGAGTGACTATTATGAAGGCATAGTTGTAAGAGCCAGAGGATCAAAGGTTTTCTTTAAGGGTGGTTGATCCTATGCCTATGAATATACATGCATCACAGATTGAACTTGATGCATTGTTAAAAACTAAAAATTATAGGTGATGCAAATTTGTGATTACATGTGGAAATGACTGTGGTAGGAATTAGACAGAGGAGGTCGGAGGTGAATGCTATTAAATACATTGCATGAAATTCTCTAAGAAATAATGTTTAAAAAAAGAAAATTGAGAACCATCTAAAAGTAGTTTTACAATCCTAAACTAACTAGCCAATTTAACCATAAATAACACAAAGCCATTACACTTTTTTGAAATTTAATATTATTAAGCACAAGCAATTAAAATAGCATAAAATAGATAGACCAATCCATAGATTATTAAACAAATAATAGGCTTATGCATTTACAGTCAAGTGATTTAAACTTTTTTTTTTATATTTGAGATATAAAGGGTAAAGATAGTCTCTTCCTCCAGAAGGTGGTAATCTTGTGGCACGGCATAGATATATTAGCTCTTGTGAGTAGCTATTGTTACAAACCATGCTTGGTTCTCTCCTTTGCATTCACTGTCACTGTGACACCATTCATCTTGGTATGATGCAGCTAAAACTCAGAGCTTTAAGACAAATCTTTCTTTATAAAGTACTCAGTAATAGATATTTTTTGATTTTGTTTTTTTTTTTTTGATTTTTGGATTTGGTTTTGTTGAGGCAGGGTTTCTCTGTATAGCTCTGGTTGTCCTGGAACTCACTCTGTAGACCAGGCTGGCCTTGAACTCAGAAATCTGCCTGCCTCTGCCTCCCAGAGTGCTTGGATTACAGGCGTGTACCACCACTGCCCGGCTCATAGATATTTTTTAATAACAACAGAAATCTGTCTATACAGCATGGAAGGGGGTTGTATGCTAGAATATATTTATGTAATAGAATCTTTTACATTAATTAAAAGCTTATTAATTATATACAATTATACAGGAACATACATATATATGTACATATGAGATCTATTTTTCAAGTGAGAAATTTGATAATAGAAATTATGTAGATGGTGTTCTTTCATCTATGATTTGGTTTACTTAGAAAAGGGTGATACGGAAAGAGTTTAAAAGTTGTATTTCAAAGGGTAGAAAATGGATGAAATTCAGGAAAGGAACTGATTACAATTTTAATTATATAGATTTTTTTGCCATGTTCACATATTGATCTAAATTTCAAAATCAAATATGTACTTGGAATTTTCTTTCACCTAAGAAGCCTGTGTTTTAGAGGTTAGAAATACTACTCAGTGCTTAAGTGTCTGCTGCTCTCTTCCCAGGGACCGAAGTTTGTTTCCCAGCACCCACTTCAGGTGGCTAGCTGCTACCTGGAACTCCCAACAGCTTAGTGCAGTCTACATCCTGCATCAAGCATACTCCTTTGGTTTTTGTTTGTTTGTTTTTTGCTTAGTTTGTAACAGAAGTATAATACCATGGAATACCATGACCAATACAGAGTTGTGGAGTCTCAATGAATGCATCTACAAAACAACTGGGGCTCAAGGAACACTGTGGAAGATGCATCTGAGTGATGTAAGAGCCAGAAGATCAGGGAGTTTGTTGTGAGATTGTGTACTAGCAGTGTTAGAAGATACACCTAGAAAGTTAGCAACATGACTGTCTAAACATGAGCTGAACAAGAATAACACCAATAGACATGCCCAAAGCAGATAGGGAAAGCCCACTAGGCCTCAACTATACACAAAGAACCAAAGGCAACTAAGGAATGTTGAATGTGGGAGAAATAGTCTTCCCGAGGGATGACAAGGCCACTAGTTATCCAGTACCAAATGTTCAACTTTGAAAACATACATACAAGAAGTAACACTATACAGGTTAAACAGGATAAATTTAGTTATGCATACAAATAGACATACATTCATGCATGAATGCATGTAAAACCATGTACTTGAAAATAGACAAAGAAAGGTATATTGGAGGGCTTAGAGGAAAGAAAAGAAGTGAGAAAAGTTGTAATTATATTAAAAAGTAAAAAAGAAATTTCACCAAGTTAAAAAAATAAATGATTCTTAGATTTCAAATTAAAAAATCCATGTCTTGGTACATTATGGAAATACTCCAGTACTATGACAGGGAAGAAGAAAACATCAAATCAATGTCATAGCACCTAAGGGCTTTATTTCATCACATAAAGCACATTTCCCCTGTCTTTGTACAAATTGGTATGGGAATGGTGCATTCCCATAGAATGAGTGATTTCTTGGATTTTAGAAAATATAAGATGACTATACAGTTTATAGTCCAAGGTGATTACTGGCAAGCATAAGTTACTTAGTGAATTAATTTTTCTCCTGGCGAGAAAAAATAAAAAGTGACTGCAAATGAGTAAGTAATTCATGATAATTTATCCTTAAAAATGTGATTTTCATTTCAGCATAATTCATAATTTATAAAAATTATTTCAATAAGCTTAGCTTTATGTATCTTTTTACCATTATTTAAATATCATGAATAAAACTAACATCTCAATAAAGGCATTCATGAGTATAACTATTACAACTTTTGTTAGCATATGGTTCTAACCACAGAAAATTTTTACATTTTTTTCTGGGTCATGCTTTTCAGGATGGACAATAAGACATATATGAAATATCTACTAGTTAAAATGGGATTGCCTAAATATTAGTAACACAAAACATAAACAGAGATTGTCCTAGCAAAACACTCCTATCTCTTACTTGGTGTCACTTTAAGAAATTTCTATGAATCAAATAATGTATTGTTGTGAAATGGAAATTCTGTGTTCATTTAAATCTGCATTGAGCATTTTAACTTTTCTATGTACTGATCATTTTACCAACCCAACAGGCAACCCTCTTCATATTATATTTGAAAACTCTGTAAAGAATTACATGTTAAAATAGTCAACCTCAATGCCAAGACTTTCTAATTTTTTTATTGAATCCTTGTATATTAGCTGTGTTATTAGAATACAGGTAACAATTTGTCTTGAAGCATTACAGTTTTATAAAATGACAAATATGTGCAGTCCATACAATAACCAAAATTTTGAAAATTAAAATTACCCAGAAACAGAATAATAAGAATATAAAAAACTATTCATTTAGTGAAATTATTTTCTGATTGCAAAATTGCAAGGAGTGAATCTATCTTTCTTTTTTTTTTCTTTTTCTTGTTTCTTTCTTTCTTTTTTTTTTTTTTTTGGATTTGTTTTTTTTTTTTTTGATACAGGGTTTCTCTGTATAGCCCTGGCTGTCCTGGAACTCACTCTGTAGACCAGGCTGGCCTTGAACTCAGAAATCTGCCTGCCTCTGCCTCCCAGAGTGCTGGGATTACAGGCATGCGCCACCACTGCCCAGCGTGAATCTACCTTTCAATTGTCTACTTGATGATTCAATTGTCTTCTTTTCAATTGTCAATTTTTCCTACTTGGCTCAGGGCCTGAAAACTCATTCAACAGATAATGTAAAATTGGTAGAATATCCATAAGATCCTACTAATGTAATATGTATTTTTACTTCTAAATATAGAGCAAATCATCCCAGTCATCAAGGAGTGGCTGACTGTTTAAACTCTTGACTCATTATTCTGTTTTGGCACAGAAATTCTGTTTTTCCATCTCAGATATTATATAAGATAATCCATGATATTTTTCATTTCCTTCTTGTTGTCCTCCTTTGTTTAATAAGTAAACCACTTCTGGTTACACCTGTAAAGAATATTCATTTGAGATTACATTAATAATTTTAAACATAGCAGGATAATATGAAACTTTCCCTTTATTTTGCCACCAACTTGGAGTAAATCTCTACATCATACATAAATGTGTTTATGAAAATAGAAATAAATGAATAAAAAGAATTATCAGAACCATCCTGCCTTTAGACTTCTTTCTTATTTATCATTACCACAGAACATATTTATGTTGATAATTAACACAGAACATATTTACTCATAATTAACTTAAATATATCCAAGTAAATACAGATTTTAATCAAATAAATTATACTATATTATTAGCTGAAATTTGTTTTGCTATAAATTGCCTTTGAAATTTGTACCTTTCCCACTTTTCTTATCTTTTTTCTTTTGCCCATATCATGACCTATGCCAGCTCAGACCACAGCATCTTCTTGAACCAGTGTTCTCCTTTACATGTCATCCATTCATTATTTACTATTAATCCTCTGTTTAAAAATGGCTTACTTTGTTAAGCCTTCATTTAATCTCTTCAGAGTACATTAGACAGTTCTGCTATTAATCTCATAATTTTCTGTACCTTTTAATAGTAGATTCTTTTTGTTGGATGCCCCTTTTTGCTAAATAACTCTAATGATTCTACATTTTTTTTGTTGAATGAATGCATTTTAACTAAAATATGAGCCTACTGTGAACCTTCCCCTCCTGAACTGTTTTAAATCTATTCTTTGCATCTGAAGTATTGCTCCTTAACTTTTCAATAAAGCTTGTAATTTTGTGAAAATGTATTCTGGCCATCTCATTTGCTTACTGATAAAGAGTTACAGGCACATAAGATGGAATCCTCTCATGAAGGAGAACAATGTCTTGTTAAGAGTTAGAGAAATATTACAATCCTGTAATGTATATTCTATTGGTAAATTATAAAGTGTTGTTTGAACTGTTCCTGGAAGCAGAGCTGGAATCTCTTATTTCAGACCAAAACATGTTTATCTCAAAGGCTCTGTTCTAGGAATAAGTTTGTCCCAGTAACTATGTGATAGAAAGAGTAGAGAATAACAACATATCCCAATATTCAAAACATTACATCCTTAAGAACATCTATCATTACGGAATAGGAGGCTGGAAGTTCAACTAGTGGGGATGGAAGCTTATCCAGGAAGAGAAGTTGGTACAGCTCAGTCATCTTTTCAGCTAAGAGTTAGTCATGAAGACTTTGCCCAGAAAACTGTCTTTCTTTGAATAATGAATGGGAAGGGAGAGTAAAATAGCTTTTCTTGTTAGGTCAGCATGTATTTTAAATTCCAAAGTTGGTTTTATCTTGGGTATTCTGTATTTTTTGGCTAATATCCTCTTAGCAGTGAGTTGATGCCATGCATGTTCTTTTGGGTCTGAGTTACCTCACTCAGGATATTTTCTAGTTCCATCCATTTGCCTGCACAATTCATGATGTCCTTGTTTTTAAATAGCTGAATAGTATTCCAATATGTAAATAAACCACATTTTCTGTATCCCTTCCTCTGTTGAGGGACATCTGGGTTGTTTCCAGTTTTTTGCTATTATGAATAAATCTGCTATAAACATAATGGAGCACATGTCCTCGTGATAGGGTAGAGCTTCTTTTGGATATATACCCAGATGTGATATAGCTGGGGACTGCCTGGTCTGGCCTCAGGGGGAGAAGATGTACCTAATCCTTGAGAGTCTTGAGGTACCAGGGAAGGGGGAAACCCAGGGCTGGAGGTAAGGGAGGGGAAGTACTGTCTTGGAAGGAAGGAGAGAGGGAATGGTATGAGGAACTGTGTGCAGGGGTGACCAGAAGGGGGGCAATGGCTGGAATTTAAATAAAATAATTAATTAAAAATACCAACTGAGACAAAGAAGCGAGAGGCGGTGGTGGCAGCAGCAACAGCAGCAGCAGCTGGTCCAGAGGAAGGGCCAACAGCAGTGGAACCAAGCTGACAGGGTCCAGGCAGACCCTGCGCCCACGACCACTGGCCATCGCTGGCCAGCCAGGCTGCAAGCAGCAGCTGATTTACAGCGCCTTTCACCACACAGAAGCCACTTCAGAACTCTGCCTCCTGCTAGTCAGTTACAAGAGACTGGCCTCCATCTTGGTTCTCGGACGCCAGAGAGATCAGACAGACTGAGGTACGCAAATACAACCCGAGACCAACATCGAGGGGGTCTAGGCCCGACAGGCGTTGGCCTGTACCCAGGCACTGGGCTGGTTGGGGGGGTCACCAGTGTTCCAACCCAGCCAGGAGGTTGTTTGCCCGGGCTGGCACTCAAGCCGCTGCCATTTTGCCTACAGGAAGCCAGAGAGTCCTAGCAGGCAAAACTGGCTAACAGGCATAGCCCGAAGCTGACATAGCTGGGGTCTAAGACGGTCAGGCCCTGGACTGCCCCCAGGTCCTGGGCTTCTCGGTGGGCCATCTGTGTGCCGACCTGGCCAGGAGGTCGTTAGCCCCGCAGACCCTCCCAGCACTCTCAGGGAGCGTGCGCACGCCCACCATCCTGGCCACCTGACAGACCCAATTAACATTCACAGCTGAGGGGAACTTTGCTCTGACATTGGCCTGCCAGGCTTTTACCTAGATTCAGGGCCTGAGCAGCGAGGCTAGCCTTGTGTGCACCAACCTGGTTGGGAGTTCCACCGGCCAGCAGAGTGATCAGCACACAGAAAAGGTCCCTGCAGCATACATCCTCAGCACTCCCTGAAGGAGCAAACAGGTAACATATGGTTCACAGACACAATCTGGAGCAAAGCACACTAGAGATGAAAGGGCACCCAAGAGGAGGACAGCACATCAGCAATCTGCAACAGGGGAAACCCTGCCATCCAGTGTTGCAGAAATAGCCCTAGAGCCTCTCAGGAGGCTGAAACACGAGCCAGAGACAAAACCAACTAGCTCCAGAGAACAAGATGGCAAAGGGCAAACGCAGGAACGCTACTAGCAGAAATCTAGGCAATATGGTAGCATCTGAACCAAACTCTCCATAATCAGCAAGTCCTGGTTATGCCAACACACCAGAGAAACAAGATTTGGATTTAAAATCACTGGTCATGATGCTGCTAGAAGAACACAAAAAGGATATGAATGAATCTCTTAAAGAAATACAGGGGAACATGAATAAGCTAGAAAACCGTATGATGGAAACACAAAAATCACTTAAAGAAATGCAGGAGAATAAGGCCCAAGAGATAGAAGCCAATAAAGAAGAAAGGCAAAAAACAAAACAAAACAAAACAAAACAAAAAAACAAACAAACAAAAAAAACCAAAAAAAAAAACCTTAAAGAAATGCAGGAAAACTTGTGTCAACAGGCAGAAGTCATGAAAGAGGAAACAAAAATCTCTTAAAGAATTACAGGAAAACAGAAACAAATGATGGAACTGAGCAAAACCACCCTGGATCTAAAAACAGAAGTAAAAACAACTAAGAAATCACAAAGGGAGACAAATTTGGAGATAGAAAACCTTGAGAAGAAATCAGGGGCCATAGATGCAAATATAAACAACAGAATATAAGAGATGAAAGAAAGAATCTCAGATGCTGAAGATACCATAGAAATCACTGACTCAAATGTCAAAGAAAATGGAAAATGCAAAACGCTTGTATCCCAGAACATCCAGGAAATCCAGGATACAATGAGAAGACCAAACTTAAGGATTATAGGTATAGATGAGAGCGAAGATTTACAACAGAAAGGGCCAGCAAATATCTTCAACAAAATTATGGAAGAAAACATTCCCAACGTAAAGAGAGAGATGTCCATGAATATACAAGAAGCCTACAGAACTCCAAACAGACCGGACCTGAGCAGAAATACCTCCTGTCACATAATAATCAAACCCCCAAATGCACTAAACAAAGAAAGAATATTAAAGGCAGTAAGAGAGAAAGGCCAAGTAACATATAAAGGAAGACCTATCAGAATCACACCAGACTTCTCACCAGAGACCATGAAAGCTAGAAGATCCTGGGCAGATCTCATGCAGACTCTAAGAGAACACAAATGTCAGCCAAGACTACTATACCCAGCAAAACTCTCCTTCACCATAGATGGAGAAACCAAAATATTCCATGACAAAACCAAATTTACACAATATCTTTCCACAAACCCAGCTCTGCAAAGAATAATAGGAGGAAAACTCCAATACAAGGAGGGAAACTACACCCTGGAAAAAGCAAGATAGTTACCTTCCTTCATCAAACCCAAAAGAAGATAACCACTCAAATATAAAAAGAACATCAAAAATGACAGGAAGTAATAATCACTATTCCTTAATATCTCTTAACATCAATGGTCTCAATTCCCCAATAAAAAGACATAGACTAACAGACTGGATAAGGAAACATGACCCTACAATTTTCCTGCATACAGGAGACACACCTCAGGGTCAAAGATAAAAACTACCTTAGAGTAAAAGGCTGGAAGACAATCTTACAAGCCAATGGTCACAGGAAACGAGCAGGAGTAACCATTCTTATATCAGATACAATTGACTTTCACCCTAAAGTCATCAAAAGAGACACAGAAGGACACTTCTTGCTGGTCAAAGAAAAATCCACCAAGAAGAACTTTCAATTCTAAACATGTGCCAAATGCAAGGGCACCCTCATTCGTAAAAGAAACTTTACTAAAGCTCAAAGCACACATTCCACCTAACACAATAATTGTGGGGGACTTCAACACTCCACTCTCCTCAATCAGGAAAACAGAAACTAAACAGGGACACAGTAAAACTAATTGAAGCTTTGGACCAATTGGTTTTGACTGATATTTATAGAACATTTCACCCTAAAGCAAAAGAATATACCTTTTTTTCAGCACCTCATGGTACCTTCACCAAAATCGACCATGTAATTGGACACAAGGCAGACCTCAACAAATATAAGACGATCAAACTAATCCCATGTATCCTATCAGATTACTATGGTGTAAGAGTGGTTTTCAATAGCAACAAAAACAACAGAAAGCCCACATACACATGGAGGCTGAATAATACTCTACTCAATGACACCTTGGCCAAAGAAGAAATAAAGAAAGAAATCAGAGACTTTTTAGAATTTAATGAAAATGAAGGCACAACATACCCAAATCTTTGGGACACAATGAAAGCAGTGCTAAGAGGAAACCTCATAGCCCTGAGTGCCTCCAAAAAGAAAATGGAGAGAGCATACACTAGCAGCTTAACGACACACCTGAAAGCTCTGGAACAAAAAGAAGCCAATTCACCCAGGAGGAGTAGAAGACAGGAAATCATCAAACTCAGGGCTGAAATCAGTCAAAAAGAAACAAAGAGAACTGTACAAAGAATCAACAAATCCAGGAGCTGGTTCTTTGAGAAAATCAACAAGATAGATAAGCCCTTAGCCAGACTGACCAAAAGGCACAGAGAAAGCATCCAAATTAACAAAATTAGAAATGAAAAGAGGGATATAACAACAGAAACTGAGGAAATCCAAAAAATCATCAGATCCTAATACAAGAGCCTATACTCAACACAACTGGAGAATCTGGAGGAAATGGACAATTTCCTTGACAGATACCAAATACCAAAATTAAATCAGGACCAAATAGATCATCTATACAGTCCCATAATCCCTAAAGAAATAGGTGTCATAGAAAGTCTTCCAACCAAAAAAAAGCACAGGACCAGATGGTTTAAGTGCAGAATTCTATCAGACCTTCAAAGAAGACCTAACACCAATACTCTTCAAACTATTCCACAAAATAGAAACAGAAGGAACACTACCCAATTCCTACTATGATGCCACAATTATGCTGATACCAAAACTACACAAAGATCCAACCAAGAAAGAGAACTTCAGACCAATTTCCCTTATGAAAATCAATGCAAAATACTCAATAAAATTCTTGCCAACCGAATCCAAGAACACATCAAAACGATCATCCACCATGATCAAGTAGGCTTTATCCCAGGGATGCAGGGTTGGCTCAATATACGGAAATCCATCAATGCAATCCACCACATAAACAAACTCAAAGAGAAAAACCACATGGTCATTTCATTGGATGCTGAAAATGCATTTGACAAGATTCAGCATCCTTTCATGCTTAAAGTCTTGGAAAGAACAGGAATTCAAGGCCCATACCTAAACATAGTAAAAGCAATATACAGCAAACTGTTAGCCAGCATCAAACTAAATGGAGAGAAACTTGAAGCAATCCCGCTAAAATCAGGGACTAGACAGGGCTGCCCCCTTTCTCCTTATCTTTTCAATATTGTACTTGAGGTACTAGCTCGGGCAATTTGACAACATAAGGAGGTCAAAGGGATACAAATTGGAAAGGAAGAAGTCAAACTATCATTATTTGCAGATGACATGATAGTCTGCCTAAGTGACCCAAAAAACTCGACTAGAGAACTCCTACAGTTGACAAACAACTTCAGCAAAGTGGCAGGTTATAAAATCAACTCAAGAAAATCAGTGGCCTTCCTATCCTTAGGGAAATGACCCCTTTCACAATAGCTACAAACAGTATAAAGTACCTTGGGGTGACTCTTACCAAACATGTGAAAGATCTGTATGACAAGAACTTCAAGACTCTGAAGAAGGAAATGGAAGAAGACCTCAAAAATGGGAAAACCTCCCATGCTCGTGGATCGGCAGGATCAATAGAGTTAAAATGGCCATTTTGCCAAAAGCAATATACAGATTCAATGCAATACCCTTCAAAATCCCAACTCAATTCTTCACAGAGTTAGAAAGAGCAGTTCTCAAATTTATCTGGAATAACAAAAAACCCAGGATAGCTAAAACTATTCTCAGCAACAGAAGAAATTCTGGGGGAATCACTATCTCTGACCTCAAGCAATACTACAGAGCAATAGTGTTAAAAACTGCATGGTATTGGTACAGTGACAGGCAGGCGGATCAATGGAACAGGATTGAAGATTCAGAAATGAACTCACACACCTATGACCACTTGATCCTCGACAAAGGGGCTGAAAACATCCAATGGAAAAAAGATAGCTTTTTCAACAAATGGTGCTGGTTCAACTGGAGGGCAGCATGCAGAAGAATGCGAATTGATCCATCCTTGTCACCTTGTACTAAGCTCAAATCCACATGGATCAAGGACCTCCACATAAAGCCAGACACTCTGAAGCTAATAGAAAAGAAACTGGGGAAGACCCTTGAGGACATCGGTACAGGGAGAAAGTTTCTGAACAGAACACCAATAGCATAAGCTCTAAGATCAAGAATTGACAAATGGGACCTCATAAAATTACAAAGTTTCTCTAAGGCAAAGGACACCATCAAAAGGACAAATCGGCAACCAACAAATTGGGAAAAGTTTTTCACCAATCCTACATCAGATAGAGGGCTAATATTCAATATATATAAAGAACTCAAAAAGTTAGACTCCAGAAAACCAAACAACCCTATTAAAAATGGGGTACAGAGTTATATACAGAATTCTCACCTGAAGAACTTCTGAGGGCGGAGAAGCATCTTAAAAAATGCTCAACTTCATTAGTCATTAGGGAAATGCAAATCAAAACAACCCTGAGATTTCACCTTACACCAGTCAGAATGGCTAAGATTAAAAATTCAGGAGACAGCAGGTGTTGGCGAGGGTTTGGAGAAAGAGGAACATTCCTCCACTGCTGGTGGGGTTTCAAATTGGTACAACCACTCTGGAAATCAGTCTGGCAGTTCCTTCGAAAACTGGGCACCTCACTTCCAGAAGATCCTGCTATACCACTCCTGGGCATATACCCAGAAGATTCCCCAGCATGTAATAAGGATACTTGCTCCACTATGTTCATAGCAGCTCTATTTATAATAGCCAGAAGCTGGAAAGAACCCATGTATCCCTCAACAGAAGAGTGGATGCAAAATAATGTGGTATATATACACAATATACAATATACAGCCATTAGAAACAATGAATTCATGAAATTCTTAGGCAAATGTATGGAGCTGGAGAACATCATACTAGGTAAGGTAACCCAGTCTCAAAAGATGAATCATGGTATGCACTCACTAATAAGTGGGTATTAACCTAGAAATCTGGAATACCCAAAACATAATCCACACATCAAATGAGGTACAAGAAGAAAGGAGGAGTGGCCCCTTGTTCTGGAAAGACTCAGTGAAGCAGTATTGGGCAAAACCAGAACGGGGAATTGAGAACGGGTGGGTTGGAGTAAAGGGGGAGAGAAGGGAGCTTATGGGACTTTTGGGGAGTGGGGGGCTAGAAAAGGGGAAATCATTTGAAATGTAAATAAAAAATATATCGAATAAAATAAAAAAAGGAAAAAAAGAGTACAAAGAAGCATCCACAATATTAATAAGATATAATACTATAAAAAGAAACCATAATAGGATAAAATGGTCAAAAGAAGAATGTGGGAAAAAGAAGCACAAGAAAAAAAATACCAACTGAGGAGACAACAGCAACAACAACAAACAACAATTAACAGACAAAAAAATTCTAGTGTGTAAGGTGGCGATGATAGGATAGATGTAAAGGTTGGTACTTGTGAGATAAGCAGAGTCCATGTATGGGGAATATGATACATTGTTTGAATAATTATACGACAAGGTAGTACACATTTCTTTATTAGGAACGACTTTTTTATATATTTGAGAAAGTAAGAAAATATATTTATACAAGAAATGATTTGATAATAGCAGTAATAAGCATGATGTAAGGATTCTATTTAGAAAGGCCTTGTAGATGTTGGTAAGTTTTGGAAAGGTAGTTATGAAGTTATCTGTGGAACATCTAGGGAGACATGTTGTAGACAAATGGATGTTAAATATATGATCTTAGCGAAGCTGAAGGTACAAGTTTAATAATCACAGCATGCAGATGTCAACCAATAACACATGAGAAAAGGTTTATGGTTGAGGACCTTAAGGGAAGTTTTCTCAGAATCAAAAAAATGGTAGACAAGATATAACTCACTACAGTCCCTAGCCTAAGAAGTTTGAAAAGTACATATTTGGGCTTAATGTTTGGAGTGAAAACGTTTTCTTCCCACAAAAGACCAAGCAACATAAATACTAACAGAGTATTGCTTGCTTAAGCTCATGGGGTACTGTGATAAGTTTTGAAAGGTGTTAGGAACACAGCCAATTACTTTGTGCTAATGCTAAGGAAACAAAGGCCAATAACTTATCAGGTTTTGGAAAATATAAAGAAATATTGGTTTAAGTAGCATACAAACCAAGCCAGTGCCATTTTCCAAGGAGTGCACATTTGAGCAGCAATCATTCCATGGTCGTCTTGACCTACTTACTTGCAAAAATAGTCACAGAAATAACTTAGAATCAGGAGACAGATAAACTTTTGTTAATGCAAAGTCAACAAGGACTTGCAGAGATATTCTGGGTCCAGGTTAGGCTGTACCTTTCTAAAAGCATATAATTTCACTTGACCCCCTTAAACACAAGCAGGCAGGCAGAGTATGGCATTATACACCACTTTACAAAAGAGGAAATGCTCACTATATAAAGAAGCTTGTTATATTCTCTAACATTCGAGAAGGCCAAAACTGGAACTCAATTTTTCTGATACCATTCATGCTTTTAAGGTATTTAGAGTGAAAAACAGAAGTCATAATTAAGAATTGGAGTATTCTTGATTTCTGAGTCTGGAACAGTCTGAAGGATGCTGATATAAACAAGGCTGGCTTCTTGAAGAATTGTTATTTGTTTGAAATTCATTCCAGTGAAAACTTCCATAAAGTTGTACTCCCAACGTTGCCTCAGTCAGTTTTCTAGACACAGTGCCTAAGACAGATGATGTCTTGACTATGATAGAGATCACTTAATGGTCAAGAGTACTTGCTTAGGTGCTTAGAACCATCTCTAACTCCAACTCTAAGAAAACTAATATCATCTTTTAGTCTCTTTGTGTACAAACAAATGCTTGGCAGACACATACACTGAAAATAAAAACATTATATATATATATATATATATATATATATATATATATAACAAAAGGAGAGGAAATCAGGAGGAATGAACATTATTAACTTGTATGTACTTGCCCTTCCAATTTCCCAGCATCTTTTTCTGCTGTGATTTCCAGTAATTGTAGAAAGTAACCCTATGTAGCTTCTCAGTGTTAAATGCAATTAACAATTTAATGAAACTTGGATTCATTAACTTGTGTAGATTTTTATAAAATCACCGTGCTGAAACCTGCAGAGTGTGCCCTAATGAGCCATGAACAAGCCACACATACATTCTTGAAATTCTACAGTGAGCTTTTAAAATAAACTCTGCAGCAAATGCAGTAGCTAAGCTGAAATATGTCATCTTGCTCTCTTTTAAAAGCTCCTTAATTTTTTTTAATGGAAAGTGCAATTTAGTTGATAGCCACCTTTGCTTCTACATGAGAATAAAATACATTTAAAGGTATGATAGAAAATAAACCATAAAATTATGTCTTTTGAAGGAAAAGCAACATAGAAAATACAAGGAATACCTCCAAGCCTGATTTTTAATATCAATAAAGATGTATGATTGCAGGTAATTTTCATAGGATAGTCTTTGTAGCAGAGGACAATGATTAAGCAGAAGGGGCCAAGATGGAATGGAATGCACTGAATAGGAAAGAACTCAGAATAAGATCTATAAAGGTCAAATAATCACAGGCTTCTCTGTGTGGGAAATGATTGGTACTAGAAAAAATGATCAGGAATTTATAATGGAAAATATCTCAGCTAATCCATTGCACAAGTTCTGGAAAGAGAAGGCATTGTGACAGAAGTAGAAACTATAGCGAGTTGGGCAACCTTTTCCTGTAACTTGCTTGTGCCTTCACAACCTGTGCTGGCCAGAACATGTACATACTACTTCCATTTGATAACAGATTGCTGCTGTGTCTAGCTTAATTTATGGATTGATGAGTCAGATAAAAATCCAGCTCAGAATAGGAAGATTGGGTCACATGTTAATTTAGTGGTCCATTGTCAAAAACACTCAGTTTTACCCAACTATACATTAAGAAAATCTTCCTTTCAAAATGAGTATAATTATCTGCATATAATGGTAGATCATTATTCCAAAATCTTAAAGTTCTCCTCTATTATTCACTTAATGAGGCCTGACCAAGACTCTAAATACCCATTTACCACTAATTCCTCAAGAATTATCAGGATTACTGGATCATATGGCACAAGTGGTAGAATAGCTTGCATAGATAACCTAGATTTTTGGGGAACTTCTTCCTAGTCCAGATCCCATACAAAGCTTCAGATTTCTGAATCATTTGGTTGGTATATGAGCCAGAGTATCACACCCAAATGGGGAAAACATCACTAAACATTACTTCTTTCTTGATGGTGAGAGGGTCCAGATACAATAACTTGTCTTTCATCTTATAAGGAATATATCTGCATGCATGCCTCACATCACTGGACTCCTAAGAATTTCACTGAGGTAGACAGCCATCATACTTGGTTGGATTTGTTTGTTACTCTGTGATCTCTGTGATGTATGTATGTATATATGTATGTATGTATGTATGTATGTATGTATGTATGTATTTATGTATGTATGTATCCAACAAGACCATAGTGGTTGTTCCCTATTGCTCATTTGTTCCAATCATCATAATATCATCAATTAGTGGACCAGTGTGATATTTTGTGGAAGAGACATATGAGCAAGATCCTACCAAACTAGGTTATAACACACTACTCTGGAGTTAATATGTCCTTGAGATAAACTGTAAACATATACTTCTGGCCTTACCAACTGAAAGCAAATACCTTCTGACAGTCCTTATGGACAGGGATGAAAAAAAAAGGACAATTTCTAAATCAATAGCTGCACACCAAGTTCCAGAAAATGTAATCTTTCCAACTAAGGATACCACATTTCACATAGCAGCTGTAATCGGAGCAAGCCATTGATTAAGTTTTCAATAGTCAGCTGTCATTTTGCATGGTCCATTTGACTTCTGCACAGAGCGAATAGGAGAGTTGAAGGAATATGTGGTGCGAACCATCACCCTTTTATCTTCTAAGTCCTCAATCTTAGCAGTAATTTCATGGTTTGCTCCTGGGTTCAGATAGTGTCATTGGCTTACTGTTTTCCCTGGTAGAGGCAATCAAATGACTTTCATTTGATATTCCAATCATACTGTTAGGTCTAAAATACAGGATAAATTCTAAATGAGGTCCTATTTAACATATCAAAGCAGACCTGACAGCCAGGTTCTCCCAGCACCCCCAGTTACAGGGTATGGCAGGTACTCCCTGCCCCTATGCTAAACTTCACCAGCCCAGGGGCTGTGCTATCCTTCCCCCAGCTGCCCTTCCCATGTAATGATGCCATTTTGGATATTTGGCCCCTTGGCTAATCTCTTGGCCCAGACAGCTCCTCTTGCTTAGAGTCTCCTCTTCACTTCCTCCTTCTCCCCTCTCCTACTTCCCCTTCCTTCTCTCCCCATATATAGCCTTGCTCAGGTCCATATTCACTCTGGACTTT
The DNA here is from genome assembly GCF_947179515.1 of Apodemus sylvaticus. Classification (NCBI taxonomy): domain Eukaryota; kingdom Metazoa; phylum Chordata; class Mammalia; order Rodentia; family Muridae; genus Apodemus; species Apodemus sylvaticus. Next base: position 144,478,701 of record NC_067495.1, on the reverse strand, counting down.
CCCAGATGTCCTTACCTCTGGCTATCTTCAATAAACTTTCTCCTCCACCATACCTAGGAGCAGTCATGCCTTTCTTTGTTACTTCTTTTCTATTTTTTAATTCAAATAGCCCTCACTTCACAGGTTTATAAACTAATGTGGAAATTCTACAAACTTCGAAGTGTGCATATTGCAATTATATATTCTGAAAGTTGGGAAACAACCATAAACTGAGTTTGAGAGACCACTTGTCCTACTGTTGGAAGGGGTCCATGATTCACTGAAGAATGATGCCCATAGACTCAAACAGTATATAAATGCAAAGAGTGTTTTATTCTGCAGAAGTCCAGCAAGCTGGGATCTCCCATTATCTGAATAGAGAGACACCCAAATGAGCTTACGGGCCTGATTTAAAGCACATTAGGGAACTCTTGGGTAGATGACTTCTATGTTGATCTGCTGGGTCCATCTCGACCAACATTTCATTACTGGGTGTGGGGGCTGAAAATTTGCTGGGTATGTGTGTGCCACCACCGCCCAGTGGAAGTATTTCAAAACAGTGGAGAACATGCATTACAAGTGTATACTCATTTCACCTTTTAGGTTTCCTTCTAGAAGTATCAAACAGTGACTGAGATTTGCTACTAATGATAAAGAACTATGAATAAATTAACTTCAACATTAAGTATTCTTTATTTGCAGAATCCTTAATAGTGCATAATAAATATGATAGAGAAAAGAACAAATTTTAGTATCAAGTCAGTTATTTGAAACAAATCAAGGGTGGAGTTAGATCTCATTTAATTTATTGAATTATTGATATGTAAATTCCATATTATTTTATTTCTATATTTCATTTTAAGACTAAAGCATCAGGGTTGTAAGATATATGTTGATAAATGATTCTAATGAGTAAGTAGTATCCAGATAAAATATGTTTCTTTCTCATGGGGAATTACATGTGAGCTTAAAAATTATACATGCTGTATTCAGTTGTCTTAAAATCATTATCAAGAGGCATCTTAAAACAATGCAAAATTTGCCATTTCTCTTGGAATATAACCAAGAAGAACTAATTAGAAGGAAAAGTATTCCCCTGCAGGCTACAAAATTATTCTTGAGGTCAAAATAAATGATAATGAAAAAGTTGGGCTATTAAGTCTAGGCATAGTTTCCAAAAGATAAATATAAAAAGTCATGGAACTGAATATTATCATAGCAAATCTTTCAAGCTGGTAGACTAAGATTTAGTTAATATTAATTACTAAAATTTTAACAAAGGTGCTTCATATATTGCCTGCACATCTACTAAATCATTGCATTAGAAAAATATAAGTTCCCAAAATATTTTAATATTGGTGACGAATTAAAAATATTCTGCATTTATATTTTCAGTGGCAAGGCATAGGTTTCTTTTATGAAGAAATGATCATCTTATTGAAGTAGAAGTAGATCATTCACCATTTTTTTAAATGAGTAAGTAGGAAATTTATAATTCTGTCTTCTGTCTGACTTACTTGTATGTTCCACAAACATTGTTTTTGAACATCTCCTTTGTGTAGGGCACAGTGGTTGGAGCTGTGCTAAATATAGCAATGGCTCCATTAAGGATTCTGAATCCATTAAGAATTTAGATTAAAAGGGAAAATAAAACACAATATTCTATTTATATGACACAATATTAAATCCTACAAGCATATTAGAAGTATAACTAACACATTTTACACAGGAAGAAGACAATTAGTTTTACTCAGGATAAAATGCTTTCAGTGAGTATGACATTACAAGGCACCACGTGAATTTCACAGAAAAGCAGTAAGGTTGAGAAAAGATTACATTTTGCAAAGTATAGAATTGGTAAGAGGAAAATAAAATTCAATGGTACTAAACTTTGGAAATTGCATCAGGAAGAATAATGGTAAATGTAAGATATGTTTAAAACAAATATTTAATATGTATACCTTGTGTTCTATGAAGTGGTCTCACGACAGTGTATGAGGAAGCTATTAGCTATGTGTAATCACTTGAGGTTTTGGGAAGCCTCTACCATTCTGAGTTATTAGTTGAAGAGATCAAAATAAGTGACACAATTTGTGTCCAATTTCACATTCAAAATATGTCAGTCTCATATCAATTATCACATTGGTTCCATTCTAAAGGTTAGGATTAATGATCAAGTGACTTGCTGATATGTATGTGTTAGAATTTTTATTGATTATTTTATTTATTGACATTTGAAATGTTGTCCCTCTTCCTGGTCTCTCCTCTGCCATCCAGCTCATCCTTCATCCCCTTTGCTTCTAAGAGGGTACTCTTCCACCTACCCACTCACTCCTGCTCACCCCTCTTAACATTCCCCTTAGCTGGAGCAACAAGTCTCTACAGGACCAAACTACTCCTCTCCCATTGATGCCTATAAGGGATCCTCTGCTACATATTTAACTGGAACCAGAGACTTACCCTTGTATCCTCTTTGGTTGGTGGTTTAGTTCCTGGGAGCTCTGAAGGGTTAGGGTTAGTTTATACTGTTGTTCCTGTTGTTCTTCTTGTGGAGTTGCAATCTCCTTTAGCTCCTTCAGTCCTTTGCCTAACTCTTCCATAGGGGTCCAGTGGTTGGCTGTGAATATTTGCATCTGTCTCTGTCAGCTGCTGGTAGAGCCTATTAGGAGACAGCTATATCAAGCTCCTGTCTGCAAGCACATCTTGGCATCAGCAAGTGTCAGTGTTTCAGGTCTGCAGATGGGATGGATCCACTCATCTTGGTGGAGTGAGTAGGTAGTGAAGTCTCAGGATGGTTTTTCTTTCAGTCTCTGCTCCATTTTTTATCACTGCATGTATTAGTCAGTGTTCTCTAGAATCACAGAACATATGGGTAGTCTCTATGTAGTTTGCTGATGACTTGCAGTCTATAGTCCAACTCCCAAACAATGGTCAGCAGCAACTGTGGATGGAAGTCCAAGGATCTAACAGTTGCTCAGTCCCACGAGGCAAGCAGGCAAGGAAGAGTGAGTCTTCTTTCTTCCATTGTCCTTATGTAGGTCTCCCTCAGTCAGTGTGGCCCAGATTAAAGGTGTGTGCCACTGTGCCTTTAATCTCAGATGACCTTGAACTCAGAGATCTCCTTGTCTTGAATTCATAGCCACTATGCTTCAAGATCTCCATGTCATGAATCAGGTCAGAAACTTGTATCTCTGAGCTTCCAGATTAGGATCATAGGTAAGCCTTCCTATTCTGGATTGTAGTTCATTCCAGATATAGTCAAATTGACAACCAGGAATAGCCACTACACTGCATTTCCTTCAGACAGGAACAATTCTGGGTTTAAAATGTTGAGATGGGTTAGTGGCCCCTTCCTTCAATTGGAGGCCATGCCTATCTACTGGGGGTGGTCTCTTTAGGTTCTATCTCCCTCTGTTGGGTATTTCAGATAAAGTTATCCTTATTGGGTCTGGGGAGCCTCTTTAATCTGGGCATCTGAGACTACCTCATTTCCCCATCCTTGCTGCTGCATATTTCTATTCATTCTCCTGGCCCTCTCAACTTCTCTCCTGTCACTTCTCATACTTGAACCTTTCCTCCTCTTCCTTCTCCATTTCCCCCCTCCACTCTCCCAACCAGAACCCTTCCTCACTCTGCCTCCAGTGATTATTTTGTTCCCCCTTCTAAGTGGGATTGAAACATCCACAGTTTGGCCTTTCTTCTTGTTAAGCTTCATATGGTCTGTGAGTTATATTGTGCGTAACCTGAGTTTTTGGGCTAGTATCTACTTATCAGTGAGTACATACCATATATGTTCTTTTGGGTCTGAACTAGCTCACTCAAGGATATTTTCTAATTCTATTAATTTGCCTGCAAAATTAGTAAAGTCATCATTTTTAATAGCTGAGCTGCATTTCAGTGTGTAAATACACCACATTTTCTATATCCATTCCTCTTTTGAGGGACATCTCAGTTGTTTCCAGCTTTTGGTTATTATGAATAAGGCTGCTATGGACATAGTGGTGCATGAGTCCTTGTTATATGTTGGAGCTTCTTTTGAGTATATGCCCAGGAGTGGTATAGCTGGGTCTTCAGGTAGAATTATTTTCAATGTTCTGAGAAACTGACAGATTCATTTCCAGAGTGGTTGCACCAATTTGTGATCCCCCAATCAGTGGGGGAGTATTCCTCTTTCTCCATGTCCTCTCCATGATCTACGGTCATCTGAGTTTTTGATCTTAGTCATTTGATTCAAAATCTTCTGCCACTCCAAGTTCAGTATTAATTTCCTGTAGTTTATAATACCCTCAATAGAATCAAAGTCTCATCAAATACTCTCCCTATCTATATTTTTCTTACCATTTCAAGACTAACTTCAATGGAATTCTAAAGAGAGTATCATAGACATATAATGCTTAAAGTCTTTTCAATTGTTAGTTTTGTTTTTGATGAAAATAATATTACACAGGACATGAGAGCATGCCATAAGTATACCACAGATGCTGATTTCTTGATTTTTGCTGTGATTATTTATAAACCTCTTATAACATTTTTGGATTGATCCACATGTGTCTGCCAAATTCTCTTGTTGCCTTTCTTTTGTTTCCATTGAAGATGCCCCACATTGGTTTAGTAGATCTGTCACAAGGGTGACTTCTTTCAAAGGCTGTGGCAACATATAACTTTCATAGACTGCAAGATAAGCATTTCCCTTGAGTGAAGCTGAATTGATTATTTATTAGAGATTTATCTTAGTGACGCCGATGTAGTAGAAGTCTATAAAAGTAGATTCAGGGTTTATATACCAATTTGGAAAGTTTGAAAGGCAGCAAAACCTGTTCTCTCGTTTATCTTATTGATACATAAGTTGAAATAAATAGCAATGATACATTAAAACAGTTGTGTTAGTATTCCATCAAAAAGGATGTTTGGGCATCACACAGAGAAAACTGTAACAGATACTCTGTTTATCTCTCACTGCAGTTATGTGGCATTACTCCACAGAAGTCAGTGGCCTAATCTTAAATTATCAACATCATTTTATGAACTAACTTTAATGTATGTCTTGCTATAAATGTTATTATCCTTTACATGAAATGTTTTCTATATCAAGGAATGACCTATACTGGTTTGCATAGGTACTAAATATTACTTAAATGAATAAATCAAGTTTACATCATTGTTGCTCCTTTATTGTGCCCTAATTTTTTCACATTTTTATTTATTTAAAACTCCAGATTTTATTCCCCTCCTGGCCCACCCTCCAACTGTTTTACATCCCATACCTCCTCCCCACATTCCTGTCTCCACAAGGATGCTACACCCACCCCCCAGCCCCACCTGATCGCTAAACTCCCTGTGGCCTCCAATCTCTTGAAGGTTAGGTGCATCTTCTCTGACTAAACCCAGACCAGGCAGTCCTCTTCTGTATATGTGTTAAGGGTCTCATATCAGGTAGTATATGCTGCCTGGTTGGTGGTCCAGGGTCTGAGAGTTCTTGGGGGTCCAGGTTAATTGAGACTGCTGATCCTCCTACAGGATTGCCTTTCTCCTCAGTTTCTTCCAGCTTTCCATAATTTAACAACAGGGGTCAGCAGTTTCTGTCCATTTGTTGGGTGCAAATATATGCATCTGACTCTTTCAGCTGCTCATTGGGTCTGTCAGAAGGCCATCATGATAGGTCCATTTTGGTGAGTTCTCCATAGCCTCAGTAATAGTGTCAGGCCTTGAGGCCTTCCCTTGAGCCTTCCCACTTTGGGCAGGTCACTGGACCTCCTTTTCCTTATGCTTCTTTCCATTTCCATCCCTTCAGTTCTTTCAGACAGGAACAAGTATGGGTTAGAGTTTTGACTGTGGGATGGCAATCCCATCTCTCACTTGATGTCTTATATTTCTGCTGGAGGTAGGCCCTACCAGAGCTTCAAAGAAGACTTAATACCAATACTCTTCAAACTATCCTACAAAATAAAAACAGAAGGAACACTACCCAATTCTTTCTATGAAGCCATAATTACGCTTATACCTAAACCACACAAAGACCCAACCCAAAAAGAGAACTTCAGACCAACCTCACTTATAAATATTGATGCAAAAATACTCTATAAACTTCTTGCAAACAAAATCCAAGAACACATCAAAACCATCACTCACCACAATGAAGTAGGCTTCATACCAGGGACCCAAGTTTGGTATGCAAATCTATTAATATAATCCACTATAAAAACAAACTTAAGGGAAAAATCACATGATCATCTCCTTAGATGCAGAAAAAGCATTTGACAAAATACAACACCCCTTCATGTTAAAAGTATTGGAGAGATCAGGAATTCAGGCCCATACCTAAACATAACAAAAGTAACTTACTGCAAACCAACAGCCAATATCCAATTAAATGGAGAGATACTTGAAGCAATACCACTAAAATCGGGGAAAAGACAAGAATGCCCACTCTCTGCATATCTATTCAATATAGTACTCGAAGTGCTAGCTAGAGCAATAAGACAACAAATACAGATCAAGAGGATACAAATTGACAAAGAAGAAACAAAGATATCACTATTTGCATATGATATGATAGCATATATAAGCGACCCCAAAATCTCTATGAAAGAACTTCTCCAGCTGATAAGCAACTTCAGCAAAGTGGCCAGATATAAAATTAACTCAAATAAATCAGTACCCTTCCTTTATACAAATGATAAACAGACTGAGAAATAAATTAGGGAAACATCTCCCTTCACAATAGCTACAAATACTATAAAATATCTTGGGGTAACTCTAACCAAACAAGTGAAAGATCTTTATGAAAATATTATGCTCTTTCTACATATTTATTTTTAATATGGACAGCTGTCTAGTGCCAATCTCTGTGCTAAGCATTTATGATACAATAGAAAGCAAGTGAGATGGCTCAGTGTGTGTAATAGTTTATTAACTCTAGTGCCAGCTAACTAGACTGGATTTTATTTCCCATAGTCCCTTTCTTTTTTAAAAATATTTATTTATTTATTTATTTATATATTTATTTATTTAATGTATGTGTATGAGAATGCTTTTGATGTCTTCAGACACACAAGAAGAAGGCACAGATACCATTATAGAGGGCTGTGAGCCACGATGTAGTTGCTGGGAATTGAACTCAGAACCTCTGGAAGAACATTCAGTGCTCTTAAACTCTAAGCCATTTCTCAAGTCCCTCATGGTCCTTTTATAATACTCATGCTTATATATACTAATTATTGTTTCTCTGTCTTATTAATTATAACCATCAAATGGAAGAAATATTGTATACTGTTTATGTTTTTCAAGTTAGTTCCACACATATATCCTAATATAATATTTGGGACACGATATTCACCCAAAATTTTCAGTTGATTAATGGTTATGTTCAACAAAATTTCCTAATATATCATTTAAGTATAGTTCCTTAACATCAAAAGAGCATGCACAAAGCAAAGAAAGGATATTGTATTGGGTACTTTTATGCTGAACTCTCTGTGCCAATTTTGGTACAGTGCTTGGACATAGTTTGTGAATAGAAACACGGTTCATCATTCAGAGTAAAACTTTGACTTATAGTTATTTGCTGAATGCTTCTCATTTGGTCTTAACTCCACTGTTTCTAGTACTTTATTAAGCACACTACAAGGAGGTGTTAAGAAATGTGTGGTGAATTGTATAATTTAAATACATCATCAACTAGAAGTTTATTGAATTTCTACTCTTCCATAATTATTTCTTCAAAGGAATATATGCCATGATTTGCTTATGGATTTGATCTGGGCTGCTTTCCATAAGATGTAGAGGCATAATGGGAGTGTGAAAGTGATGAGTTTTCTTAAAATGATCCTCTCTTTGACTATTAAATTTGCTTTTGTTTAGCCATGAAAGTTCTGCATCTGTCAACAAAGCAGCTACAAAGATAGGTTCTGTCAAACTTGGCAAGCAGAGCTATCTTCTTCAGCCAATTTGTATTTAAATACATAGATTCTGATTTTGTAGCTCTTTATGCATAATATTTAATTTGTTTTGCAGTGTTCTTTTTAGAAGTCATCCAAATTTTATTCAAATATTGCTACAGCATAAATATTACTTCAAAATAAAAGTAGAAACATTTTGGTATATGTGGCTTTGGTTCTGGAGTTTTAATTTATTTTTCAGAATTTGTCCTTGAATTGCTGGGGGCTAGCTCTGGCAGTGGCCAGGTCCCATAGAGGCGATTAGAAGTCAGGTACTGGGTCAGGGGCACCTTGCATCTTGACTGACTGGCAGCAGAGTGCTTCTTTATTTATACAGAATCCAATGGACAGTATAAATTCATGTTGTTGCAAAACATAATTGTTTTGTCCCTGGACATAATTTTTAACTTTCTCTTGGTCACAATTTTAGACATCATTTATAAATAGTTATCTTTTTCAATCATTTTTCCTTATCAACCCCATAACCCAACTTTTAAGAAACTAGACACACAGTTTTGCAAAGCATGGCAGTCCATTCTCAGGCTAGCAGTTCTTGCTGTTTCAAGGGCACAAGACAGAAAGAAAGTCAGACGGGTGAGGCAGCATCACTAACTGACATGAGGCCCCTAGCACACACACAATAGAGAACTACTGGGCCTCTGTTCTTTCAGAGACAATGTATCTAACCGTCAGGAGACTGGAGGGCATTTAGAGGTCAGGTGCGGTTGGGGTTACGGACATCCATTTGGAAATATGGTTTGGGGAGGAGAAATGAGATGTAGAAGAGACAGAGGATAGGCAGTGGTGTGTATGTTGGGGGGGGGATAAAATATGGAGTGAAAAAACAATTACTAAAAGAAAGAAAATCTCCACTTCAGCCTGGGCAGCTCATCATGTCCTGAGCAGTGTATTGTTAGCTCCCAATGGTCAAAGTATAGAGTAAAAAAGTCTTTTAATTTGATCCACTGTTGTCTCCTCTAGCCCACTGAATCTTGTTTACCATTTTAAGTTTAATTTGTTTTGATTATCTTGCTCCTGAGTAAATACAAGGGCAGACTTCCAAAAGTATCTTGGAGTCAGAGCCTCGTTATGAGATCTCTGGAGGCTTTATTTGAGTCACAAACTCCAGGGTTCAAGGAAGACCTTCAAGTAAACCAGGTAAAGATATCTGCATAAAAGCAGAAGGAGTAATATGTTTAAGGCATTTCTCAGGAAACTTAGAAGCAGTACTACTGGGAGAAGGTGTAAATGAAAATTTTCATCAATAACTATCCCATTTTGTACAAATATTTAAAAGCCCCCCACAAGCATGCATCACATGGAGATCAAGACCAAAAGTAGCAGTGATTGCATGGTCTGGCCCTTCTTTGCTGGATCTTTTTCATGCAGCTGAGTTGCTTTATGATTTTTGCTGTCTCCATTAGATATGGCTGTCTTCCCCCTTTTATTTGTTAACTTAAGCATCTATAGATCTCATTGTGTGACATGTAGAGCATTTCTCCTTGGATGAAGACTGGGCAGATGAGAATCAAAATATGCACAGCTCCCAGGATAACTCCTGAACTGAAAACAATAGACCAAAGGTTCTTCCCTGAGACACAAGAAGTGAGAGATATAAGACTCTATTTGCAACCTCAGAAGCTGAGGTAGACTCCAATTAGATCTAAATAATTGCTGTAATTTGTTGCTATAAATACTGCATGCTTATAGCTATCTCAGAATCGTTCCACAGGCTATGGAGCCTTGTAACTTATCCCCAGGTCACATTAGAAGCATTGTATGGAAGTGGAGTGACACAGTTCCAATTAAATTGTGAATGACAGGAAACAATTATAACCTCAATGTTTTCAATTTCATTACCAGTAAATAAGACTGCTTCTAAAGCATTTACTTAGCCTTCTATATTTTAACATTTTTTTCTTGAATGCTTACTGTCAGGGACACATTTTTGACAGCTGATTAACATCAGCAGTATGAACCTGTTGAACTATGGAGGCTATGACTGACCCCAAAATTCCAATTAAAGCAGTAATTTCTAATATAAGAGCATCAATAAATCTTTTGGGGCATTGGTAATGTTATCCAATGCATAAATGCCTGGGTTATCAAACCAAGGCTAGCTCAGATTTACAGGTAATAAAACCTAAGAAGGTTGATATAGAAGATTGTTTCATGAAATAAGAAGAAAAGTTCTTTCTTTAACTAAAGTTCTTTCATTCCAAAGGAAAGTAATATAATTAGTAACCATAAAAGAACAATTTACAGTAAAAATAAAATATATTTAGATAATTAAATCTCCCCTCCATCAATATAGCATAGGGAGCTAAAATACAAGCCTGTATTCCTAAAGTGCAGGGTGTTTGGTGTTAGGTCTTCTTAACACTATGAAACCTCATAACCAAAAGCACCATTTCCTGGTACTCTCCCTCTTTTTTTTTTTTTCTTGAAACATTTTTTATTAGATATTTTCTTTATTTACATTTCAAATTTATCCCTTTTCCTGGTTTCCCCTCTGTAAACTCCCTTTTCTGTCCCCCCTGCTTCTATGAAGGTGTTCCCTCCACCCACCCACCCACCCACTCACCCACCCACCCACCCACTCACTCACCCCCTTCTGCTTACCAGTACTGGCATTCCCCTTCACTAGGGTTTTGAGCCTTAATATGACCAGCGATCTTTCCTCCCATTGATGTCCCACAAGACCATCCTCTCTGAGAAGCACCGAACGAAGTGTTCAACATCTCTGTACCCCATTTTTAATAGGGTTATTTGGTTTTCTGGAGTCTAACTTCTTGAGTTCTTTACATATATTGGATATTAGCCCTCTATCTGATGTAGGATTGGTGAAGATCTTTTCCCAATTTGTTGGTTGCTGATTTGTCCTTTTGACGGTGTCCTTTGCTTTACAGAAACTTTGTAATTTTATGAGGTCCCATTTGTCAATTCTTGATCTTAGAGCATAAACTATTGGTGGTCTGTTCTGGAACTTTTCCCCTGTTCCCATGTCCTCAAGGGTCTTCCCCAGTTTCTTTTCTATTAGTTTCAGTGTGTCTGGTTTTATGTGGAGATCTTTGATCCACTTGGAGGTGTGCATAATACAAGGAGATAAGAATGGATCAATTCGCATTCTTCTGCATGCTGACCTCCAATTGAACCAGCACCATTTGTTGAAAAGGCTTTCTTTTTTCCATTGGATGTTTTCAGATCCTTTGCCAAAGATCAAGTGACCATAGGTGTGTGTGTTCATTTCTGGGTCTTCAATCCTATTCCATTGATCTACATGCCTGTCACTGTACCAATACCATGCAGGTTTTAACACTATTGCTCTGTAGTAATGTGTCCCGACCCGCAGGACAGTCAACAGGGTTCCTTTAAGCCACCTAGAGGAAAGGCGATGGGGCGACAAGACAAAAGAGAGGCAAGACAGCCTGTCTAGTTCTGATCAAGCTGTCAAACTTTAATTTCCAGACAAGTCAATATAAAGGGAAGCATACAAGGTTTGGGAGGGGTAAAGGGGGGAACAATCTCAGGGGGTTGGCATCATTTCTAAGAAACAGTTTTTCATAATTTCTGGTAAAGCTAGTTATTGCTATTGGAATGTTGGCATGATAAAAGAGGGGTCATGAGGCGGTGAAGTGGAAAGGGGTTGCTACAGTAACCTATCTACAGATGAACGTCAAAAGGAGGGGGTTTTGAGATTTACGTAGGAATAGTTCCTGGCATGGAGATCTAAGTGAGAATGACTCCTGGTATCGAGGTCTCCTGGCATTGAGAGGCAGGTGGGGATGGCTCCTGGTATGGAGAGTTCTTGGCATTGAGTTCTGAGGATGGCTCTTGGTATGGAGAGTTCTTGGCATTGAGTTCTGAGGATGGCTCCCGGCAGTAATGTTTGAGGTCTGGGATAGTGATTCCCACAGAAGTTCTTTTACTGTTGAGAATAGTTTTTTTGAGAATCTATCCTGGGTTTTTTGTTATTCCAGATGAATTTGAGAATTGCTTTTTCTAACTTTATGAAGAACTGAGTTGGGATTTTGATGGGGATTGTGTTGAATCTGTAGATTGCTTTTGGAAAGATGGCCATTTTAACTGTATTAATCCTGCCAATCCACGAGCATGGAAGAATTTTCACCTGAAGAACTTTGGATGGCTGAGAAGTACCTTAAGAAATGTTCAACATCATTAATCATTAGGGAAATGCAAATCAAAACAAACCTGAGATTCCACCTCACACCAGTCAGAATGGCTAAGATCAAAAACTCAGGTACTCTCCTTCTTAGTGAAGATGTTGAAGTGGTAGCTCAAACTCTGAGACCACAGATTCTCAGTCATGATCAGTGATGTTAATCGTTGCTGATCACTCATGCAGTCATTCATCATTGCTTCTTATCATGGAGGTGAAGATGGGTTCTGTTGTTGGCTCAGTTGTTGTGACAGGCACAGGGGAAGGTCCTCCATAAGGTTGGAGCAGGAGGTTAGGCCCTCAAATGAGGGAGTCAGCATGCTGTGTAGAAGCACAAACATAGCCTCCATCTGCAGTTAAATGCACATTGGTGTTTTTACACTGTTGAAAGGTCTTTTGACTTTCAAAGTGTTATGACAAGCTGAGAAACTGCTCCAAGTTCTTTTTTTGCAAATTACTCAAGATCGTTGTCTTCTTTCATCATAACATAGTAATTCTTCAATAGCTAGTGTTTAGCTGTGGCCCTTATATATCATCTTTTATTTATCTATTTATCAAGATCATATATTAATAAAGAAATTAAAGTATCTGATAAACTTTAAAATGTCACATAGCCTTATCCATTAAAATATTTTAAAAGCTGTTTTAAAATATTAAAGTTTTAATTTTCTGTAAAACTCCAAAGCTTTTTATTTATTTATTTATTTATTTATTTATTTATTTATTTATCTGTCTTATTTTTTTTTACAATCCAGAATTTATTCCCCTCCCAGTTCACCCTGTGAATGTTCCACATTCAATACCTCCTTCCCCACCCCCTGTCTCCATGAGAATGTCCCCACCCACCACCACTACCTCCCACCCCCACCCCACCAGAGCTCTAATCTCCCTGGGCCTACAGTCTCTTGAGGGTTAGGTACATCATCCCTGATTGAACCCAGACCAGGCAGTCTTCTGCTGTATATGTGTTGGGGAACTCATATCAGCTAGTTTATGCTGCCTGGTTGGTGGTACAGTGTTTGAGAGATCTCAGGAGTCTAGGTTAATTTAGACTGCTGGTCTTCCTACAGGGTCTCCCTCCTCCTCAGCTTCTTCCAGCTTTTCCCTACTCCAACCACAGGGGTCAGCAGTTTCTGTCTATTTGTTGGGTGCAGATATCTGTATCTGCATCTTTCAGCTGCTTGTTGGGTTTTAGGAAGGCAGTCATGATAGGTCCATTTTTGTGGCTATAGGTAGATTTCCCATGCTCCAGTGGATGATCTCACACAGATGAACATAAAAACAGCATGACCTGTACCTGGTATGGTATCAGAAAAGGTGACAATATTAAATTTAGAGTGGGATAGGTTGCAGGGATATGGGAAGTTGAAGAGGAAATAGGAATACATATGATCATATTACATTGAATGAAATTTTATGTATGAAATTTCTGAGAAGAGAGAAAAAATAATTCATAATCAAAACAAATAAAAAGAGGTAAATATCAGTGACTAGAAACTAATAAAAATGTCTGTGCATATGAAAAATGGCATCATATATACAATTAAAAGAGAGCATGACGTTGATAGGATTATGTTAAAAGTTATGACAACTGTATTGAATCTTCAAAAAGAATGAAACAGGAGATATAAAATTATCTCATATTCAGCTCACAATGACAAAATATAAAATTTCTAAAACAAAAAAATACCTCATGAGATTATAAAATGTTTAGAGAATTCAGAAAATCATTAATTTGGAGCTACCAATAGGATTTATCCAAACTGTAGAAACAAAAGAAGAAATGTTAATATACCACATTTTCTGTATCCATTCCTCCTTTGAGGGGCATCTGGGTTCTTTCCAGCTTCTGGCTATTAAAAATAAGGCTGCTATGAATATAATGGAGCATGTGTCTTTATTGCATGCCGGGGAATCCTTTGGGTATATGCCCAGGAGAGGTATAGCGGGGTCCTCTGGAAGTCTCATGTCCAGTTTTCTGAGGAACCTCCAGACTGATTTCCACAGTGGTTGTACCATCTTACAGCCCCACCAGCAGTGGACGAGTGTTCCTCTTTCTCCACATCCTCGCCAACACCTGCTGTCTCTTGAGTTTTTGACCTTAACCATTCTGACTGGTGTAAGGTGAAATATCAGGGTTGTTTTGATCTGCATTTCCCTAATTACTAATGATGTTGAGCACTTCTTAAGGTGCCTCTCGGCCATCCGAATTTCTTCAGGTGAAAATTCTTTGTTAAGCTCTGTACCCCATTTTTAATAGGGTTATTTGGTTCCCTGGGGTCTAACTTCTTGAGTTCTTTGTATATATTGGATATTAGCCCTCTGTCAGATGTGGGGTTGGTGAATATCCTTTCCCAATTTGATGGTTGCCGTTTTGTCCTTTTAACAGTGTCCTTTGCCTTACAGAAACTTTGTAATTTTATGAGGTCCCATTTGTCAATTCTTGATCTTAAAGCATAAGCTATTGGTGTTCTGTTCAGGAACTTTTCCCCTGTGACCATGTCCTCAAGGGTCTTCCCCAGTTTCTTTTCTATTAGTTTCAGTGTGTCTGGTTTTACATGGAGGTCCTTGATCCACTTGGAGTGAAGTTTAGTACATGGAGTTAAGAATGGATCCATGCGCATTCTTCTGCATGCTGACCTCCAATTGAACCAGCACCATTTGTTGAAAAGGCTATCTTTTTTCCACTGGATGTTTTTGGCTCCTTTGTCGAAGATCAAGTGACCATAGGTGTGTGGATTCATTTCTGGATCTTCAATTCTATTCCATTGGTCCACTTGTCTGTCCCTGTGCCAATACCATGCAGTTTTTAACATTATTGCTCTGTAGTATTGCTTGAAGTCAGGGATACTGATTCCCCCAGAATTTCTTTTGTTGTTGAGAATAGTTTTAGCTATCCTGGGTTTTTTGTTATAGATATAATGAATTCACAAAATTTTTAGGCAAATGGTTTGATCTGGAAAATATCATCCTGAGTGAGGTAACCCAATCACAAAAGAATACACATGGAATGCAATCTCTGATAAGTGGATATTAATTAGCCCAGAAACCCTGAATACCCAAGGCACAAATTGCATAACAAATGACTCCCATGAAGAAGTATGGAGAGGGTCCTGATCCTGGAAAGTATTGATCTAGCATGGGAAGGGAATATAAGGACAGAGAAAAAAAGGAGGGAGGTGATTGGAGAAGGGATGGACAGAAGAACGCTTATG
Source organism: Apodemus sylvaticus (assembly GCF_947179515.1). Taxonomy (NCBI): domain Eukaryota; kingdom Metazoa; phylum Chordata; class Mammalia; order Rodentia; family Muridae; genus Apodemus; species Apodemus sylvaticus. The sequence continues at coordinate 144,463,390 of NC_067495.1, read as the reverse complement.
GGACATATGGGGAGGGGGGAATCTGGGAAAGGGGAAATCATTTGGAATGTAAACAAAGAATATAGAAAATAAAAATATTTTTAAAAAATGAAAATAAACTTAAGTATAATCAAAGAAAAAATAAAATATTTTTTTTTAAAAAAGAAATGTTAAAAAGAAAATAGTAGAACATCTACTGGTGAATGTAACTGTTTCCATCAGCCTAACGTACCTGGCTTTAGTTTATTTTGGTGGTCAGTTATCTGGAAAGGCATTTAAAGTAATAATGACTATTATATTTTATTTTATTTGGGTTTTTTTTTTTTTTGATTTGGTTTTTCAAGACAGGTTTCAAGCCCTGGCTGTCCTGGAACTCACTCTGTAGACCAGGCTGGCCTCGAACTCAGAAATCCGTCTGCCTCTGCCTCCCAAGTGCTGGGATTACAGGCGTGCGCCACCACCGCCAGGCGCCTATTATATTTTAATTGAGATAAAAATTATGAACTCACCAGAAACACAAGAAATTGTTCAAAAATAGCAGTAAAGAGAAAAAAATCAATGAAATAGCTGGAAGACAGATGATACTACACATGAAATAGGAAATAATGAAACAAAGCAAGTGAGAGGAAATAGAGTAATATGTTTTAAATGCAAGAGAGGACAAAGAAATCACAAAATAGAATTCTATGCTATAAAAACTGTATAAAGAATAGAATGTAATTTAAGGGTTCTCTAGACATATAAAGGTGAAGGAATGAAGCAACAGCATATACAGTATACACAGAATATTAAATATCAAAGATACTTGGGTTCTGAGATAATACCTTTTTTACAAGTTGCATGTGTGCCAGTGAATGGTGCCAAGATTTCCTGGAAAATATATTTCCAACTAGTTACATTTTGCTCAAATATATTGTTAACCCAATGCCAGAGAAATATATAGATCTTAAATAAAATGATAATAATATTTATTCATGAATGGTTTCTATTTCTTTGGAATATGGTTTTGTTATTTTTAAGTGCTATTTTACATACAAGAGGAAGCATTTTTCTTTTTCTTTTCTTTGTTTTACTTTCTGAGCTCTTGCTAGCAACAATGCAGGGCATGCTTTATAATCTGAAAAGGTTAGTGACCTCTCAGAGTTCAAGCCAGAACATCTTTAGAAAACCTCTATCATTTTCATTCCATTACTTTATTAAGAGTATGTCAATCTTTTTATCGGGTTAAAATTAATCAACTCCATTTTGAAACCAAGGCTAATAGAGTTCACCAGAGTAAAACACATAATGCATGCATTAGTTTTGTTTGTACACATATATGCAATATATTGTAATATATAACATATTCATAAAGAAAGAAGAATTAATTAATGAATTATATGAAGTAGCTTATATGCCTATAAAAGTTTACATTGCTCATCATCTTCCATTTGCAAGCTGGAGAATTTGAAAGTTGGCATGATTAGCTTGAATCAGAGAGTTCCAGTGCAGTCACGCAGATGCTGCAGCAGAGAAGATAGACAGTAGTCTGCCTTTTTCTCCCACTGGTTGGAATTCTTTTAAATCTTTTTGGTTTATTTTTAGTCTGTTCATTAAGTCAAATACTTGCTTCCCACAAACACACTCTTTTTAAAAACACTTTTAGAGATTTATTATTACTATTCATTATGAGGCATATGTCGTGTACTGTCTATATTTTTTTACATACTAAATCTTAAAATTTTCATTGGATTTAGACAAGTCTTAATTTAAACTTGCCATTTTGTCCACATGATAGCATTCATTCATAGAAAATACAACTGCTAAGTGGTAGAAAGTTTATGTATATTCTAAACTTGACTGTTTAGAATCATGCTAAGTCATTACTTCATTCATGTGAGTAAAATTACCTACACAGGACAAAAAAATCCTAAGTGTTATAATTTCAATACAGTAAAAGATCTCACAAAGAATCGGGTGCATGTTTTAAATAATATCATTAAACTAAATGAACTGCACAAGACTGAGGAATCTACATCCCCTACTCCTTTATTAGATGCATTGCTGTCCATTACTTCCTGCATTCACATTTCATTAATTCTACTTTAAACCTGCCTTTTCTAGCTTATTAAAGTTTCCTTGAATACTTAGTCATATAAATTGGGAAACTATTATTGCAAAAAGATGACTAAAGTGTTATGTACAAAAACACTCTACATACATACCTAGAAATGTTCACTAGCTATATAAGCATGCTTTAATCTAGTTAAACCAACACATTTTATATCTGAAGTGCCATATTTTAGATTGATTGTAGTTTAATCAGTCACCCCCTCCAACACACACTGTTTACAATGTAGCTCCAGAAAATTACACCAGTATCTCAATAGAGAATCCCACTCTCACTCTTAAAGAGATTAAGGATATTTTTACCTTTTAAATTACTTTGTTGTTTCCCCATTCCTTGGAAAGGAGAAGGGTAGAAACACATGTAAATAAAGAGAAAAAAACGGGATGAAACTTTGCAACTTCTAAGTCCTTTCTGTCCCTTATGAGCTTGCAAACTATATGAATCCAATGCAGGAGGGTATAAGTGACTTTGCCTTATGATGAGTTTGGGACTAGGGTCTGTTTCCTGGAAAGACTTTATAGATTATAAGGAGTCTAGAACTTACTTTGAAGAGCCTCTGAATAAAGGTAAAAATGAAGACACAAGGCAGTAGTTCTTACCAGTTTTCCTTTTGATACAGTTCTCAAAATTGAGACTGAAGTATGTTGGAAAAATTACTTATATAAACTACATTTATTGTCAATTCAATCCATCAATCAAAAGAATTTCATCTGTTTAAAAGTTATTTTTGATTTATTTGGAGAAATTATAATTATCAGTGTTTATAAATTCTGGAGATAGCTGTAAATGTAATTTTATTCTCCTGTATTATTGTTTCAGGTATTATTGTTTCAGAGACCTACTTCCTCCTTCTCCTAACCTAGGCCTAGTTCTCGAAGTTTCTAGCCTCGTATAATCTTTTTTAGGCCTAAGATGTTTTTAGCTCCTGAGATTGACTTCTGAATAAGCTCACCCTTTTTTGTTTTTCTCAACCCTAGCTGGATGGATCAACTCAGCTGTTCAGGTTCACTCTTCTCCAAGCTGACTGATCCAATCTGGCTTCTCTCTCTCAGCCTCTCCTGAATTGCTCTGCTTACCCTCATACTAACTTTGGCAATCTGTTCTAATCTTCTGGCTCCTTCTCTATCTCTGGCTCCTTCTGTCTCCATTTGTGTCTAGCTTGTTCTCTCTCTGCAACCTGTCTCTGACCATCTGTTCCAGTAACACCTGCCTCCTACTTCCTGTGCTACTTTTCCATAAGTGCCTCTCTTTCCTCTCTCTTCTCATGAGAGTCAGGCATAGCCCATTCTGTCAAATCTTCCTAATTCATCACATTGTCTGCCACTCAATTAGACATCATTTTCAAATATGTCTGCTTCCTTCTTCAAACTAACTATATATTCATTGTTTAGAATCAAAGGTATGTACCTAGGATGTGTCTTTATTCCAGTCAAAGTGATTAAATGTGCATGCTGAGGCTGAGCCATGCCACCACTAGAAACAGGTGTTTGCAGTAGATGACACACTCTCACTATCACACTGTGATAAAATACGCAGTTACAAATCACATCAGAAATAAGCGATGGTGATAGAATAAGGGAATATTGATTAATATAAAATGTATTTTAACGTTAAAAATTTCCATCAATTTTAAGCCAAGTTGAAGTTTATTAAGGGCCTGAAATTGCATACTTACATGTAAACATAATAATGGAGAGAGAAGGCAACGGATAGTCGTACACACTTTAGGCAAGACAAAGAGTGAATTTGAACTTATCAAGAAAGCCACCATAATTTTAGTCATTAAGTTAGAAGTAATATCTAAGAGAATGTAGCTGGTGGTCCCCCACACCATTGCTGTGGGGAATTTCTCTTAGGCTGAAAGTAGTTTCCAAACAGATATACAGAGGAAATTACTTTACCTGGGTATTTTGTGATTTCTTCTTGATAATCACAAGTATTGCCCGTTGGTTTAGTTAAGAATCTCATTCTGGTCAGGGAACAAAGAAGATGAGTTAGGAAAACACTAAGGTAGATACACACAAAGCAGTATCTTATTCTGACTTTTTTGCCAGTCACTGAGAAGTTTCTTCCATTTTATTTCATGTGATAGACCCAACCTATCTGCTTTGTGACTTTAATTTTATTGTTGGACTTAAGGCTCTCTGCTAATAACCTTGGATGACATCAAATATGGAAAAATAATGTTTAATAGAAAGGTTTAAATTGATAAGGTTAACCTTATTTGATTTGAAAGTTTTAGACCAGGTAAAGTAATGCGAGAGTACCTAGTATCTGCTTCCCTTACTGATGCATGGCCACACTCATAAAGGTGTTGTTTTGAAAGAAATTATCTTAACACTTAAGGAAACACAAAAAGATCAAAAGGAAGGGTATATATTATGAAACTTATAGGGATAGCTGTTATGAAACTCAAAAGTAACCATTTTAGAATGTAGTTTCATATGCATGAAGCAGTTATCTCTGTTTTTTTTTCTATTAGTAAAGATGATGGTTAATTTTGAGACAGTGAGGTCTTACATGGAAACATACCAGCACATTTTTAAAAGCACTACCTAGGAAAAGGGGTTTCAGCTCAGGGCCTCCTCACTGGTATCCCCTCTTTAAGTATTTATTTCTTGTTAAATAACTATGCAAATAAAATACATTGAACATGAAAACAACAACAACAACAACAATAAAAATAACCGGAATTGTGCCTCTAACAATAGATAGTAAGTTTCCATTTCTTTGTGGCTTTTTGCTCCCAGCAGTCAGTTTCACTTTCTGAAACACAGGCCAGCCAGGCTGCAATTCAGTTATTCTGTGTTTGTGGACAGAGACAGAGATGAAGTTTCTGCTATATAAGGGTACATAGACATCATTAGTCAAAATAGAAAAATGGGAGAGGATGAATCACTTGGGTACCACAAACTCAAATGAAATGGTAAACCCATTTAAAGTCAGATGTCTTCCCACCTGTTGGGCTGATTCTCTACATGAAAAGTGTGTAACTTGCCAATCAACCTCACTTTGTCTTTGTAACAGCACATTATCCTGTCATTTAATTATTTAACTGAGGAAGAAAACAGAACATACATACATGTTAACTGGTATCAGCTTTATTTGAGTTGTCAACTTGACACAACTCAGAATCATTTGAGAAGAGAGTTTGAATTGTACAGATCAGGGTGGCCTGTGAGTATTTCTGAGGGGAATTATCTTTATTGTGCTCTAATTAATGTAAGATCTATTGTGAAGTAAGTGTCCCCATTCTAAAGTTTGCTACTATGGACTATAGACATAGAGAAATCCAGCTAAGCTAGGATAATGCATACAAAATTCACCCTCTTTCTGATTTTGGATATG